>NC_090293.1:52036598-52356598 GCF_037392515.1 Haliotis asinina | reverse complement strand
TGACAGGATTGTCAGGCCCAGTTTCGATTATTTACTGACCACCGCAATATACGTGGAATATTGCTGTTTTGGGTGTAAAACTAAAGTCACTCACTCACGTGTATGAAAGCAGCGGAGTAGGGAAAGTAGGATGTTGTTATCATTGTTAGATATCACCGAGTGTGATCCCAATCCATGTGACAGACATAGAGTTTGTTGCAATCATCTAAATATCAGATGGAAGCCAAAGTCTCTCTTCAGACTATCGTTTAGGATACATATGTCTGAATGAAATTTGAATTGAGGGAACAGTGACTATCTTTTCAATTTGCACTGCGTGTTATGAACTAATGTGGAAATGTGCTACAGTGGTAGAATATAATTCTGTTAAACATACACAGAAATCAACGAGTGTGATTCCAGTCCATGCAGCACTTTTGCCGATTGTGCAGATTACTTGAATAGTTACAGCTGTACCTGTCGACGTGGCTACAGCGGTGATGGAATGACGTGTACAGGTCGGTGGCATTTGCTTTTGAACCATAGGTATAGCTATGATGAGAAATGCAGGGTGCTTGGACCTTGCAGTTAAAGCAATAAATGACTTGCAATTTCAATTTGGATTGTTTGTTATGAACCTAAAAGGAAATGTGTTGACGGAGTAAAAGTGGTAGTTTTTAATTCTTGGAAACATTTACAGCGATCAACGCGTGTGATTCCAGTCCATGCAGCACTTTTGCCGATTGTGCAGATCACGTGACTAGTTACAGTTGTACCTGTCGACGTGGCTATACGGGCGATGGAGTGAATTGTACAGGTTCGTTGTATTTGTCTTTTTTCCTCTAGAGATAAAAAAAATGATGTGAAATGCATAATGCATAGACCTCCCCTTGTTACACTGATTCTATGGTGTAGTCCTAAGTGTTACACCCCCTAGAATTGTACAGTTGTGTTTAGCGTCTACTTTGCATGGGTAATCTGGTTTCCATGTGAAATAAAGAATAACATTATATATTTCTAGCATTTGGAAGTTATATTAAGACGTTCCTCATGTATACATGCTAATATATGTTGGGAACAGGTAGTATGGAAGTCCAATTATCTGATCAGGACAATTTGATGCTCATATATATTTTAATGAAGTTTGCTCAGGTGGAACCAATGCCAGTCATTTTCAGTATGCAGCATTTGTTATGAACCAAAGAGGAAATGTGTTAATGGAGTAAAAGTGGTAGTTTTCCATACTTTTGAACATTTACAGCGATCAACGAGTGTGATTCCAGTCCATGCAGCACCTTTGCCGATTGTGCATATCACTTGAGTAGTTACATTTGTACCTGTCAAGCTGGCTATACGGGCGATGGAATGAATTGTACAGGTTTGTGGTATTTGGTTTTCATGCTTAGAGATAAAGGAATGATGACAAATGCGTAGTGCATTGACTTTCATGTATTATATTTAATCTCTTGTGGAGACATAAGTGCTTCCCCGATGTAGAAAGTTTTATTTGGTTGAGGGTCTAGTTGACAGGAGTACCTTGGGTTTCTTGTTAAATGGTGGTATGTAGCGCCGCGTATAGAGTTGAGGTCACAAATCACTGAACGTTGAGCAAGGTTGAAGACGTAGAATCCTTGAATGGGTGACGGTGTTTGGCAGTTTGACTCCTGAGTATTTCTAAGACTTCAGTCCTATAATCCAAGCACATGTAAACTCACCTTAAACAAGTGAGTTTGTTCCGAATTGCCTCTGTTCTCCCATCTGGTAAAGTGTACGCTTTGGGATACTTCATGTGTCCATTGAATGTTTAGTGTGTCACAGGCAGCTTGAGTTATCCTGGGTAATGAAATGCTGTGCTTTGAATGGTAGCACTATATGCATTCAGCAAGTGAATGGAGTTGAGCGTATTTGAAATGGAGTTATTATTAAAGAAATAATAGTATTACCGATTTGTATCATTTGGAAGTGACTTTAAGACGTTGCTCAGTAATGGCCACTAATGTAATTGTATTAAGAAGGTACTACAAGGTTTGTTGAAAATAGAAATGATACTACAAATGCTAATACATATTGGGAACAGGTGATATGTTTTATTGCTTTTGAAGGATTTGTGTTTACATGTACAAAAGGCCCCGTGAAGGTCCGGGTTAGAATATTGGCTATCAATAATCCATGCTTGCCATAAGAGGCGACTAACGGGATCGAGTGGTGTGGGTCGCAGACCTGTTTGACAACTGTAATCGATTCCCAGTTGTGCAGATTGATGCTCATGCTGTTGATGACAGGATTGTCAGGCCCAGTTTCGATTATTTACTGACCACCGCAATATACGTGGAATATTGCTGTTTTGGGTGTAAAACTAAAGTCACTCACTCACGTGTATGAAAGCAGCGGAGTAGGGAAAGTAGGATGTTGTTATCATTGTTAGATATCACCGAGTGTGATCCCAATCCATGTGACAGACATAGAGTTTGTTGCAATCATCTAAATATCAGATGGAAGCCAAAGTCTCTCTTCAGACTATCGTTTAGGATACATATGTCTGAATGAAATTTGAATTGAGGGAACAGTGACTATCTTTTCAATTTGCACTGCGTGTTATGAACTAATGTGGAAATGTGCTACAGTGGTAGAATATAATTCTGTTAAACATACACAGAAATCAACGAGTGTGATTCCAGTCCATGCAGCACTTTTGCCGATTGTGCAGATTACTTGAATAGTTACAGCTGTACCTGTCGACGTGGCTACAGCGGTGATGGAATGACGTGTACAGGTCGGTGGCATTTGCTTTTGAACCATAGGTATAGCTATGATGAGAAATGCAGGGTGCTTGGACCTTGCAGTTAAAGCAATAAATGACTTGCAATTTCAATTTGGATTGTTTGTTATGAACCTAAAAGGAAATGTGTTGACGGAGTAAAAGTGGTAGTTTTTAATTCTTGGAAACATTTACAGCGATCAACGCGTGTGATTCCAGTCCATGCAGCACTTTTGCCGATTGTGCAGATCACGTGACTAGTTACAGTTGTACCTGTCGACGTGGCTATACGGGCGATGGAGTGAATTGTACAGGTTCGTTGTATTTGTCTTTTTTCCTCTAGAGATAAAAAAAATGATGTGAAATGCATAATGCATAGACCTCCCCTTGTTACACTGATTCTATGGTGTAGTCCTAAGTGTTACACCCCCTAGAATTGTACAGTTGTGTTTAGCGTCTACTTTGCATGGGTAATCTGGTTTCCATGTGAAATAAAGAATAACATTATATATTTCTAGCATTTGGAAGTTATATTAAGACGTTCCTCATGTATACATGCTAATATATGTTGGGAACAGGTAGTATGGAAGTCCAATTATCTGATCAGGACAATTTGATGCTCATATATATTTTAATGAAGTTTGCTCAGGTGGAACCAATGCCAGTCATTTTCAGTATGCAGCATTTGTTATGAACCAAAGAGGAAATGTGTTAATGGAGTAAAAGTGGTAGTTTTCCATACTTTTGAACATTTACAGCGATCAACGAGTGTGATTCCAGTCCATGCAGCACCTTTGCCGATTGTGCATATCACTTGAGTAGTTACATTTGTACCTGTCAAGCTGGCTATACGGGCGATGGAATGAATTGTACAGGTTTGTGGTATTTGGTTTTCATGCTTAGAGATAAAGGAATGATGACAAATGCGTAGTGCATTGACTTTCATGTATTATATTTAATCTCTTGTGGAGACATAAGTGCTTCCCCGATGTAGAAAGTTTTATTTGGTTGAGGGTCTAGTTGACAGGAGTACCTTGGGTTTCTTGTTAAATGGTGGTATGTAGCGCCGCGTATAGAGTTGAGGTCACAAATCACTGAACGTTGAGCAAGGTTGAAGACGTAGAATCCTTGAATGGGTGACGGTGTTTGGCAGTTTGACTCCTGAGTATTTCTAAGACTTCAGTCCTATAATCCAAGCACATGTAAACTCACCTTAAACAAGTGAGTTTGTTCCGAATTGCCTCTGTTCTCCCATCTGGTAAAGTGTACGCTTTGGGATACTTCATGTGTCCATTGAATGTTTAGTGTGTCACAGGCAGCTTGAGTTATCCTGGGTAATGAAATGCTGTGTTTTGAATGGTAGCACTATATGCATTCAGCAAGTGAATGGAGTTGAGCGTATTTGAAATGGAGTTATTATTAAAGAAATAATAGTATTACCGATTTGTATCATTTGGAAGTGACTTTAAGACGTTGCTCAGTAATGGCCACTAATGTAATTGTATTAAGAAGGTACTACAAGGTTTGTTGAAAATAGAAATGATACTACAAATGCTAATACATATTGGGAACAGGTGATATGTTTTATTGCTTTTGAAGGATTTGTGTTTACATGTACAAAAGGCCCCGTGAAGGTCCGGGTTAGAATATTGGCTATCAATAATCCATGCTTGCCATAAGAGGCGACTAACGGGATCGAGTGGTGTGGGTCGCAGACCTGTTTGACAACTGTAATCGATTCCCAGTTGTGCAGATTGATGCTCATGCTGTTGATGACAGGATTGTCAGGCCCAGTTTCGATTATTTACTGACCACCGCAATATACGTGGAATATTGCTGTTTTGGGTGTAAAACTAAAGTCACTCACTCACGTGTATGAAAGCAGCGGAGTAGGGAAAGTAGGATGTTGTTATCATTGTTAGATATCACCGAGTGTGATCCCAATCCATGTGACAGACATAGAGTTTGTTGCAATCATCTAAATATCAGATGGAAGCCAAAGTCTCTCTTCAGACTATCGTTTAGGATACATATGTCTGAATGAAATTTGAATTGAGGGAACAGTGACTATCTTTTCAATTTGCACTGCGTGTTATGAACTAATGTGGAAATGTGCTACAGTGGTAGAATATAATTCTGTTAAACATACACAGAAATCAACGAGTGTGATTCCAGTCCATGCAGCACTTTTGCCGATTGTGCAGATTACTTGAATAGTTACAGCTGTACCTGTCGACGTGGCTACAGCGGTGATGGAATGACGTGTACAGGTCGGTGGCATTTGCTTTTGAACCATAGGTATAGCTATGATGAGAAATGCAGGGTGCTTGGACCTTGCAGTTAAAGCAATAAATGACTTGCAATTTCAATTTGGATTGTTTGTTATGAACCTAAAAGGAAATGTGTTGACGGAGTAAAAGTGGTAGTTTTTAATTCTTGGAAACATTTACAGCGATCAACGCGTGTGATTCCAGTCCATGCAGCACTTTTGCCGATTGTGCAGATCACGTGACTAGTTACAGTTGTACCTGTCGACGTGGCTATACGGGCGATGGAATGAATTGTACAGGTTCGTTGTATTTGTCTTTTTTCCTCTAGAGATAAAAAAAATGATGTGAAATGGATAATGCATAGACCTCCCCTTGTTACACTGATTCTATGGTGTAGTCCTAAGTGTTACACCCCCTAGAATTGTACAGTTGTGTTTAGCGTCTACTTTGCATGGGTAATCTGGTTTCCATGTGAAATAAAGAATAACATTATATATTTCTAGCATTTGGAAGTTATATTAAGACGTTCCTCATGTATACATGCTAATATATGTTGGGAACAGGTAGTATGGAAGTCCAATTATCTGATCAGGACAATTTGATGCTCATATATATTTTAATGAAGTTTGCTCAGGTGGAACCAATGCCAGTCATTTTCAGTATGCAGCATTTGTTATGAACCAAAGAGGAAATGTGTTAATGGAGTAAAAGTGGTAGTTTTCCATACTTTTGAACATTTACAGCGATCAACGAGTGTGATTCCAGTCCATGCAGCACCTTTGCCGATTGTGCATATCACTTGAGTAGTTACATTTGTACCTGTCAAGCTGGCTATACGGGCGATGGAATGAATTGTACAGGTTTGTGGTATTTGGTTTTCATGCTTAGAGATAAAGGAATGATGACAAATGCGTAGTGCATTGACTTTCATGTATTATATTTAATCTCTTGTGGAGACATAAGTGCTTCCCCGATGTAGAAAGTTTTATTTGGTTGAGGGTCTAGTTGACAGGAGTACCTTGGGTTTCTTGTTAAATGGTGGTATGTAGCGCCGCGTATAGAGTTGAGGTCACAAATCACTGAACGTTGAGCAAGGTTGAAGACGTAGAATCCTTGAATGGGTGACGGTGTTTGGCAGTTTGACTCCTGAGTATTTCTAAGACTTCAGTCCTATAATCCAAGCACATGTAAACTCACCTTAAACAAGTGAGTTTGTTCCGAATTGCCTCTGTTCTCCCATCTGGTAAAGTGTACGCTTTGGGATACTTCATGTGTCCATTGAATGTTTAGTGTGTCACAGGCAGCTTGAGTTATCCTGGGTAATGAAATGCTGTGCTTTGAATGGTAGCACTATATGCATTCAGCAAGTGAATGGAGTTGAGCGTATTTGAAATGGAGTTATTATTAAAGAAATAATAGTATTACCGATTTGTATCATTTGGAAGTGACTTTAAGACGTTGCTCAGTAATGGCCACTAATGTAATTGTATTAAGAAGGTACTACAAGGTTTGTTGAAAATAGAAATGATACTACAAATGCTAATACATATTGGGAACAGGTGATATGTTTTATTGCTTTTGAAGGATTTGTGTTTACATGTACAAAAGGCCCCGTGAAGGTCCGGGTTAGAATATTGGCTATCAATAATCCATGCTTGCCATAAGAGGCGACTAACGGGATCGAGTGGTGTGGGTCGCAGACCTGTTTGACAACTGTAATGGATTCCCAGTTGTGCAGATTGATGCTCATGCTGTTGATGACAGGATTGTCAGGCCCAGTTTCGATTATTTACTGACCACCGCAATATACGTGGAATATTGCTGTTTTGGGTGTAAAACTAAAGTCACTCACTCACGTGTATGAAAGCAGCGGAGTAGGGAAAGTAGGATGTTGTTATCATTGTTAGATATCACCGAGTGTGATCCCAATCCATGTGACAGACATAGAGTTTGTTGCAATCATCTAAATATCAGATGGAAGCCAAAGTCTCTCTTCAGACTATCGTTTAGGATACATATGTCTGAATGAAATTTGAATTGAGGGAACAGTGACTATCTTTTCAATTTGCACTGCGTGTTATGAACTAATGTGGAAATGTGCTACAGTGGTAGAATATAATTCTGTTAAACATACACAGAAATCAACGAGTGTGATTCCAGTCCATGCAGCACTTTTGCCGATTGTGCAGATTACTTGAATAGTTACAGCTGTACCTGTCGACGTGGCTACAGCGGTGATGGAATGACGTGTACAGGTCGGTGGCATTTGCTTTTGAACCATAGGTATAGCTATGATGAGAAATGCAGGGTGCTTGGACCTTGCAGTTAAAGCAATAAATGACTTGCAATTTCAATTTGGATTGTTTGTTATGAACCTAAAAGGAAATGTGCTGACGGAGTAAAAGTGGTAGTTTTTAATTCTTGGAAACATTTACAGCGATCAACGCGTGTGATTCCAGTCCATGCAGCACTTTTGCCGATTGTGCAGATCACGTGACTAGTTACAGTTGTACCTGTCGACCTGGCTATACGGGCGATGGAATGAATTGTACAGGTTCGTTGTATTTGTCTTTTTGCCTCTAGAGATAAAAAAAATGATGTGAAATGCATAATGCATAGACCTCCCCTTGTTACACTGATTCTATGGTGTAGTCCTAAGTGTTACACCCCCTAGAATTGTACAGTTGTGTTTAGCGTCTACTTTGCATGGGTAATCTGGTTTCCATGTGAAATAAAGAATAACATTATATATTTCTAGCATTTGGAAGTTATATTAAGACGTTCCTCATGTATACATGCTAATATATGTTGGGAACAGGTAGTATGGAAGTCCAATTATCTGATCAGGACAATTTGATGCTCATATATATTTTAATGAAGTTTGCTCAGGTGGAACTAATGCCAGTCATTTTCAGTATGCAGCATTTGTTATGAACCAAAGAGGAATTGTGTTAGTGGAGTAAAAGTGGTAGTTTTCCATACTTTTGAACATTTACAGCGATCAACGCGTGTGATTCCAGTCCATGCAGCACCTTTGCCGATTGTGCATATCACTTGAGTAGTTACATTTGTACCTGTCAAGCTGGCTATACGGGCGATGGAATGAATTGTACAGGTTTGTGGTATTTGGTTTTCATGCTTAGAGATAAAGGAATGATGACAAATGCGTAGTGCATTGACTTTCATGTATTATATTTAATCTCTTGTGGAGACATAAGTGCTTCCCCGATGTAGAAAGTTTTATTTGGTTGAGGGTCTAGTTGACAGGAGTACCTTGGGTTTCTTGTTAAATGGTGGTATGTAGCGCCGCGTATAGAGTTGAGGTCACAAATCACTGAACGTTGAGCAAGGTTGAAGACGTAGAATCCTTGAATGGGTGACGGTGTTTGGCAGTTTGACTCCTGAGTATTTCTAAGACTTCAGTCCTATAATCCAAGCACATGTAAACTCACCTTAAGCAAGTGAGTTTGTTCCGAATTGCCTCTGTTCTCCCATCTGGTAAAGTGTACGCTTTGGGATACTTCATGTGTCCATTGAATTTTTAGTGTGTCACAGGCAGCTTGAGTTATCCTGGGTAATGAAATGCTGTGCTTTGAATGGTAGCACTATATGCATTCAGCAAGTGAATGGAGTTGAGCGTATTTGAAATGGAGTTATTATTAAAGAAATAATAGTATTACCGATTTGTATCATTTGGAAGTGACTTTAAGACGTTGCTCAGTAATGGCCACTAATGTAATTGTATTAAGAAGGTACTACAAGGTTTGTTGAAAAAAGAAATGATACTACAAATGCTAATACATATTGGGAACAGGTGATATGTTTCATTGCTTTTGAATGATTTGTGTTTACATGTACAAAAGGCCCCGTGAAGGTCCGGGTTAGAATATTGGCTATCAATAATCCATGCTTGCCATAAGAGGCGACTAACGGGATCGAGTGGTGTGGGTCGCAGACCTGTTTGACAACTGTAATCGATTCCCAGTTGTGCAGATTGATGCTCATGCTGTTGATGACAGGATTGTCAGGCCCAGTTTCCATTATTTACTGACCACCGCAATATACGTGGAATATTGCTGTTTTGGGTGTAAAACTAAAGTCACTCACTCACGTGTATGAAAGCAGCGGAGTAGGGAAAGTAGGATGTTGTTATCATTGTTAGATATCACCGAGTGTGATCCCAATCCATGTGGCAGACATAGAGCTTGTTGCAATCATCTAAATATCAGATGGAAGCCAAAGTCTCTCTTCAGACTATCTTTTAGGATACATATGTCTGAATGAAATTTGAATTGAGGGAACAGTGACTATCTTTTCAATTTGCACTGCGTGTTATGAACTAATGTGGAAATGTGCTACAGTGGTAGAATATAATTCTGTTAAACATACACAGAAATCAACGAGTGTGATTCCAGTCCATGCAGCACTTTTGCCGATTGTGCAGATTACTTGAATAGTTACAGCTGTACCTGTCGACGTGGCTACAGCGGTGATGGAATGACGTGTACAGGTCGGTGGCATTTGCTTTTGAACCATAGGTATAGCTATGATGAGAAATGCAGGGTGCTTGGACCTTGCAGTTAAAGCAATAAATGACTTGCAATTTCAATTTGGACTGTTTGTTATGAACCTAAAAGGAAATGTGCTGACGGAGTAAAAGTGGTAGTATTTAATTCTTGGAAACATTTACAGCGATCAACGCGTGTGATTCCAGTCCATGTAGCACTTTTGCCGATTGTGCAGATCACGTGACTAGTTACAGTTGTACCTGTCGACCTGGCTATACGGGCGATGGAATGAATTGTACAGGTTCGTTGTATTTGTCTTTTTGCCTCTAGAGATAAAAAAATGATGTGAAATGCATAATGCATAGACCTCCCCTTGTTACACTGATTCTATGGTGTAGTCCTAAGTGTTACACCCCCTAGAATTGTACAGTTGTGTTTAGCGTCTACTTTGCATGGGTAATCTGGTTTCCATGTGAAATAAAGAATAACATTATATATTTCTAGCATTTGGAAGTTATATTAAGACGTTCCTCATGTATACATGCTAATATATGTTGGGAACAGGTAGTATGGAAGTTCAATTATCTGATCAGGACAATTTGATGCTCATATATATTTTAATGAAGTTTGCTCAGGTGGAACTAATGCCAGCCATTTTCAGTATGCAGCATTTGTTATGAACCAAAGAGGAAATGTGTTAATGGAGTAAAAGTGGTAGTTTTCCATACTTTTGAACATTTACAGCGATCAACGAGTGTGATTCCAGTCCATGCAGCACCTTTGCCGATTGTGCATATCACTTGAGTAGTTACATTTGTACCTGTCAAGCTGGCTATACGGGCGATGGAATGAATTGTACAGGTTTGTGGTATTTGGTTTTCATGCATAGAGATAAAGGAATGATGACAAATGCGTAGTGCATTGACTTCCAAGTATTATATTTAATCTCTTGTGGAGACATAAGTGCTTCCCCGATGTAGAAAGTTTTATTTGGTTGAGGGTCTAGTTGACAGGAGTACCTTGGGTTTCTTCTTAAATGGTGGCATGCAGCGCCGCGTATAGAGTTGAGGTCACAAATCACTGAACGTTGAGCAAGGTTGAAGACGTAGAATCCTTGAATGGGTGACGGTGTTTGGCAGTTTGACTCCTGAGTATTTCTAAGACTTCAGTCCTATAATCCAAGCACATGTAAACTCACCTTAAGCAAGTGAGTTTGTTCCGAATTGCCTCTGTTCTCCCATCTGGTAAAGTGTACGCTTTGGGATACTTCATGTGTCCATTGAATTTTTAGTGTGTCACAGGCAGCTTGAGTTATCCTGGGTAATGAAATGCTGTGCTTTGAATGGTAGCACTATATGCATTCAGCAAGTGAATGGAGTTGAGCGTATTTGAAATGGAGTTATTATTAAAGAAATAATAGTATTACCGATTTGTATCATTTGGAAGTGACTTTAAGACGTTGCTCAGTAATGGCCACTAATGTAATTGTATTAAGAAGGTACTACAAGGTTTGTTGAAAAAAGAAATGATACTACAAATGCTAATACATATTGGGAACAGGTGATATGTTTTATTGCTTTTGAAGGATTTGTATTTACATGTACAAAAGGCCCCGTGAAGGTCCGGGTTAGAATATTGGCTATCAATAATCCATGCTTGCCATAAGAGGCGACTAACGGGATCGAGTGGTGTGGGTCGCAGACCTGTTTGACAACTGTAATCGATTCCCAGTTGTGCAGATTGATGCTCATGCTGTTGATGACAGGATTGTCAGGCCCAGTTTCCATTATTTACTGACCACCGCAATATACGTGGAATATTGCTGTTTTGGGTGTAAAACTAAAGTCACTCACTCACGTGTATGAAAGCAGCGGAGTAGGGAAAGTAGGATGTTGTTATCATTGTTAGATATCACCGAGTGTGATCCCAATCCATGTGGCAGACATAGAGCTTGTTGCAATCATCTAAATATCAGATGGAAGCCAAAGTCTCTCTTCAGACTATCTTTTAGGATACATATGTCTGAATGAAATTTGAATTGAGGGAACAGTGACTATCTTTTCAATTTGCACTGCGTGTTATGAACTAATGTGGAAATGTGCTACAGTGGTAGAATATAATTCTGTTAAACATACACAGAAATCAACGAGTGTGATTCCAGTCCATGCAGCACTTTTGCCGATTGTGCAGATTACTTGAATAGTTACAGCTGTACCTGTCGACGTGGCTACAGTGGTGATGGAATGACGTGTACAGGTCGGTGGCATTTGCTTTTGAACCATAGGTATAGCTATGATGAGAAATGCAGGGTGCTTGGACCTTGCAGTTAAAGCAATAAATGACTTGCAATTTCAATTTGGACTGTTTGTTATGAACCTAAAAGGAAATGTGCTGACGGAGTAAAAGTGGTAGTATTTAATTCTTGGAAACATTTACAGCGATCAACGCGTGTGATTCCAGTCCATGTAGCACTTTTGCCGATTGTGCAGATCACGTGACTAGTTACAGTTGTACCTGTCGACCTGGCTATACGGGCGATGGAATGAATTGTACAGGTTCGTTGTATTTGTCTTTTTGCCTCTAGAGATAAAAAAATGATGTGAAATGCATAATGCATAGACCTCCCCTTGTTACACTGATTCTATGGTGTAGTCCTAAGTGTTACACCCCCTAGAATTGTACAATTGTGTTTAGCGTCTACTTTGCATGGGTAATCTGGTTTCCATGTGAAATAAAGAATAACATTATATATTTCTAGCATTTGGAAGTTATATTAAGACGTTCCTCATGTATACATGCTAATATATGTTGGGAACAGGTAGTATGGAAGTTCAATTATCTGATCAGGACAATTTGATGCTCATATATATTTTAATGAAGTTTGCTCAGGTGGAACTAATGCCAGCCATTTTCAGTATGCAGCATTTGTTATGAACCAAAGAGGAAATGTGTTAATGGAGTAAAAGTGGTAGTTTTCCATACTTTTGAACATTTACAGCGATCAACGAGTGTGATTCCAGTCCATGCAGCACCTTTGCCGATTGTGCATATCACTTGAGTAGTTACATTTGTACCTGTCAAGCTGGCTATACGGGCGATGGAATGAATTGTACAGGTTTGTGGTATTTGGTTTTCATGCATAGAGATAAAGGAATGATGACAAATGCGTAGTGCATTGACTTCCAAGTATTATATTTAATCTCTTGTGGAGACATAAGTGCTTCCCCGATGTAGAAAGTTTTATTTGGTTGAGGGTCTAGTTGACAGGAGTACCTTGGGTTTCTTCTTAAATGGTGGCATGCAGCGCCGCGTATAGAGTTGAGGTCACAAATCACTGAACGTTGAGCAAGGTTGAAGACGTAGAATCCTTGAATGGGTGACGGTGTTTGGCAGTTTGACTCCTGAGTATTTCTAAGACTTCAGTCCTATAATCCAAGCACATGTAAACTCACCTTAAACAAGTGAGTTTGTTCCGAATTGCCTCTGTTCTCCCATCTGGTAAAGTGTACGCTTTGGGATACTTCATGTGTCCATTGAATTTTTAGTGTGTCACAGGCAGCTTGAGTTATCCTGGGTAATGAAATGCTGTGCTTTGAATGGTAGCACTATATGCATTCAGCAAGTGAATGGAGTTGAGCGTATTTGAAATGGAGTTATTATTAAAGAAATAATAGTATTACCGATTTGTATCATTTGGAAGTGACTTTAAGACGTTGCTCAGTAATGGCCACTAATGTAATTGTATTAAGAAGGTACTACAAGGTTTGTTGAAAAAAGAAATGATACTACAAATGCTAATACATATTGGGAACAGGTGATATGTTTTATTGCTTTTGAAGGATTTGTATTTACATGTACAAAAGGCCCCGTGAAGGTCCGGGTTAGAATATTGGCTATCAATAATCCATGCTTGCCATAAGAGGCGACTAACGGGATCGAGTGGTGTGGGTCGCAGACCTGTTTGACAACTGTAATCGATTCCCAGTTGTGCAGATTGATGCTCATGCTGTTGATGACAGGATTGTCAGGCCCAGTTTCCATTATTTACTGACCACCGCAATATACGTGGAATATTGCTGTTTTGGGTGTAAAACTAAAGTCACTCACTCACGTGTATGAAAGCAGCGGAGTAGGGAAAGTAGGATGTTGTTATCATTGTTAGATATCACCGAGTGTGATCCCAATCCATGTGGCAGACATAGAGCTTGTTGCAATCATCTAAATATCAGATGGAAGCCAAAGTCTCTCTTCAGACTATCTTTTAGGATACATATGTCTGAATGAAATTTGAATTGAGGGAACAGTGACTATCTTTTCAATTTGCACTGCGTGTTATGAACTAATGTGGAAATGTGCTACAGTGGTAGAATATAATTCTGTTAAACATACACAGAAATCAACGAGTGTGATTCCAGTCCATGCAGCACTTTTGCCGATTGTGCAGATTACTTGAATAGTTACAGCTGTACCTGTCGACGTGGCTACAGCGGTGATGGAATGACGTGTACAGGTCGGTGGCATTTGCTTTTGAACCATAGGTATAGCTATGATGAGAAATGCAGGGTGCTTGGACCTTGCAGTTAAAGCAATAAATGACTTGCAATTTCAATTTGGACTGTTTGTTATGAACCTAAAAGGAAATGTGCTGACGGAGTAAAAGTGGTAGTATTTAATTCTTGGAAACATTTACAGCGATCAACGCGTGTGATTCCAGTCCATGTAGCACTTTTGCCGATTGTGCAGATCACGTGACTAGTTACAGTTGTACCTGTCGACCTGGCTATACGGGCGATGGAATGAATTGTACAGGTTCGTTGTATTTGTCTTTTTGCCTCTAGAGATAAAAAAAATGATGTGAAATGCATAATGCATAGACCTCCCCTTGTTACACTGATTCTATGGTGTAGTCCTAAGTGTTACACCCCCTAGAATTGTACAATTGTGTTTAGCGTCTACTTTGCATGGGTAATCTGGTTTCCATGTGAAATAAAGAATAACATTATATATTTCTAGCATTTGGAAGTTATATTAAGACGTTCCTCATGTATACATGCTAATATATGTTGGGAACAGGTAGTATGGAAGTTCAATTATCTGATCAGGACAATTTGATGCTCATATATATTTTAATGAAGTTTGCTCAGGTGGAACTAATGCCAGCCATTTTCAGTATGCAGCATTTGTTATGAACCAAAGAGGAAATGTGTTAATGGAGTAAAAGTGGTAGTTTTCCATACTTTTGAACATTTACAGCGATCAACGAGTGTGATTCCAGTCCATGCAGCACCTTTGCCGATTGTGCATATCACTTGAGTAGTTACATTTGTACCTGTCAAGCTGGCTATACGGGCGATGGAATGAATTGTACAGGTTTGTGGTATTTGGTTTTCATGCATAGAGATAAAGGAATGATGACAAATGCGTAGTGCATTGACTTCCAAGTATTATATTTAATCTCTTGTGGAGACATAAGTGCTTCCCCGATGTAGAAAGTTTTATTTGGTTGAGGGTCTAGTTGACAGGAGTACCTTGGGTTTCTTCTTAAATGGTGGCATGCAGCGCCGCGTATAGAGTTGAGGTCACAAATCACTGAACGTTGAGCAAGGTTGAAGACGTAGAATCCTTGAATGGGTGACGGTGTTTGGCAGTTTGACTCCTGAGTATTTCTAAGACTTCAGTCCTATAATCCAAGCACATGTAAACTCACCTTAAACAAGTGAGTTTGTTCCGAATTGCCTCTGTTCTCCCATCTGGTAAAGTGTACGCTTTGGGATACTTCATGTGTCCATTGAATTTTTAGTGTGTCACAGGCAGCTTGAGTTATCCTGGGTAATGAAATGCTGTGCTTTGAATGGTAGCACTATATGCATTCAGCAAGTGAATGGAGTTGAGCGTATTTGAAATGGAGTTATTATTAAAGAAATAATAGTATTACCGATTTGTATCATTTGGAAGTGACTTTAAGACGTTGCTCAGTAATGGCCACTAATGTAATTGTATTAAGAAGGTACTACAAGGTTTGTTGAAAAAAGAAATGATACTACAAATGCTAATACATATTGGGAACAGGTGATATGTTTTATTGCTTTTGAAGGATTTGTGTTTACATGTACAAAAGGCCCCGTGAAGGTCCGGGTTAGAATATTGGCTATCAATAATCCATGCTTGCCATAAGAGGCGACTAACGGGATCGAGTGGTGTGGGTCGCAGACCTGTTTGACAACTGTAATCGATTCCCAGTTGTGCAGATTGATGCTCATGCTGTTGATGACAGGATTGTCAGGCCCAGTTTCGATTATTTACTGACCACCGCAATATACGTGGAATATTGCTGTTTTGGGTGTAAAACTAAAGTCACTCACTCACGTGTATGAAAGCAGCGGAGTAGGGAAAGTAGGATGTTGTTATCATTGTTAGATATCACCGAGTGTGATCCCAATCCATGTGGCAGACATAGAGCTTGTTGCAATCATCTAAATATCAGATGGAAGCCAAAGTCTCTCTTCAGACTATCTTTTAGGATACATATGTCTGAATGAAATTTGAATTGAGGGAACAGTGACTATCTTTTCAATTTGCACTGCGTGTTATGAACTAATGTGGAAATGTGCTACAGTGGTAGAATATAATTCTGTTAAACATACACAGAAATCAACGAGTGTGATTCCAGTCCATGCAGCACTTTTGCCGATTGTGCAGATTACTTGAATAGTTACAGCTGTACCTGTCGACGTGGCTACAGCGGTGATGGAATGACGTGTACAGGTCGGTGGCATTTGCTTTTGAACCATAGGTATAGCTATGATGAGAAATGCAGGGTGCTTGGACCTTGCAGTTAAAGCAATAAATGACTTGCAATTTCAATTTGGACTGTTTGTTATGAACCTAAAAGGAAATGTGCTGACGGAGTAAAAGTGGTAGTATTTAATTCTTGGAAACATTTACAGCGATCAACGCGTGTGATTCCAGTCCATGTAGCACTTTTGCCGATTGTGCAGATCACGTGACTAGTTACAGTTGTACCTGTCGACCTGGCTATACGGGCGATGGAATGAATTGTACAGGTTCGTTGTATTTGTCTTTTTGCCTCTAGAGATAAAAAAAATGATGTGAAATGCATAATGCATAGACCTCCCCTTGTTACACTGATTCTATGGTGTAGTCCTAAGTGTTACACCCCCTAGAATTGTACAATTGTGTTTAGCGTCTACTTTGCATGGGTAATCTGGTTTCCATGTGAAATAAAGAATAACATTATATATTTCTAGCATTTGGAAGTTATATTAAGACGTTCCTCATGTATACATGCTAATATATGTTGGGAACAGGTAGTATGGAAGTTCAATTATCTGATCAGGACAATTTAATGCTCATATATATTTTAATGAAGTTTGCTCAGGTGGAACTAATGCCAGCCATTTTCAGTATGCAGCATTTGTTATGAACCAAAGAGGAAATGTGTTAATGGAGTAAAAGTGGTAGTTTTCCATACTTTTGAACATTTACAGCGATCAACGAGTGTGATTCCAGTCCATGCAGCACCTTTGCCGATTGTGCATATCACTTGAGTAGTTACATTTGTACCTGTCAAGCTGGCTATACGGGCGATGGAATGAATTGTACAGGTTTGTGGTATTTGGTTTTCATGCATAGAGATAAAGGAATGATGACAAATGCGTAGTGCATTGACTTCCAAGTATTATATTTAATCTCTTGTGGAGACATAAGTGCTTCCCCGATGTAGAAAGTTTTATTTGGTTGAGGGTCTAGTTGACAGGAGTACCTTGGGTTTCTTCTTAAATGGTGGCATGCAGCGCCGCGTATAGAGTTGAGGTCACAAATCACTGAACGTTGAGCAAGGTTGAAGACGTAGAATCCTTGAATGGGTGACGGTGTTTGGCAGTTTGACTCCTGAGTATTTCTAAGACTTCAGTCCTATAATCCAAGCACATGTAAACTCACCTTAAACAAGTGAGTTTGTTCCGAATTGCCTCTGTTCTCCCATCTGGTAAAGTGTACGCTTTGGGATACTTCATGTGTCCATTGAATTTTTAGTGTGTCACAGGCAGCTTGAGTTATCCTGGGTAATGAAATGCTGTGCTTTGAATGGTAGCACTATATGCATTCAGCAAGTGAATGGAGTTGAGCGTATTTGAAATGGAGTTATTATTAAAGAAATAATAGTATTACCGATTTGTATCATTTGGAAGTGACTTTAAGACGTTGCTCAGTAATGGCCACTAATGTAATTGTATTAAGAAGGTACTACAAGGTTTGTTGAAAAAAGAAATGATACTACAAATGCTAATACATATTGGGAACAGGTGATATGTTTTATTGCTTTTGAAGGATTTGTGTTTACATGTACAAAAGGCCCCGTGAAGGTCCGGGTTAGAATATTGGCTATCAATAATCCATGCTTGCCATAAGAGGCGACTAACGGGATCGAGTGGTGTGGGTCGCAGACCTGTTTGACAACTGTAATCGATTCCCAGTTGTGCAGATTGATGCTCATGCTGTTGATGACAGGATTGTCAGGCCCAGTTTCGATTATTTACTGACCACCGCAATATACGTGGAATATTGCTGTTTTGGGTGTAAAACTAAAGTCACTCACTCACGTGTATGAAAGCAGCGGAGTAGGGAAAGTAGGATGTTGTTATCATTGTTAGATATCACCGAGTGTGATCCCAATCCATGTGGCAGACATAGAGCTTGTTGCAATCATCTAAATATCAGATGGAAGCCAAAGTCTCTCTTCAGACTATCTTTTAGGATACATATGTCTGAATGAAATTTGAATTGAGGGAACAGTGACTATCTTTTCAATTTGCACTGCGTGTTATGAACTAATGTGGAAATGTGCTACAGTGGTAGAATATAATTCTGTTAAACATACACAGAAATCAACGAGTGTGATTCCAGTCCATGCAGCACTTTTGCCGATTGTGCAGATTACTTGAATAGTTACAGCTGTACCTGTCGACGTGGCTACAGCGGTGATGGAATGACGTGTACAGGTCGGTGGCATTTGCTTTTGAACCATAGGTATAGCTATGATGAGAAATGCAGGGTGCTTGGACCTTGCAGTTAAAGCAATAAATGACTTGCAATTTCAATTTGGACTGTTTGTTATGAACCTAAAAGGAAATGTGCTGACGGAGTAAAAGTGGTAGTATTTAATTCTTGGAAACATTTACAGCGATCAACGCGTGTGATTCCAGTCCATGTAGCACTTTTGCCGATTGTGCAGATCACGTGACTAGTTACAGTTGTACCTGTCGACCTGGCTATACGGGCGATGGAATGAATTGTACAGGTTCGTTGTATTTGTCTTTTTGCCTCTAGAGATAAAAAAAATGATGTGAAATGCATAATGCATAGACCTCCCCTTGTTACACTGATTCTATGGTGTAGTCCTAAGTGTTACACCCCCTAGAATTGTACAATTGTGTTTAGCGTCTACTTTGCATGGGTAATCTGGTTTCCATGTGAAATAAAGAATAACATTATATATTTCTAGCATTTGGAAGTTATATTAAGACGTTCCTCATGTATACATGCTAATATATGTTGGGAACAGGTAGTATGGAAGTTCAATTATCTGATCAGGACAATTTGATGCTCATATATATTTTAATGAAGTTTGCTCAGGTGGAACTAATGCCAGCCATTTTCAGTATGCAGCATTTGTTATGAACCAAAGAGGAAATGTGTTAATGGAGTAAAAGTGGTAGTTTTCCATACTTTTGAACATTTACAGCGATCAACGAGTGTGATTCCAGTCCATGCAGCACCTTTGCCGATTGTGCATATCACTTGAGTAGTTACATTTGTACCTGTCAAGCTGGCTATACGGGCGATGGAATGAATTGTACAGGTTTGTGGTATTTGGTTTTCATGCATAGAGATAAAGGAATGATGACAAATGCGTAGTGCATTGACTTCCAAGTATTATATTTAATCTCTTGTGGAGACATAAGTGCTTCCCCGATGTAGAAAGTTTTATTTGGTTGAGGGTCTAGTTGACAGGAGTACCTTGGGTTTCTTCTTAAATGGTGGCATGCAGCGCCGCGTATAGAGTTGAGGTCACAAATCACTGAACGTTGAGCAAGGTTGAAGACGTAGAATCCTTGAATGGGTGACGGTGTTTGGCAGTTTGACTCCTGAGTATTTCTAAGACTTCAGTCCTATAATCCAAGCACATGTAAACTCACCTTAAACAAGTGAGTTTGTTCCGAATTGCCTCTGTTCTCCCATCTGGTAAAGTGTACGCTTTGGGATACTTCATGTGTCCATTGAATGTTTAGTGTGTCACAGGCAGCTTGAGTTATCCTGGGTAATGAAATGCTGTGCTTTGAATGGTAGCACTATATGCATTCAGCAAGTGAATGGAGTTGAGCGTATTTGAAATGGAGTTATTATTAAAGAAATAATAGTATTACCGATTTGTATCATTTGGAAGTGACTTTAAGACGTTGCTCAGTAATGGCCACTAATGTAATTGTATTAAGAAGGTACTACAAGGTTTGTTGAAAATAGAAATGATACTACAAATGCTAATACATATTGGGAACAGGTGATATGTTTTATTGCTTTTGAAGGATTTGTGTTTACATGTACAAAAGGCCCCGTGAAGGTCCGGGTTAGAATATTGGCTATCAATAATCCATGCTTGCCATAAGAGGCGACTAACGGGATCGAGTGGTGTGGGTCGCAGACCTGTTTGACAACTGTAATCGATTCCCAGTTGTGCAGATTGATGCTCATGCTGTTGATGACAGGATTGTCAGGCCCAGTTTCGATTATTTACTGACCACCGCAATATACGTGGAATATTGCTGTTTTGGGTGTAAAACTAAAGTCACTCACTCACGTGTATGAAAGCAGCGGAGTAGGGAAAGTAGGATGTTGTTATCATTGTTAGATATCACCGAGTGTGATCCCAATCCATGTGGCAGACATAGAGCTTGTTGCAATCATCTAAATATCAGATGGAAGCCAAAGTCTCTCTTCAGACTATCTTTTAGGATACATATGTCTGAATGAAATTTGAATTGAGGGAACAGTGACTATCTTTTCAATTTGCACTGCGTGTTATGAACTAATGTGGAAATGTGCTACAGTGGTAGAATATAATTCTGTTAAACATACACAGAAATCAACGAGTGTGATTCCAGTCCATGCAGCACTTTTGCCGATTGTGCAGATTACTTGAATAGTTACAGCTGTACCTGTCGACGTGGCTACAGCGGTGATGGAATGACGTGTACAGGTCGGTGGCATTTGCTTTTGAACCATAGGTATAGCTATGATGAGAAATGCAGGGTGCTTGGACCTTGCAGTTAAAGCAATAAATGACTTGCAATTTCAATTTGGACTGTTTGTTATGAACCTAAAAGGAAATGTGCTGACGGAGTAAAAGTGGTAGTATTTAATTCTTGGAAACATTTACAGCGATCAACGCGTGTGATTCCAGTCCATGTAGCACTTTTGCCGATTGTGCAGATCACGTGACTAGTTACAGTTGTACCTGTCGACCTGGCTATACGGGCGATGGAATGAATTGTACAGGTTCGTTGTATTTGTCTTTTTGCCTCTAGAGATAAAAAAAATGATGTGAAATGCATAATGCATAGACCTCCCCTTGTTACACTGATTCTATGGTGTAGTCCTAAGTGTTACACCCCCTAGAATTGTACAATTGTGTTTAGCGTCTACTTTGCATGGGTAATCTGGTTTCCATGTGAAATAAAGAATAACATTATATATTTCTAGCATTTGGAAGTTATATTAAGACGTTCCTCATGTATACATGCTAATATATGTTGGGAACAGGTAGTATGGAAGTCCAATTATCTGATCAGGACAATTTGATGCTCATATATATTTTAATGAAGTTTGCTCAGGTGGAACTAATGCCAGCCATTTTCAGTATGCAGCATTTGTTATGAACCAAAGAGGAAATGTGTTAATGGAGTAAAAGTGGTAGTTTTCCATACTTTTGAACATTTACAGCGATCAACGAGTGTGATTCCAGTCCATGCAGCACCTTTGCCGATTGTGCATATCACTTGAGTAGTTACATTTGTACCTGTCAAGCTGGCTATACGGGCGATGGAATGAATTGTACAGGTTTGTGGTATTTGGTTTTCATGCATAGAGATAAAGGAATGATGACAAATGCGTAGTGCATTGACTTCCAAGTATTATATTTAATCTCTTGTGGAGACATAAGTGCTTCCCCGATGTAGAAAGTTAAATTTGGTTGAGGGTCTAGTTGACAGGAGTACCTTGGGTTTCTTCTTAAATGGTGGCATGCAGCGCCGCGTATAGAGTTGAGGTCACAAATCACTGAACGTTGAGCAAGGTTGAAGACGTAGAATCCTTGAATGGGTGACGGTGTTTGGCAGTTTGACTCCTGAGTATTTCTAAGACTTCAGTCCTATAATCCAAGCACATGTAAACTCACCTTAAACAAGTGAGTTTGTTCCGAATTGCCTCTGTTCTCCCATCTGGTAAAGTGTACGCTTTGGGATACTTCATGTGTCCATTGAATGTTTAGTGTGTCACAGGCAGCTTGAGTTATCCTGGGTAATGAAATGCTGTGCTTTGAATGGTAGCACTATATGCATTCAGCAAGTGAATGGAGTTGAGCGTATTTGAAATGGAGTTATTATTAAAGAAATAATAGTATTACCGATTTGTATCATTTGGAAGTGACTTTAAGACGTTGCTCAGTAATGGCCACTAATGTAATTGTATTAAGAAGGTACTACAAGGTTTGTTGAAAAAAGAAATGATACTACAAATGCTAATACATATTGGGAACAGGTGATATGTTTTATTGCTTTTGAAGGATTTGTGTTTACATGTACAAAAGGCCCCGTGAAGGTCCGGGTTAGAATATTGGCTATCAATAATCCATGCTTGCCATAAGAGGCGACTAACGGGATCGAGTGGTGTGGGTCGCAGACCTGTTTGACAACTGTAATCGATTCCCAGTTGTGCAGATTGATGCTCATGCTGTTGATGACAGGATTGTCAGGCCCAGTTTCGATTATTTACTGACCACCGCAATATACGTGGAATATTGCTGTTTTGGGTGTAAAACTAAAGTCACTCACTCACGTGTATGAAAGCAGCGGAGTAGGGAAAGTAGGATGTTGTTATCATTGTTAGATATCACCGAGTGTGATCCCAATCCATGTGGCAGACATAGAGCTTGTTGCAATCATCTAAATATCAGATGGAAGCCAAAGTCTCTCTTCAGACTATCTTTTAGGATACATATGTCTGAATGAAATTTGAATTGAGGGAACAGTGACTATCTTTTCAATTTGCACTGCGTGTTATGAACTAATGTGGAAATGTGCTACAGTGGTAGAATATAATTCTGTTAAACATACACAGAAATCAACGAGTGTGATTCCAGTCCATGCAGCACTTTTGCCGATTGTGCAGATTACTTGAATAGTTACAGCTGTACCTGTCGACGTGGCTACAGCGGTGATGGAATGACGTGTACAGGTCGGTGGCATTTGCTTTTGAACCATAGGTATAGCTATGATGAGAAATGCAGGGTGCTTGGACCTTGCAGTTAAAGCAATAAATGACTTGCAATTTCAATTTGGACTGTTTGTTATGAACCTAAAAGGAAATGTGCTGACGGAGTAAAAGTGGTAGTATTTAATTCTTGGAAACATTTACAGCGATCAACGCGTGTGATTCCAGTCCATGCAGCACTTTTGCCGATTGTGCAGATCACGTGACTAGTTACAGTTGTACCTGTCGACCTGGCTATACGGGCGATGGAATGAATTGTACAGGTTCGTTGTATTTGTCTTTTTGCCTCTAGAGATAAAAAAATGATGTGAAATGCATAATGCATAGACCTCCCCTTGTTACACTGATTCTATGGTGTAGTCCTAAGTGTTACACCCCCTAGAATTGTACAATTGTGTTTAGCGTCTACTTTGCATGGGTAATCTGGTTTCCATGTGAAATAAAGAATAACATTATATATTTCTAGCATTTGGAAGTTATATTAAGACGTTCCTCATGTATACATGCTAATATATGTTGGGAACAGGTAGTATGGAAGTCCAATTATCTGATCAGGACAATTTGATGCTCATATATATTTTAATGAAGTTTGCTCAGGTGGAACTAATGCCAGCCATTTTCAGTATGCAGCATTTGTTATGAACCAAAGAGGAAATGTGTTAATGGAGTAAAAGTGGTAGTTTTCAATACTTTTGAACATTTACAGCGATCAACGAGTGTGATTCCAGTCCATGCAGCACCTTTGCCGATTGTGCATATCACTTGAGTAGTTACATTTGTACCTGTCAAGCTGGCTATACGGGCGATGGAATGAATTGTACAGGTTTGTGGTATTTGGTTTTCATGCCTAGAGATAAAGGAATGATGACAAATGCGTAGTGCATTGACTTCCAAGTATTATATTTAATCTCTTGTGGAGACATAAGTGCTTCCCCCAAGCAGAAGGTTTTATTTGGTTGAGGGTCTAGTTGACAGGAGTACATTTGGTTTCTTGTTAAATGGTGGTATGCAGCGCCGCGTATAGAGTTGAGGTCACAAATCACTGAACGTTGAGCAAGGTTGAAGACGTAGAATACTTGAATGGGTGACGGTGTTTGGCCGTTTGTCTCCTGAGTCTTTCTAAGACTTCAGTCCTATGCCAGAACCAAGCACATGTGATCTCACTTTAAGGAAGTGAGTTTGTTCCGAATTGCCTCTGTTCTCCCAGCTGAAAACGTGTACGCTTTGGGATACTTCATGTGTCCATTGAATTTTTAGTGTGTCACAGGCAGCTTGAGTTATCCTGGGTAATGAAATGCTGTGCTTTGAATGGTAGCACTATATGCATTCAGCAAGTGAATGGAGTTGAGCGTATTTGAAATGGAGTTATTATTAAAGAAATAATAGTATTACCGATTTGTATCATTTGGAAGTGACTTTAAGACGTTGCTCAGTAATGGCCACTAATGTAATTGTATTAAGAAGGTACTACAAGGTTTGTTGAAAATAGAAATGATACTACAAATGCTAATACATATTGGGAACAGGTGATATGTTTTATTGCTTTTGAAGGATTTGTGTTTACATGTACAAAAGGCCCCGTGAAGGTCCGGGTTAGAATATTGGCTATCAATAATCCATGCTTGCCATAAGAGGCGACTAACGGGATCGAGTGGTGTGGGTCGCAGACCTGTTTGAGAACTGTAATCGATTCCCAGTTGTGCAGATTGATGCTCATGCTGTTGATGACAGGATTGTCAGGCCCAGTTTCCATTATTTACTGACCACCGCAATATACGTGGAATATTGCTGTTTTGGGTGTAAAACTAAAGTCACTCACTCACGTGTATGAAAGCAGCGGAGTAGGGAAAGTAGGATGTTGTTATCATTGCTAGATATCACCGAGTGTGATCCCAATCCATGTGGCAGACATAGAGCTTGTTGCAATCATCTAAATATCAGATGGAAGCCAAAGTCTCTCTTCAGACTATCTTTTAGGATACATATGTCTGAATGAAATTTGAATTGAGGGAACAGTGACTATCTTTTCAATTTGCACTGCGTGTTATGAACTAATGTGGAAATGTGCTACAGTGGTAGAATATAATTCTGTTAAACATACACAGAAATCAACGAGTGTGATTCCAGTCCGTGCAGCACTTTTGCCGATTGTGCAGATTACTTGAATAGTTACAGCTGTACCTGTCGACGTGGCTACAGCGGTGATGGAATGACGTGTACAGGTCGGTGGCATTTGCTTTTGAACCATAGGTATAGCTATGATGAGAAATGCAGGGTGCTTGGACCTTGCAGTTAAAGCAATAAATGACTTGCAATTTCAATTTGGATTGTTTGTTATGAACCTAAAAGGAAATGTGTTGACGGAGTAAAAGTGGTAGTATTTTTTTCTTGGAAACATTTACAGCGATCAACGCGTGTGATTCCAGTCCATGCAGCACTTTTGCCGATTGTGCAGATCACGTGACTAGTTACAGTTGTACCTGTCGACCTGGCTATACGGGCGATGGAATGAATTGTACAGGTTCGTTGTATTTGTTTTTTTGCCTCTAGAGATAAAAAAAATGATGTGGAATGCATAATGCATAGACCTCCCCTTGTTACACTGATTCTATGGTGTAGTCCTAAGTGTTACACCCCCTAGAATTGTACAATTGTGTTTAGCGTCTACTTTGCATGGGTAATCTGGTTTCCATGTGAAATAAAGAATAACATTATATATTTCTAGCATTTGGAAGTTATATTAAGACGTCCCTCATGTATACATGCTAATATATGTTGGGAACAGGTAGTATGGAAGTCCAATTATCTGATCAGGACAATTTGATGCTCATATATATTTTAATGAAGTTTGCTCAGGTGGAACTAATGCCAGCCATTTTCAGTATGCAGCATTTGTTATGAACCAAAGAGGAAATGTGTTAATGGAGTAAAAGTGGTAGTTTTCCATACTTTTGAACATTTACAGCGATCAACGAGTGTGATTCCAGTCCATGCAGCACCTTTGCCGATTGTGCATATCACTTGAGTAGTTACATTTGTACCTGTCAAGCTGGCTATACGGGCGATGGAATGAATTGTACAGGTTTGTGGTATTTGGTTTTCATGCTTAGAGATAAAGGAATGATGACAAATGCGTAGTGCATTGACTTCCAAGTATTATATTTAATCTCTTGTGGAGACATAAGTGCTTCCCCCAAGCAGAAGGTTTTATTTGGTTGAGGGTCTAGTTGACAGGAGTACATTTGGTTTCTTGTTAAATGGTGGTATGCAGCGCCGCGTATAGAGTTGAGGTCACAAATCACTGAACGTTGAGCAAGGTTGAAGACGTAGAATACTTGAATTTGTGACGGTGTTTGGCTGTTTGTCTCCTGAGTCTTTCTAAGACTTCAGTCCTATGCCAGAACCAAGCACATGTGATCTCACTTTAAGGAAGTGAGTTTGTTCCGAATTGCCTCTGTTCTCCCAGCTGAAAACGTGTACGCTTTGAGATACTTCATGTGTCCATTGAGCTTGTAGTGTCTCACATGCAGCTTGAGTTGTCCTGGATAATGAAATGCTGTGCTTTGAATGGTAGCACTATATGCATTCAGCATGTGAATGGAGTTGAGCGTATTTGAAATGGAGTTATTATTAAAGAAATAATAGTATTACCGATTTGTATCATTTGGAAGTGACTTTAAGACGTTGCTCAGTAATGGCCACTAATGTAATTGTATCAAGAAGGTACTACAAGGTTTGTTGAAAATAGAAATGATACTACAAATGCTAATACATATTGGGAACAGGTGATATGTTTTATTGCTTTTGAAGGATTTGTGTTTACATGTACAAAAGGCCCCGTGAAGGTCCGGGTTAGAATATTGGCTATCAATAATCCATGCTTGCCATAAGAGGCGACTAACGGGATCGAGTGGTGTGGGTCGCAGACCTGTTTGACAACTGTAATCGATTCCCAGTTGTGCAGATTGATGTTCATGCTGTTGATGACAGGTTTGTCAGGCCCAGTTTCGATTATTTAGTAACACCTCAATATACCTGGAATATTGCTGTTTTCGGTGTAAAACTAAAGTCACCCGCTCACGTGTATGAAAGCAGCGGAGTAGGGAAAGTAGGATGTTGTTATCATTGTTAGATATCACCGATTGTGATCCCATTCCATGTGACAGACATAGAGCTTGTTGCAATCATCTAAATATCAGATGGAAGCCAAAGTCTCTCTTCAGACTATCTTTTAGGATACATATGTCTGAATGAAATTTGAATTGAGGGAACAGTGACTATCTTTTCAATTTGCACTGCGTGTTATGAACTAATGTGGAAATGTGCTACAGTGGTAGAATATAATTCTGTTAAACATACACAGAAATCAACGAGTGTGATTCCAGTCCATGCAGCACTTTTGCCGATTGTGCAGATTACTTGAATAGTTACAGCTGTACCTGTCGACGTGGCTACAGCGGTGATGGAATGACGTGTACAGGTCGGTGGCATTTGCTTTTGAACCATAGGTATAGCTATGATGAGAAATGCATAGTATATGGACCTGCAGCGAAAGCAATAAATGACTTGCAATTTCAATTTGCACTGTTTGTTATGACCCCATGAAGAAAGGTAACAAAAGGAGTAAAAGTGGTAGTATTTAATTCTTGGAAACATTTACAGCGATTAACGAGTGTACTTCCAGTCCATGCAGCACTTTTGCCGATTGTGCAGATCACGTGAATAGACACATTTGTATTTGTCGAGTTGAATATTATGGCGATGGAATGAATTGTACAGGTTCGTTGTGTATGCTTTTGATACATAGAGCTATAGTTGTGATGAGAAATGCAGAGTGGAGACATGTTGCATTTATTCTGTTCTGGGTATTAGTGTTTCAAATGAGGAGAGTGGGAACTTTTTTGTGTGTAGGAACTTTTTTCTGCTTATACCATGTGTAGATTGGTTTTCTTATGATAATTTGACACGACAGATTATATTTGGAGTGATTTCAAGAGTAATCGTATTTAAATACTGTAGTATTTTAAAATGAGGGTGCTAGAAATACTTTTTAGAAATAGAAGGCACAATATTGATGCTAATGTACACTGGAAAGAGGTAGCATATTCCATTGCCCTTGAATGTGTGAGCGCATGTAGGGAATAAGTAGAAGAGGGTATAAAATAAGAAGTTGTCCTGATTTTCAGACATTACGGAGTAAGATTCCAATCTATATGGAGGACTCACAGCTTGTGGCAATCACCTAACATTGATATGGAGATCAAATCCTCTCAGACTATTTTTAAGGATGTATTTGTTTTAATGAAATTTGCATTGAAGGAAGAAACGGCTGTCATTTTCAATTTGCAGTGTGTGCGTGATGAAGTAATGAGGAAATGTGCTAAAGGAGTGAAAGTGGTAGTATTTAATTCTTGGAAACATTTACAGCGATCAACGCGTGTGATTCCAGTCCATGCAGCACTTTTGCCGATTGTGCAGATTACGTGAATAGTTACAGTTGTACCTGTCGACCTGGCTACACGGGTGATGGAATGAATTGTACAGGTTCGTTGTATATGCTTTTCACCCATAGAGTTATAGGTGTGATGAGAAATGCAGAGTGCGTGGATCTCCACCTACACTGAAAGAACAAATGACTTGCATTTTGAATTTGCACTATTTGTAATGAACCATAGTAATGAGGACCTTTGGTATAGGAGTAAAGGTGGTAGTATTCAAATCTTTGAAACATTTCTTACAGCAATGAACGAGTTTGATTCCAGTCCAATGCGATGAAATTTGCATTTAAGGAACAGTGACTATCCTTTTGAATTTGCACTGTGTGTTGTGAAGTAATGAGGTGATGTGCTTAAGTGGTAGTATTTAATTCTTGTAAACATTTACAGAGATCAACGCGTGTGACTCCAGTCCATGCAGCAGTAACGCCGATTGTGCAGATCACATGAATAGTTACAATTGTACTTGTAGAACAGGATATACTGGTGACGGAATGACGTGTACAGGTATTTGTATTTTTATCCCAAGAGATAATGTAATGATGACCAATGCTAGGTGCACAGACCTCGAACTGTTAAATATGATATATGTGGCGGCAGTCTGTAAATAATCGAGTCTGGACCAGACAATCCAGTGATGAGCATCGGTCCGCGCAATTGGGAACCGATGATTCAAGTCTGCGAGTCTGACCACCCGATCCCGCTAGTCGCCTCTTACGACGAGCTTGTCTTACGAGTAGCTTGTCTTTTATGGCAAGCATGGTCTGCTGAGGGCCTATTCTAACCCGTACCTTCACGGGTAAAATTACTTGTGGTATAATAAATAATAAAAATAACTTTATGATATTGAAGAATTGTTTATATGGTTTACATAGACGTAATATTGAGATCCACGTGTCACTAGTTTCCGGTCACGTGATATTTAAGCACTTGTATCCTTGGGAATCAGTTCTCGTACAGCTGCCGTCAGTTGCTTATCAATGTGGTTAGTCGGGTGGCGACCTTTTAGTAGAATGTGTTCAGTTTAGATCTTTGGTTGCAATATTCCAGACACACAATGGGATTCATATTTTGACCGACTAGCTCATACGCAGGTCTGAATGATTTCCCTTTCTGAATGACCTAAGTTAAATGTAACTAATTTTGTTTCAGAATGTTCCTATGATTGTGCCAATGTCTGTGATGGAACCGCTTCTTTAGATTGTGACAGCACCTGTTCTGGTAAGCAAGTTTGAGTAATGTTGACATAACATTAATTTCTGAATTCATTTAGATGCCCTTGTACGAAAGAAAACCAACAAAGAAGTAGGTGTGCCTATTGAATCCCAGATGTTGAGGTAAATAAAGAGTATTGGGAGCGATTTCGATCAATGCACTTTTATTATTCAAAACCTTATTGTCTATGTATTTTATTGATTTATTATGGGATATTTGACCCACTATGACGTCACTGTGAATTCAAAATTTGTGAATCAATAGGCATGGCTTCTAATCATACAAATATTTTTCTAATACCCGACGTAAACTTACTTTCTAAAATGTAATCTCACCCTGTCGATCGTGCGAAATATAATGGCTGGTTGAGTAATATTTTGATCATTGCACAGGGATGCCTGCTCTGCAAGATCAGGTAGCCCAGATTGGATATTACTGGGAAAAGATTTTATTACATTTTTTGTCCATAGGGGGAGACACTGGAGTGACACCGAAGGTTATGGATGTCTGTGAAGTGTGTGATGGCGACGGCACATCCTGCATCGCGGTCACCGACGTCAGGCCTACACTGGTCCGCATAGACCAGGCTCAGGTAAGTCAGTAGTCTTCTGTAAATACACACAAAGTGCAGCACGAAGGAAACCGTTCAGTCTCTGGCGATCATTGAAGTTCAGGGTTAGAATTTATTATGCTGGTCTTCATCCTCGATAATCTTCAAGGTATACATGTATGTCTCGACACCTTTGTTTCCTCCCTTTGCTGGCTCCGTATTCTCATATTATTTTGTAGTGCTACGTTTTATCTAAACATGACTTATTCGTACCCTGACCGGAGGTCCAGCCCTGCCCCTGGATGATGTACAGACTGACCTGTCCGTCGATTCTTCATCCCTTTGCACTTTCTCTCGTTTTTGTTCTGTTTTCCGTTTTTGCTCAAGGTTCATTTTTCAGGAAACACAATCTCAGCAGTCTATTATGTGTTTTACAATTGCAGACTGTGAATTGAACAAGCTTCTTAATACGTTTAAGGGGGCGGTACGGTAGCCTAGTGGTAAAGGTTTCACTCGCCATGATGAAGGTTCTGGTTCGATTCCCCACCTGGGTACAATGTGTAAACCAATTTCTGGTGTCACTCACACATTCAATTATTTCAGACTTTGGAAGTGACTGGCACAAGCTTGTCCTCGGCATCGGTGCAGTGTGTGGCTAAACTCACAGAATCAACAACAGAACACCGGGTACCCATAACATCACGTAGTAACCGTACACACATCGAAGTCAGCATTGAAGCATTTTCATTAGAAGGTATGAGTAATTTGATATAGTCTGACAAGTCGTCACTCTCGTTGGACGTAAGGTATTGTGATCCAATACAATTTTGTGTATTTGCCAGTTTAGCCACGCATGAAACTTGAACGATCTGCATGTAAGAGCCGGTACAACGATTGGGTGATACACCTCATTACATATATTTTCCTCATAGCAACTTAGAAATGTACTGAACCCATAACCTTGACCTTAATCTCGCGTTGAATACGCAATATAATCCACGGACTATCTTAAGTAGGGCTGCGCAGTATAACTGTATATTACCGGTATTACTGGTTCAAACATGAATACAATATGATTTGGATACACTGATCGAAAACTGGTATTTTTGACATGCTTTCGGAATATTCCGTAACACTCTGAAATCTTCGTATATTTCCTTTCACTGCACAATTTAAGTTCTAAATTTTTTGGGCTGTTTTGAGATGAAAATAAAAGTAAGCTATGACTACATAGACTCTACATATAATGGTCGGGTAGTCTAGTGGTTAAAGCGTTCGCTCGTCACAATGAAGGTCGGGGTTCGATTCCCCATCTGGCTACGCCTTTTCGCGAACCCCAGGCGCCATCGTTGATTTTCAGTGATCCATTCGTGTCTATTTTTTGCCTTGTACGTCTAGAGTACCTAGATATAATCCAGGGACGTTAGCCGCAACGTTTTCTTAGCATTACGTCATTCGTATTGCATTGGTGTAGTATAGGGTTACGATATGTCATAACGTTTCGAACGATTTGAGGATCGGGGCCTAGATTTTCGAAGCTCTCTTGGCGAAGTCGTAAGTGCTCTATATTAACATTAACGTAAGTGCTCTGTATTAACATTAACGTACGACCATCTTAGCGCTAAGAGCTTCGAAAATGTAGTCCCGGGGCCCTTACTGGTTGGTATTCTTTCATGGCGCGATATTGATTTTGTTAGGAATGAGATACATTGATACAATGACTGATGTATGAATGATGTTCTTTTGTTCCCTAGCTGGAGAATACACCCTGTACTGTAGGGTAACGGCCGCTGCAGCACTGGGTGCCAGTTGGGGGACATTCACAGTCTACGAACCATCGGGTACACAGAGATTTACTTACTTGGAACCGGGCTAGCGTTAGTCTTCAGTAAACCATACTTGTCTTAAGGGGCGACTAAGAGGATCGGGAGGTCAGGCTTGCTGATTTGGTCGACACATGTCGATTGCTTAGATCGATGCACATGATATTGATCACTGGATTGTCTGGTTCAGACTCAGTTATTTACAGACCGCAGATACATATCTGGAATATTGCTGAATGTGGCGTAAAACAACAAATAAATCCCAAATAAAACTTACCTGGACGTAATTGATTAAACAAAATTACGATATAATCTAAATTGTACAATGTTCCTTGATTTTAGCTTTGATTATTTTATGATAGTGGTAAGGTTTGGTCGCGTATATTTATTTATCTTCGTTAGTCCTTCATCTGACCCCGAGACACATTAGGCAGGAGTAGTAACTGTTGCTTTTGACTATCTGGCGACACAACGCAACACAACACAAACATGCACCATGGACATCTTTTCCAACTGTTGACGTTTGTATTCAGATGCAGGGGTGTATACATACATGGTTCGGTGAACAAAATATAAATTTATATACTCCCCATCAAACGTTTAGACTTACTTGTGTAAATATAGCCACTTACTTCAGTCAGCTGTTCTAAACTAAATTTCCAATATATTCCACACTGGTTAAAGGAACTGTTTACACATGAATTGATGTATTGTAAAACAACTTCGTTTCGTTGAAACATGTATTGTCATTTTTTAAAAAATAAATAGTGAAACTCAGTGCTCTCTTGTAAATTAAGAATAGATTTTCATGATCTTAGAGTTAATCATGCACGTAAATCTAAAAGGGATTTGTCCGACCTAAGTGAATCCATTTGTAAAAACTGTAATTTAGGGGATATTGAGAATGAATTTCATATAATGTTTGTATGTACAGTTTACTCATTGTACTCCCATTTATCTCACTGCATGTTACAGATAAACATACATTGTCCAATCTTATAAATTCTAGAAATATTGATGTTATTAAAACGACCGCAATGTATTTAAAACATGTTTTAATGCAAGATATGTAAAGCATACCACGTGAGCATAAAATGCATCTGTATTTGTACTGTTGGCGTCAAGGCCCTAAATACTGAATAAACTGATTCTGAAATCTGAATCTGAAATCTGAAACTCAAATGAAAATTGGCGAATTCTTTACAAAACTTTACACCAAAACGCAACTGTTCACATGCACCATACCTGCACATGCTTTTCAGCAATTTGATACATGATCCTCATGCATTCCATCTGCATAAGGTTTGCAGTTGGTTCCCCAAAGTTAGTGGAGAAATTCAGCTTCGATGTAACCATATACATAGACATAACATGTTGTTAGAGCTTTCGTATGTCTAAACGTTTGATGTGGACGATATAAAACGCTCTTACATGTTAATTAAACTTTGCCTCGAAAGCATCAATTTTTTAAAATTTGCTCGAACGTAGTTTCACTGTTCTCATATATCCATGACTGCGGTTTAAGAAACCAACTAAGCTACGTTAGAAACAACCAAACACAATGTATACCATCTATTCCCATATTGGAGAAGCCAGCCAACCATCATTCCTCAACATCCGGGTTAGGACTGGTCCTCAGCCCATGCTTGTCGTGAGAGGCGACTAATGGGAACAAAAAAACCCCAAAAAGCCCCCAAAAAACCAAAAAAAACCCAAAACAACAACAACAAAAAAACAACAACAAAAAACAACAAACAAACAAACACCTCCACCCACCCCAACTAAACACAAATGTTACTGTTTCAGAGGCTACTGGCAACCCGACGTGTGTCATTACTGGACCTACCTCGATTGATACGTGCACTGATTTACTTATGCACGGGGTCAGCAGTAGAGGAGGGGGAGTCTATGGCTTGTTCTACACATGGACCATTTCTCCCAGCACAAATGTGGCATTTAGTAAGTAACATGTCTTCTTAACCTACAAGGCGTTGTTACGGATACCCTCCTTTGTGTATGTGTCAACCCCATATATTGAGTCCCCCGTCGTGGTATTGCAGAATTATTGTTAAAACGGCGTAAAACTAAACTCATTCACTCTTTGTTGTGAAAGCCAAATGTAATTATGGGGTGATGCAGAACCTTTCATGTCGCTGACGTCATTCAGTTGCACCTTCACAACCATTCATGTATTTGATCAGACACTCCTGGATATGGTACAAAATTAACTTGGACTCGCGAAGATCCCGGTTAGAATATTGGCCTTCGAGGAGCAATGTGCTTGTCGTAAGAGGCGACTAACGGGATTGGGTGGTCAGGCTAGCAGATCTGGTTGGTAACGTCACTTCCTAATTGCATATTAGATCGATGTCCAGTGAAGACAATCACTGGTTTTGTCTGTACAAGACACGATCATTTACAAAGTTGTGGAGTTAAACAAAGAAACAAACGAACGAACAAGATTTAATTGCGTTTTATTGTGAAATTGTTAATTACTAAAATTCAGTATAAGTAAATAACTTTATAACTTTCAAAATACATACGCAAGTAAAAGAACCTCTATGACTTTGATTCCAGCTGAACCCCTAGATGGCTATGCTAGCTGGACCGGCCTCGAGGCTGGTACTTCGTACACTGTGGCTCTGAGGGTGTGTACAATATTCGACATATGCTCAACGTGTCAGGAAACAGTGACGAAGTCCTCGGCCTATCCTCCCGAAGTCAGCATTGAGACGGTGGTGGACCTCGCCAGTGCTCCGGCCAACACAGAGTAAGGGAGATTGTAAAAAATATTTTGGTACACCTGTGAAGGGTATTTCAAAATCTGATGCACCAGATTGCAGTAGCCTCATTAAAATACTTTTAGTTCGAATAGACTGGGAGAACTGGTATGCAACGTCATTTTACTTTTATTTCAGATTTGAATTGTTCGGACTAGCCTGGCCCTCCATCTGCCCGGGAGCCCCAACCGAGAGCGAGTTGGACTACAGGTGGACGTTCAGTAACACCCCTGGGTTGACCATCAACGCAGACAGGCAGGATGACCAAGTCTATCAAGTCAGGGCGAGAGACTTTCCGCGTATGTGGTAGTCACAATTCAGATACACCGGTGCAAGCTTTGCACGATACGACACACGATTGATTTGTTTAGGTTGCGATTCATAGGGAGACAAATATCTTGTTTGAGTGTTTTAGAAGTTTGGATGTACAATACTGAACAAACTTTATGGGTAACGCCTTCTGTACAGGTTCGATCACAGGCAAACTGTAGCATAGAGAAACTGTAGCATAGGGGCCACGCAGCATAGGGAATTTGACACGTCTTGCTATATGCGAGCGAAGCGAGCAAAGGTTGGCAACGTACCTCCATCGCTTCGGATCGAAAAATATTTTTCATGTCAAAATATAATATCGCCACCATCAAAGGTACAGTCCCATTTCCTCAGTTGCCTGTGCTCTCAGATTATCTACCCCATGTTTAATAATTACTCACGTGAAATAAGTTTTATTGAACATTTTAAGCGCCACCCGTGGTATTCAGATCGTTCTTCGCCTCCATTAACCCTGCTTACTTCCGGTTGAACGGAATGACGGTAACAAGAATAAGCAGAAATTAAAAAGAAATACCATATTGCCTAATTTATCATGAACCTGTTGGAGTTTATTTGTCATTTCAGTCGTCGCTATTGTTAGAATTTACATAACATTACTTCTGCATAAAAACACTTCAGGGGTAATGGGCGAATTAAGAAGGGGAGGTAATTGTAAGTATTCCATATGGAACAATACCCTCCCATTCCTTCACTCCGTTCAACCGGAAGCTGGAAGGGGTGGATGGAGGCGAAGAACGGTCTGATATACCACGAGTTGCGCTTAGAATGTTGAATAAAAATATTTCACGCAAGTAATTGTTCAACATGGGGGCGGAAATGAGAGAGCACAATCCAGTGAAGAAATTGGTATATTCTTTTGATGGTGGCGAGATTTTAGTTTGAAATGAAAAATATTTTTCGAACCGAAGCGGGGATAGTACGTTGCCAACCTATGCTGGTAACTGGTGATTTTCTCTATGCTGCGCAACCCACTCCCGTTAGTTTGCCTGTGGTTAGATACAGGTTCTTGTGTCGTTGTCAAGCAGGAATGTTCATTATGAGGAAGAGACTTATACTGAATGTAACAAATAAAACAACATATCCAATTGAGCAGACAAAGATCAGGGCACGGAAGACAGATGTATGTGGAGGAAAAGTTTGAAAAAAGAGAAAGTACAATAAATTTACAGGATTAAAGATTAAAGCATTGTGAGGTCATGGGCAGAGTTAACAGTTAGCCTTACTGTTCAGTTCAGCCCCTGATGACTGGGCTAGGATAAGCCCCGAAACGTCTTGAAAATAAACTCAAGAAGTTGGTATCCATTAACTTTGTCCTCTATTGCTACGTCAACTCCTAAATGCCTTTGAAGAATTACAATAGATTTGTCTTGGAGTGCATCCTAAGCGGGTGGAATGACGTGCCCTTGCTATCGGTGGACTCTTCCCTTTGTATAATCACTGGCGTCATGTGTATACTGCTTCATCATCACCACCACAATCAATCATTCCATCGATCGACCGATAAATCGATCAATCAATCGATGAGTGGTCATCAATCATTAGTGATGGATAGTGATCATCATCACCGTCATCACGTGCTACAACGTCTGTAGAAAGTGTGTTAACAGCCACATGAAATAATCAGCAACACATCTATTAACTCAAAAAGGTCGAGCATAGTAACATTTTGCAGAATGAGGACTATATTTTATAGATATATACAACTGCTTTATTCTGTACAGACGACGCTTCGACATATATTCCAGCATCATTTTCAAGCAAGGATAGTAACATTTTAATAACATGTTTACAATTCTTTCTCAAATCCGTTTTGAAAGTGGGCACATTTTGTGCTCGGCACTGTATATATTTCCAAACTCATGGAGATCAGATGATGTATATGGTGTACTGATCTATTAACGTAGTTCTTGTACACAGAGACCATTCCAACTGCTTTATATCATCTGACACATTGCAGCTGGACACACCATCACGGTAACCTTGACGGTCTCCCTCGCATCGAACTCCTCCGTGTCCGCATCTCGTGAATTGACAATCGTGGTAGCCAGCAGTGACCTGGAAGTGTTTATTGATGGTACGTACGACGGTTTTAAGATTGTTATTACCGCGCTAGCAAATAATGCATCTTTAAATGTCAGCTGTCCATGACAACCAGTGTCTGATATGATGAAGAGTTACTCACTGTGAGCATATTACGTCTGTACCAACACGGCTTTCTTTTGAAATGAGTGTGAATTACACAAGCTTTGATGACTCGGAAATAGAAAATGACCTGCGTCAGATCCTGTATTCTTGATATCTATATATGTTATGGCCGTCACGTATTAACACGTTAAGGACCAGGCACACTTCTTTCTTGCAGCTGTTCTTGTTGACCAGAATATTAAGGTATTCAGGTCTACGTTTCATCCCATAACGGATGTGAATTTGTCGCTGTAGGTGGCGAAGAACGCACGGCAAGTGTAAACAGTGGACCACAGGTGTTCGATGGCTCATATACGACGGACCCGGATGATCCGACAGCTACGATCGCGTACTCGTGGTCAGCACCTGGGAGCGACAGCAGTGTAAGTACCACGAAATGATCACAAACGCTTGGGGTGGGTTCTTTAGCAAACCATGCTTGTCCCGTGACCAACGGAATCTGGTGATCAGACTTGGTTGACACAAGTCATAGTATCCCATTTGATGTTGATCACTGGATTATGTGGTCAAGACTCGATTATTTACAGGCCACCGCCGAAGAGGGGGAGTGAGGGAATATTGCTGAGTACGGCGTTAAAGAACAAACAAATAGACAAACAAACCGTATCGCAGGCTTTGTATTGCCAATACGGTTTGAGCAGGCGGTTGATCTTGTTGAAAGGCAGAACATATATTGCTTGACTGATACGGACCGCAGAAGGAACGTTCATTTAAGGACTCCAGTGAAACATGGCAAACTGAGAGACGTGCCACCTGATATATACTCTTCAAAAAGTATGGGATAATGAACGTTTAGTTTGGATGAGAAGTGTAAACGTTAACAAACGTTTCAAGGACAGACATCTTATGAACACATCACCATTTCCCTCTATTACCACCCCTAAAGACAGCACATGGTATGCACGTGCAGAGCGCAGGAGCCCCATATACGTGCATGGGGTCCCATTCTTGATTTTGACGTTTTTTCAAGAAGGTCGAGAAATCACTTAGAACATTAATTTTGACACTGATCTTGCATCACACATTTGTTAGTGTTTGTTTCTAGTCGTTTGTTTTAAAATGAAAATCGTATACATGCAAATTACATGCCATATACCAACCATCTTTCAAAAGCGACTACATTACAAATAACTATGGTTGTAAGGAAGTGCAAAACATTCAATAATATCATATCAACACTGACTCCGATAAACCTACTAAATACTTTTAATCATAAATACAAATAATGTCATTGAAGTTCCATTACTTTTTTAAAGAGTATATATGAAACATGATGCACGGTAAAACAGTATGTAAGTGAAATGGGGAAAACATATGCTTGTCTTTGACAATCCTGGATTGCAGTTTTGCGTGACTGGATCCTGTTTCGCTATCTTAGCACTAAGGTGATCGTAACTATCGTAATCTTAAGATAGTCGTTGTGCTCCAATTGCTTTGCTCAAAGCGATCACTGCGGTACAACTGTCGTAAGCCTATGTTAAAGTATGTAAGTTACGATCACCTTAGCCTTACGACTGTCATCAGCACACACCGAAGTATGAGAGTTGTGATTACCTTAGCGCTACCGTTTTTTGTGTGTCCTGGATTATTTGACGCAGACCAAAATGTGAACCTTGCAGTTTTCAGTTATAAGGGGGTATTTTCGTTACATGCTACTTCGAAAGGGAAAAATTGTTCTGTTTTCAGGGAAACAGTATTGGCTCTTGTATTGAAGCCAGTGAATCAACAAACGGCTCGCGACTGTCAATAGACCCGTCCTTGTTCTCGGCGGGGACACAATGTACAGTAACGCTCACTGCAACTGCAGGCGCTAAAACCGGCTCAGTGAGTGTCACCTTTGACATCGTGAGCGGAACTTCACCAGTGGTACGTATGTTTCACTTTCTCAGATTTTCACCTGATGGCGATCAAGAAACCATTTAACTGATACTGTCGCAGACGTCTGTGCTCCTCAGCTTAGGATATCATCAAGTAACAATAAAACAAAAGTCGCGATGTAAGATAAGACTGGAGATGTTAAAAGTCAAGAACCTGACTTACACTTACAGGACCGCTGGTTGACAAATAAGCTTAATTATCTTATCAAAGGTATAACCGTTGTTTAGTGACCAAGGGTAGTGAAATCCACGCTCTGACAAAACAATTGTTGAGTCTTTAGCCCGACGCGCGGACGTCAAAGAAAGCAGATAGCACTGAATGGTTTCTCTGGCGTCCGTGCGCCGGGTGCATGCCAAGGTAAGGAAAATCTACTATCGAGTGAGTTTAGTTTTAGCAATATTCAGCCATTGGACGTATGTAGGGAACTAAACCCAGCTCTCTTTGTTCCATTAGGTGCCATTGCGTTCTTGCAACAAATTGGGAAAACGCACAAATAAATGATGACTTGTTTCTTAAACAATGTTTTTATTTTTGTGACAAAATTATGCAATTTTTAGGGGAGTTGGTCTCTTTTTGCACTCCGCGTTGGTTTGATTCTTTCACGTCTATTTTCGTGTCATATTGCAATTAATCGTAATCATTTGGTCTCAAACGGACTGTGGTGTACTTTTTTATATATCAAGTCATTTATCAGCGCAAGGGTAATAATTTTATATTATGTCATTTTGTATGCCCTCTGCAGTGTTTTGCAACGAACAATCGACCAAAGGTGCGGCCAGGTGACCGGACATTGGTTGTGGTCACTTGCACGTCGTCGGCAGCCATCAGCGACACGGTGTGGTCAAGCGAGTCACGTGGGGGTAAATACAACACATGGGGCTTAGGACTGTCGGTGTCGGTGTGGCAGGTTGGGACAGAGTAAGAGGGTGTAAAGTGGGTAGTGACGAGATGGGGTGGACAGTCAGAGGGTGTGGAGCGGCTAGGACGTGACAGGGTGAGACAAAGAGAGTGTGGAGCGGCTAGGACATGTTTGGATTGGGAAAGAGTAACAGGGTGTGGAGAGACTTAGGGCAGGATGGGGTGGGGCAGAGTAAGAAGTTGTGGAGTAGGAAGGGATAGAGTGGGGTTCGGCAAGAGGTGTACAGCGAGGTCTTACAGGATAGCATGACTAACGAGGGAAAGGACTTGATAAGAATCTGTAGATAAGGTAGTGTGGATCAGGACGGCAGGACAGTTTAAGGTGGTCTAGAGTGGTGTTTACGGGATAGTTAGAGTGGATAGAGACGGGATAGTTGGTGTAGACCAAGTTAGAACGGATAAAGAGTAATTCGTTAGTGGAGACTTATTACTTTGGATAAGCTTGACTGGAGACTCATTATAGTTTATTTACCTTCCCTTCAGATGTCAAGGCTCTGAACTTAGACGCAGCTATAGATGACCAGTACACTGACGCACTGCCTGACAACACATACATGATGTTCCTGGTTGTCGGAAAAGGTACCTGACATATCTATATTTTATAATCCAGTGTTTCAACAGTGAATGCGCACCATACACAACGTAAAGTGTGAAAAATAAACGATCCTGTTTAAAGGTTTCAAATGTTGATTTGATACCAGTATGTATTTTGAAACATTAAATTAATGATTTTGGTTGAAAGCAAGATCCAGTTTAGTCTTAAACGTCATAACAGTATCAGATGAATGACCCATGGTCAGTTGGGACCCAACTGATGGACTCAAATGAAGGGCAAAAGTGGTTGAAATGGTTGATCTACTTACAGACGTTATTGAAGGCGGTAATAAGTACAATCTACAGGCTACAATAACGGATGTGAATGGCGGTCAAACCAAGACAACGGTTATCCTGAATGTAATTAAGGGTCTATCAGGCGGCAAGCTCAAGTGTCCATCCTCTTACACCGAGCTCAGTAAGGTACGTTGCTATCCTCACTTTCTGTACTTCAAAGAAGACACATGCCCGACTGATATGTGTTGAAGACTGTGTCAATTACAACCCGCACTAGTCGTGTGGATCCGTGAAGATCCGGGTTGAAATTGGTCTTTAGTAACCCAGGTCTGTCGCCCGTGAAGATCCGGGTTGGCTTTGTTTTCAGCAGCCTTGCTCGTCGTAAGAGGCGGCTAACGGGATCGCTCGCTGATTTGGTAGACACGCGTCATTGTATCCCAGATGCGTAGATCGATGCTCATGATGATGATCACTAGGTTGTCTGGTTCAGACTCTACTAGTTTCAGGTTCAGATAATTATTTGGATATTCTGTTGGTGACGTTAGAGCTGGATGTACTAGTCGTTTGACACCAGGTGTCATTTTAAATGATTTGATATTGAATATGCTAGCTGTCAGTTTCACATGATAGATAAGGTGTTTCAAATTCTATTCCTGTTAACTAAACAGTATATCAGAGGCTGCGGATTTAGTGTGTTGGTTATATCTGTACATATTTACGTTTATATCACGGCGCGTAGCCAAATGCCACGGTGTGTAAAGGTCACGCGAAAGACACGTGCACAATTTGCTTAGTTCTCTGTCTCTGGGTTTGTTTTTGTAGATATCAATTACGACTAGGAAGGTGGCCGGTGAGGGTGGACTGACGTACATGCTGTTGGTTCAGACCTCCCCCGGCCAATACATGGGATTGTCACAGAAACAGAGCACAGGGGATTTCAGCGTCATTGGACCCCGTGCCTACACCGGTGCAGGGAATATCTTCCATGTTGAGGTGAGGAGTTAAATTTCACAATTTCATCTGCCTGAAAAAAAAAACGTTTACGATTATTGCTCGTGGGGATCATTTTCTTTAGCCGCCTGTACAGTGACCTTGACCTCGTGATGAGGTCATGCTTTACAGCTACCTTCACCTGATATGATGACTGCAAGAAGGACAGATCGAGATTGTTCGTTTCACAAGAACAAAGATTTGTTGTTTAAGGCGTTTGGTGGATGGCATCATGATACGTATTCACATCTAAAGTGTCACATGTGACCTTGTCTTTCAGAGGTGAAAAGTGCTGCTCATCGCTGCTCATTGGGTCTTGATTCCCAGTCTAGATACAATGTGTGAACCCCACTTCTGGAATCTCGTGATTCATTATTGCTTGAACGTTGCTAAATGCGGCATAAAACCTTACTCACCAACCTCCTAAATGTGTTCATAGGCACCCACGAATATGAGCAATGTAACTTCCAAAACCCTTCCGATTTTTCTGGATTTTCCAAACTCTTCGGTTTGACTGACGCTTCAGCGGTCATAAACTCAGCTCTCTTTAGTCTACATGAATGAAGTCACATTGCCAAACTGTTCCAAAGTGACGATTACACCGTAATGTTCTCCGTCCGACGAAAGGCATGTCAAACGGCCAAGGAAGTGACTTAAAGAGCACATGAAGGGACTATTTTGGTGTTCAGTCTTTGTACCTGTATGTGTTGGTGACGGAGGCATCGAACGACCAAGGTACATTCAAATTTTCGCGAACACTTGGTGTCATCATTTAATAATAATTCATAAACACATATAACATAAACTTAAGATAATCGGAATCTCTCCAGCTGATTCTGCTTTTTGCAGAAATCGTATTCTATCACATTTACTTATCAAAGTCTGTATATTCTTTTCCTAATTCCTGGTTTTCGGGAGACATGGAGCAGAACATTGTATTTTGTGAAGGGAGATAATATTACACGGACTGAAGAGACCACCCGCTTGCAAAATTGCAAACTGATAGAGAAAGTGTGATGAAAGGTTGCTGAAGAGTGTTTGTCAGTCGGGTAGCATTTATCTCATTGTTTTATTTCTAGGTTTGCATGGTAGGCGAGAACGGGCTGTGCAAGACACTGAGTTGCGTGGTGCCGACTGTGAACTCTGTCTCGGGGACCGACGCAGTGGTTGCGGAAATAAAGGCTGAGATCAATCGATTAAAGTCGCAAAGTGAGGACATGGCCATTTTGTCTCGGGGAAATATGTAGAATATGCGCCTTCAGCAACCCATGCTTGCCATAAAAGGCGACTATGCTTGTCGTAAGAGGCGACTAACGGGATCGGATGGTCAGACTAGCTGACTTGGTTGACACATGTCATCGGTTCCCAATTGTGCAGATCGATGCTCATGTTGTTGGTCACTGGATTATCTGGTCCAGACTCGATTATTTACAGACCAACAATTTATGGAAAAATTTCTGCCAATATGCAATTGTTGACCGCTCTTCAGAGCTGAGCTGACTGTAATAGGATGAATGAACATATTATCTGTATCCCTCAGTGTTTAACCGATCAATCTGGAAAATAATTGTATCACGATTAACATTCTCACGCCATTAATTCCGTTCTTTAGTTGCCTGATATTTAAGTGAAGTATCGTTTTGATACATTACTCTCACACAATGCAGATCTACAGGTTATTACATTTAATTTGAGATATTTGTTATGAGAAAAATGATGGACACATACTCCACTATTGGCCTCTTTTTTAGGTGACGTCACTATTTCCGTCTCTAACTAATTGCAATATTTGATTTTATATGCCTAATTTAGAGTCGTCCAGAAGAAGCCTAGGAAGTATATTTAGGGCATTTAGGATGCGAGTGGGCTAGTCCTCTGAGACACCGCAAGTTGCTGTTGAGAGTTGCGTCCCTTGCAAACACAAGCATCCTGTGATTCGGGGTTTGATTCCGCTTTTGGTCCGATATTACATCTACGTGTATGGCCCTGTTCGTTGATTTGACCAAACTGATATTGTCTAATGCATGCCCCTACTATAACAATACTGAACAGCGGCTCAAGTTCTTATATACAAGACATAAACATGACCGTTTTCTTTTGGGAGATTTTTATTGAGAAAATTGTATTTCTTTTGTTGTTTAGTATAGAATATTTTTCTATCCGTTCCCGAACCCATCTCCTCGATCTGGGCCCATTTTCTGGAAACAAACGCTGAGTTATGACTGAAGTTTTACTGAAATTTGAGAAAATGCAGGAAAATGCATTTCACGTAATGAACTTAATCGGTTGAAGATTTGTGTAAAGACTTAATTTGGGCTTGGCTGATAATCATCACGTAATGAAAACGGCAGCAGATACAAGTTGACCTTTTCTCGCCTTTGTAGGCCGGTCCATGGAAGCCGCGGTTCTTCTGGGTACGCTTTACGGGAAGACGGCGGAGAGCTCCCTACCAGCAGACCTTGTATCCTTGGTCAGTGACATTGCCACCAAGAGGACTATGAACGACGCATCCGCAAGCACTTTCTTCGACATCCTGACCTCAGTCCCACCACAGGCGTTCACAGCTGCTGAATTTGATACTCTCGCGTCTCAGATAGGGAAAGTCGCCGACTACTTCATCAGCAATGACGTCAGAGTTCCTGAACGTTACCTTGCTCGCCTGAATGCCTGGATCTCGCATGCTAAGGCTGCAGGTGCTTCCAGTACTGGGATCGCGGCAGTAGAGGCCAAAGCTGATTTAGCGGCAACCAGTGGCATTGAATATGGAAACTCGGCCACCTATGACCTAACGTCATCTCGACTGAGCGTCGTCAATGACATACCCGGGGACGATTTGAAGGTCAAGGACGGAAGCAACAACGATGTGAAGATAAGCTTCGGCGAAAGTGTCAGATCAAAGTAAGAGTTATTTTGATGACAAGCCATCTATCCACCTTCTCTGCAAACTGGCAAAGTATGACGTGTGTTTATTTAATTTTAATGACTACCATGGGAGCCATACTGAAACTGTCTCTTTTGGCGATCCGCATTTATGATATGACATCACCTTTGTAGTACATATCATACATCAGAAAGTCAGTACATTGCGGAATTCAATTTTACAGACGGTAATGGTTTATGAAATGATTTGACAAGATATACTCTTTAAAAAAAGTAGGGGAACTGTACTTTCAAGATATGTTAAGTCTCTGGTTTGACCACTTACACATGGCAGTGGGGAGATCTAGTGGTTGAAACCTCTGCTCGATGCCTCATTTGTGCACAATGTGTAAATCCAAGTCCTGGTGTACCCGCCATGAAATTGCTGAATATTGCTAAGACCGGCGTAAAACAACATTGTATTAATCTGCAGCATACAATAATGTGTCCTTTGATCCTCTCCAATGAAGTCCGACATTCAGTTTGAAAAAAAAACACATTGGTCAGTAGTAAGACGATGGACTGACAAGAAAACAATTCTCTGTCGTATGCTCAGTTGAATACTTCAAAACTGTAATAAGAATTACCCATGTTGACAAGTCCTGTAGTCTCTCGTATTGTAGCGTTAAGATAGTCGTAAGTGCCACATATTAGCATAACTTACGACTATCTTAGCGCTAAGAGAGCTTAAAAAATCTGGGCCCCACTATGTGTATCAGGTTGGCTATTCCCGGGGTAGAATAGACCTTCAGCAACCCATGCATGTACCCGTGAAGGTCCCAGGGTAGAATAGGCCTTCAGCAACCCATGCATGTACCCGTGAAGATCCCGGGGTAGAACAGGCCTTCAGCAACCCATGCATGTACCCGTGAAGGTCCCGGGGTAGAATAGGCCTTCTGCAACCCATGCATGTACCCGTGAAGGTCCCAGGGTAGAATAGGCCTTCAGCAACCCATGCATGTACCCGTGATGGTCCCGGGGTAGAACAGGCCTTCAGCAACCCATGCTTGCCATAAAGGCGACTATTCTTGTCGTAAGAGGCGACTAACGGGATCGGGTGGTCAGGCTCGCTGACTTGGTTGACACATGTCATCGGTTCCCAATTGCGTAGATCGATGCTCATGTTGTTGGTCACTGGATTGTCTGGTCCAGACTCGATTATTCACAGACCGCCGCCATATAGCTGGAATATTGCTGAGTTCAGCGTAAAACTAAACTCACTCACTCACTCACTCAGCTTGACTATAACGGTGACGTGTTTATCTGCAGGCTTGGCTACAAGAACGTGGTGATTAAGGTCACCTCCTTCAAAACTACTCCACCAACTGTCACCCAGTCGTCCTCAGCTATAGCACCAATCATTGACATTTCCTTCGTGGACCCGTCTACGAGTGAGTAACAGCATCAGTGGCTGCAGTTAGGTGCAGTCGTGACAGTACTAGCAACTGCAGTATTTGCGTCAATAGGCGCAACCGTAACACTAACAGCAAGTGAAGTGTTGGTGTCATTAGGTGCAACCGTAAGAGTACCAGCAAGTGCGGTATTGGTGTCATTAGATGCAATCGTGACAGTTTTATGACCGCGATAGTTGTATAGACTAGGGTGAACATTTCAGTGTAGTTTGGATACAATGACATGCATCAGGTGCGTTCACCCGAATAAACTCTGTCATGTTTAGAGATGCTTCTATAGCAGCATGCATAGTAGTATTCTAAACACAGTTCAGCTTGCTTGGATGCAGTAATCATAACGATAGTGGTGGTGTATTTAGTAGTAGTAGTAGTAGTAGTAGTAGTAGTATTTATTTATTACAGGATATTTATATAGCACACATATCCATGGGTCTAGTGCTTGCTCAAGGCGCTGGTATATGGTTCCCTCGATAATTGTATGTCAGTTTCAAAGTCACATCGTATTATCAATCCCAACTCCCTGGGGACTATACAACTCTTGCTGCCACTGGGCGCACCGAGTTTTGTTGTGGCACTCTCATCCTAACAAGGTACCCAATTCACAACTGGGTGGACTGGGACACATAGTCACAGTACTTTGTCCACGTTTACTGAACATTGCTGTACCCGCAACTAGGTGTATGCACGTGTTCATGTCACCACCATCTGGTCATATACCAACGGATTCGTGGGTTTTTTTAAGTACACAGGGTTGTGTACCTCAATCTCGCTGGATCACTTGTCTGGCACTTTAACCAGCTCGCCCACCGCGCCCCAGTAGTAGTAGTAGTAGTAGTAGTAGTAGTAGTAGTAGTAGTAGTAGTAGTCGTCGTCGTCGTCGTCGTCGTCGTCGTCGTCGTGGTAGTATTAGTATTAGTATTAGTAGTAATACTGGTAGTAGTAGTTGTAGTAGTAGAAATGAATACCTCTATTTTGTTGCCGTGCACTTTGATCCATAAAGTTTCAGCCCGCTAACTGAGCTCGTATGCTGGATCACCATCACCATCACTTGCACACACTGAGATCATAAATTACCTTCCGCGATATACCATTACAAACACAGTATAAAGTCCCAGTTGTATACTTTCAGATGAAGAGAAGTCGGTCACAGGACTGCAGAAGCCAGCGTCAATCACCTTGGCCTTGAACTCGGACCAAGTCAACCAGGGACAGGTGGCGCAATGCGTCTTCTTGGATACCGCTACTAACACGTGGTCATTTGAGGGTGTTGCTACATCACTCCAGACCGGGACTGAGGTGGAGTGCAAGACAGCCCATTTCACCACTTACACTGTCATACATGCATACCAAGGTACGTTTGGGCGCATGAAGCATTATACATCAAATAAACGGCATGAATCGATGTATGCTAAATACTTGATCTACATATGAAGACCAAATTCGGAATCATTATAAACTTAACTAATGAATTACAAACACACACGAAAGCATGAGTCAATGTACATTAAATGGATGACACGAACGAACTGATCAAAATCTAAACAAAAACAATTCTGCCAGAAATGTCTACAGAGATGCATTTTCAGAGCCAATTTGTGAGCTTATTAACACGTGAACACACTTGCACATGAACGTTTTGGGTTCATTTCCTCGAGATCTTTCCATTGGTATAAAATATGTCTTTGTAGCTTGCTCCCTAATGTGCGTCAAGACACGCTGGCCATTCCTAAGTTGTCCACCCGGCCATATTATATATATTAAGGTAAAAACCTAATCACAAAGACCATCACATGAATTATGTCTTCTAGCCTAGGATTTAAGGTGCAATATTTACAACATGGAGATTTGTTTATTTGTATTATTACATCCTCACAGCCTTCAACGACGACCACAACGTCGGTATGATTGTCGGGGTCGTCCTAGGCATCATCATCCTCATGATCGTCATCATCCTCGTCGTCGTCTTCATATTCTACAAATGTACACGGAACAAGGTCCTTGACATTTCCAGGTAACATTCCGACTTGATCCATAAAAATAATAATGGTAACTTCCCTCTGCGGCACTTGTCTTCGTCACAAATCATTGACTTCATAGGCCACAGAGGGAAATTGGGTAGAGGTTATGTGCCACAGAGATATATGCAGTCGGTTTAAATGAAAGAGACCACTCAGAGACGCACAAAACGACCATAGGCCGCAGCGGGACGTTTCAGCAGGGTCAGTTAAAGTCTCATAGGCTGTAGAGGGAAATGCCACAGAGGTACTGAAACATAAGTAATGTAATGCAGGATGTTGTTTGGGACAGTTCGAATATAGTACTATTTCGGACAGTCGCTGTAAGGAGTTGCGTCCCTTTAGGTGCGTCATAATCTTCTGATTTATGGGTTCAAATCCCGATTCACCAGCACCATACACATACTCGTGGGTACCATAAAATTGGTCAAATGTCTTAAACCAGCATCACTTCGACTTTTCCTCCCTCCGTCATTAAGATGGGACAAATGGTATTCAGTGCCTCTTTGAACAACTCACTGAGTCTAGTTCAAGACATCGTTTTGACTGTAATGAACATGACTCTCATATCAAAGTCACTGCAGTCATGGAGTTACCACACCTATTAACAGTCTATCCATTAACGTAACAACTACAGTCATGGAGCTGACACACCTATTAACTGTCTATCAATTAACGTAAGAACGTTTCATTCTTTGCCATCCATGTCAGGATGGTCTAAAGTTCCTTTCTTAAGATTCATTCTTTTCAGTGCTCATCTTGACAGATACCTTTGCATATTACAGGGCCAGCTCAAGGATGAACAACACCGCCAGAAGGAACTCGAGGCCCCAATCTAGAGTTCACACTAGTCACGATTCACCCCACCGTTTAGTGGACTCCCCTAGTGACAAGCGTCCCGGATCAGGAGACGGGCTCAAGCGGCACATTAACTAACCGAGACATAGGACGTGGTTAGTGGGCAAACAATTAGTACTCATCCATAGACACAGCACTGAAAGTCTCACATTCTTTATGTTTTTGGTAGCCAACAAAGATTATTAGGTTCTGAAATCTTTACCTTAAATCACAATGTATTGCGTGAACAACGAATCCTTGTTCGCTGTCCATGGCGCCACACAGTTCGTTATGTAGAGTTGCGTCCCTTGAGCACAACCGGAACTTGTGATCTTTTCTTCGAAAACCGGTTTTCGCGGTGAAGTAGGTTTGCTCTCTAAGCTAAATATTAGAGATTTAATGCAGTTTGGGCATTATGTCCACTTACTTCTGCTTGCTGTGAATACTGTTCAAAACAGCTTAAAACTCAAACCACTCACTCAGTTTAATTTTAAAAGACTTTGACAAGGGGTAGGATTCTGCTTTAGCATCTACTGATTTTAATTATACGACGTTGGGACTTGCAAAGCTGAATTTACATTTATGCACGAAGGCACAGGTAAACATTTGAGCTCATAATTGAAATTGTTCTTTCTGTTTCTCGTAGGCTGTTGTGAAAGAGTCCCGTAAGGTTTGTGATACACTATAGTATTGATACTTGTTTAGTAACAAGTCGTTTAATAAGCATTCCGCAGACAGTTCGCTTTTTACACATTAACATCGCGTATTATTTTTTTATATTGCTTCATTGATTTGTGAAATGTTTTTACCAATTAAATTAAAAATTCTATATAAACGAGTCTCAAAAGACGATGTGAAACACACACAAAATTGATGACAGAAACATTTGATTGAAAACACGAAGACATCGAATGAAAAATATGAACACGCGACGTTCGTGTGTGAAAATCATATAATATCGGTCATTGTATATTGATCTCAGTGGTCTTTATTTATATGTTGGGTTGTTGTCAAATGTGGTTGAATGATACCTTATACAATATCTGTGATATTTTCTGTACAGAATATTTCTTTATGCATCTATTATCAGGTACCGTCCAATGTACAATGTAGCCTATTTTTATATAACTGTCAGCTCCCTGTGAATTTTCAATTAGATAATAATTATAATTATGCAGTTTAAAGCCTAGTACCAATTATCATTCGTGTAACTTTAATAAAATACAAAGTAAACGCATTTACTGAATTGAGTTGTCCATCAGTGCCTTTGTGAAAAATATATGTGATATAAATACATGCAAATGTTTGTATAAATAGCTGTTCGGATATTTAAAAACGATACCTGTATATATCACTGAGTATTTCGTATTAAAACATTGTATCAATAAATTTGTCTATTTTTCAATGGAGAATATCAGTCGATCGACAGCATGAGCAACACAACAACATCTACACAAGTAGCTAAGCCGCTCCTCATAGGTTCATGAAGACCAATTCTAGCCCGGATGTTCACGGGTCGCGTGATGATTGTAAGACCTGAGGTGTTTCTAAATGCAGGTGTGGAGATAGCTCCGGTACTGGGCGGTCAGAAAGACAAAATACACGTCATTCTTAGACAAAATCATTGCGTTTTTATTCACAGAAGTTGCAACAGGAACGATGACAACAAAATAAATAATTCAAACAAACATTTATATCACAGACTCGGTTGTGACTTGTCAATAACTACAAGATAGATGCATGTACCAAACGAGTGCACTGAACTTATTATAAATTTAAAACAAGCTCGCGCCCATATGGGTCGGATTACAGGAAATACAACTAACCATGGAGGTTATAAACTTTTGCAGTTGTTTTTAAATTGATACAAATTACGTTCTTAACATTTCTAAATGACAGTTTGGTGAATTTGGGCTTGATTCTCATAAAAAAATAAATCATTCAAGACAATTCATGAAAAAGACAATTCATGAATTATCTTGTTCATGAACAAGACAATTCATGAACAAGATAATTCATGAACAAGACAATTCATGAAAAAGATAATTCATGAACAAGACAATTCATGAACAAGACAATTCATGAACAAGATAATCATGCTACAAACTAATGAAAAATGAAATGAAAACAGAAGCCACAAATAACATTGTTTTCCTTGAAAACATATGAGGGAACATGTCAGTGCCAATTCGGCGCTCCCTTTCTCACTGATAGATTAAGACTTTGGATAATATTGTCTTGAGTAAATGTTTCATCAGCCGGATCCTGCATATTGTGGTCACGGACAACCGATAAACTTGAATAGGAGCGTTTAGTGTTTCTTGGATAGGTCTGCCTCGACAAAAGGGTGGTGTTTCACAAAGCGATCGCAGCGCTAAATGGACCGTAGAACCCATACTTACGAAAGTCGTAGTTCTAAGACCGCTTTGTGAAATGGGGTCCAGGGTCCCACTCTACGAAACGTTCACAGCGCTACGAGATTCTAAAGCCTATGATAAACTATAGAGTTACGACGGGTCGTAAAGAAAGAGACGATTTGTGTCGTATAATTACGAGCTGTCGTTACTAAAGCGTTTATCCCAGGAATAGGTATGAAATAGTGGTACTAATGCTTAGTGTATGGGGCGCCAGGTTCGCTAGGAGAATTAACGGAAGTCAATACCTTTGATGAAAGGACATCACTCTATGAATGTCTGATTCCACTGAAGAGACAATAGGTGAATGATGTAACCTGTATCGAGTTAACATTACCCCGAAGAGTCAATATCCGAGGTGTTTGCAATCACATGCTGCATGGTTGGTACTGTCCAAACAATCACAGTTAGAAAGGGTAGCAATCATATGAATGATGTATTGCCAAGAGTATTTACACACATTAAATGTACATTAAATGTAAAAAATATCTGCAGATCTTTCACAACAACAAAGAAAATAATTTGTTAACAGCATGCAAGTGAAAATGACTAGAGTGAATTATGGCTAAACCATTGGGTAAGTGAGATTGTGAGTAAGTAAGATTTTTTTTCCGTTACAAATATTTTCAACCGCTGTTATTAGAAATGCATATGCGGGAATAAACACCTACTGCTACTTGACGTTTAAATCACAAATGAAAAAAATCCCCGTATAATGAATATTCATTATTGAGATTTAGAACGTCACCACGCAATTTCATTTTTGACTTCTGTCTGAAAGTATTGATTATCGGTACAATCTGGTATTGCGTGTGCATAACAAAGCCAAAATGCGGCTACGTGTCAGTGGGTTGTACTGTACAAAACCACCAAAACCACGCCTGAACTATTATGTAAGACGGTTTCAACACTCAGTTGTCGTATCAGTCGGCTGTTACATTCCTTGATTTTCAACTGATGAGTGTTTTCATCTTCCAGCACTCTTCTTTCTTCTTTCATTCTTTCATAATCTCGGAATCAAACCCACTACACCACAAATCGAAACCATACCTCTCGTCTTTACATATATATATAAACTGAACAGCGCAAGGAACGCAAGTTTCGAAGAGAAGAAATCTCATGAAAGTTGAGCGTTTATGTTTACGTCTGAAAAACTTGACGAAATGCCAGAGTGGTGTTTCTTTTGTTGTTCAGTATACGAACGATTGATAGGACAACAGTAGGTATTGACTTCCGTGGCTGTTAGCAGAAGCGGAATACATATAACAAGTTATACATTAATCAACCAGTATGACATCATTTGGACGGCATTATATATAATGAATATTTACATGGAAAATGTGCATTACTTTCCAGTATATGTCAACATATTTTCTTAATACTATAATGTATTATAAAATCACAGAAAACTTTCAGTCTAGTATCACCACTTTGCTTAATTCAATGGTCATTAAAAAGTGCTCTCCTGTATGAAAATATGAAAAAAGGTCAGTCGCTGCTGCAAAAAGACGTCTTCATTCACGTTAATGCAGCACATGTCGCTACACCTTAGACAGGAGATGTTTTGTTAATGCTTCGGTTTACACAGCAGTAAACAGGGTACCCGGTAAGACGAGGTCATTGCCATAGTCCAGCGTCTTTTCAGACGACCTGGGATGAACTAGTATTCTCCTAGGGCAGCTGAGAATGGATGAAGTTTTCTCTGATTTACAGACCTGAGTAATGATGCTAGAACTTGCATGACCCTGTAACCTGACATTTTAACCTAAAGCACATGTTGATATCACTATCACACACGATCAATATGTAAACTACGTTTTGTTCCACTTGCAGCCTGTGGAAAGGTGTAATTCATTCTGATCTGTTGATAAAATGACTTATCCTGTTGTCAAATATGTTCTTTTTATGAAATATTTTACAAATAAGAGTTAATTACAGTTACAAAATTTAGAAAAAGAAATATCCTGGGCCCTTATTCCCGAAACGTTCGTAGTCCAAAGGATTATTAATCTAAGTTAATGTGAGGTTACGAACGTTTCGGGAATAGCTTGCCAGATCTACAGTTGACTACAACATGTGCTACAGTTTTCATAAATATTTACACTTGACCACAGAAGACAGAAGAGGAATCCAAAGATAATGCATATGCAATGTGTCAGGTTAATATCACCTAGTTACTACGACTATATACACTTGCGTCTTGCCCGGTTAGCGCAGGAAGTTCTGATTCGACTGCAACTACCCATTTCATATGATCGATCCAGCATGATCACTGAAGTAGGTGTGTTCTTATTTCCTCATCCCCTCAACTGAACCAGGGAGAGGTCAGTCGGAAATACATACTAAGTAAAATATATACACCCCACTCCCTCCCTCCCCCAACCCGACAAAAGACTTTAAAATGATATAGAAACATTAACATAAATAAATAAATAAATAAATAAATAAATAAATAAATAAATAAATAAATAAATAAATAAATAAATTGATTGAATTGAATGTATAAATTATCATATATTTTATTTCCATTGATATTTTGGTCTGTAAATCAATTTAAAATGTACCTCAGCGATCAGTTCTAGATATTTCTGCCGCTATTTTGCCTCTCGCCGAATGACAGCTGTTCCGGTGGATAAATCGGGACTGGTTATTCCTGGATAACTCCAAAGGAATCCTTTCAAAGCTCAGTGAGGCGCAACAGTGAAATAAGACTAGTCTGAGAGACAGTCCCCTGTCACATTTCATTGAGATATATCCAAAAAGGAAACCATTTTATAAAATGCAATTTATAATTCAACATCGGCATAGTTATACCAGGGCATTTTGAAGATAGCCTCCATCGCTCTTCATTAAGAGAATGATTTAAAGAAACGTGCAATATGAGTTTAGTTCTAAAAGTAACACCATACTACCTCTACACAGCGAATATTTCGTCATATTCTTAATTTTATGTACAAGGAGGGTTTGAATACAGTCCACTTCGTTGTAGATAAACATCATTGAACATAATGCATTATGGTACCTTGGTGCTATGGAAACGTCTAGGTGTGTATAAAACAAAGTACTCGCTATTATATACTGGGCTAAAGTAGACGGGGATCTTTTCACAGAAAATTGAATCACAGTTTCGTAACAATATTCCCCAAATAGTCACTCTTTACTATAACAATGCAACCCTATGGCGGATCCAGACGGGGATTATTTATGCCGTCAAACTGTTGGTATTTGATCCTTAAACAGTTCTAAACATCAGTTTGCTGGCTGTATGTGTTTCTGGACAAAGTTGACAGTTTCAAATAATTTCAAGTTTCACAGAACACAGACAGTAGAAATGAAAATTTGTTTATATCTCAAACCCACCGTAAATGTATGTGAGGACATACGACCAGGCTGAAAGGCCTTAAAATAGTTAAACGGGTGCTTCCACTTGGGCACCTTGGCATCAAGCCAACATACCGGTAACCATGACGTCACATAAATACGAATCAGAAATTTTACCCTATTGATCAAAGATCCGATTCATGAATTTGTTTCAATTCATTTCTATAAATATAAAAAAGCATTTTGTTAAAATATAAAACTCCCGCAAATACACATTGCATCACGAATAGAATGTACGAACGTAGAGATGCACTATGTTTACATCCAAATACACGTATTAATTGAGAATAACCAACCAAAGTATTTGAGCAAGAACCTGACAGGCGGGTGAGGCGTCACTGATGACGTCACTGATGACGTCACTCAGGGCTCCGCACGTAGTGGTGGAGAAATGGCCTCAACAATGTTCACCTTGTTCTTCTTGTTGACAGCGAGGGCAATGACGATAGCGACACCGACTATGACACACATTGCAATGATTCCACCGAACACGATTCCAACAATCAAACCTGTTTGATTTCTTGAGGATGCTGTTGTTGCTGGAAAGGATAAAAATGGACGATCCATTACTATTTGTATTTTTTTAAAGACGTGTTTAGCTATGTTTCAGAAACATAACATGATGATGAGTGAGCGAGTGAGTCAATGAGTGAGTGAGTGAATATTACACCGCTTTTAGCAATATTCCAGCAATATCATGGCGAGTGACACATAGATACATTCTATCCACGTGGAGACTCAAACTCGGCCCACCGGGGTGACGCTTTAACTACATGACAAACGCAACGCCCAAACATTCATGAACTCATACACAACAAACAACGTCACCGACTGACGTGCTTGTGTTTTGGATAGGTGCTATGTTGGTGCCGAACACCTTGGAGCATTACAATTTGCTCGATTCAAAACCATGCTCAAAATATTGTTTGTAGCAGACATAAGACGAACCCAGTTATACTTTTAATCATCGAGAGACCATTGATCTTTAATTTGGAGAAATACCTTTTTTCGAAAGTCACAAATCTCCCACAAGGATGAGTGAATGAAAGTATGAAAGGACTCTCAACGGCTGAATGAAGCAACAGAATAAAATTTCAAAGGAAGGACGAATGAAAAAATGGTCTTGAAAAATGCTTACGCTCTCCAAAGGTTGCAAAACCAGTAAGATGGTCACTGGTACAGGTGACTGAGGTCGTGGACTGGGCGGTTACCGACACCCCATCTGTTTCCCATCTTGCGCTCAGCGTGTTCCAGTATTTGCAGCTCTGGGTCGACCCAGACTGAGGCCGCGTCACGACAAAGGTCAAGACCACTGGGGCGCTTAGTCCAGTGATGCTGGATAACGGAACTCCTGGAACGAAATAGGAGCATTGAAATAAAAATATGTATTTGCAGGTTCCAGTTTTGCAAAAAGTACATTTTACAAAATCGATTTGATGGGGACAACAAAGCATAAATGCAACTTAATGATGAAGTGAGTGAGTTTACTTTTAAGCCGCCCTCAGCAATATTCCAGCTATATGGCGGCGGTCTGTAAATAATCGCGTGTGGACCAGACAATCCAGTGACCAACAACACGAGCATCGATCTACGCAACTGCGAACCGATGACACGTGTCAACCAAGTCAGCCAGTCTGACTACAGGATCCCGTTAGTCGCCTCTTAAGACAAGCATTGTCCCCTTTTATGACAAGCATGGGTTGCTGAAGGTCTATTCTACCCCGGGACCTTCACGGATCTTATGATGAAGGAACGAATGGGAAGTGAACGTGGTTTTAGTAATATTGGAGCAATATCATGGCGAGGACAACTGAAACTGGGTTCGAGAATTGTGTCCATGTGGAGAATCGAACCCGGGTCTTATCGGAAGGATGACTACCGTTAACCACAAGGCTACTCCAGGATCCAATAGAATATATTATCACTATTTATCAGCAAATGAATTTATCAGAACAAAGCAATTTTGCATAGCATGATGTTCAAATGTGACTAAGCATTCCGAGCCAAATCTTAGCAAATGAAAAACAACATAAGTTACATAAGTGTTACAGTTTTCTAAAAGTCATGGATAACATCGTTATGGAAAACCTCAAATGACGCTCAGACTCCTTGACGGAATATAGCTGTAATTAGTTTACTTTTCGATACATCTATCAAGCATGCATACTCAATCATTGCCCTTGTTGCCTCTCTGAAAGACCGTTGCATGATGGGAATATGACGGAGTGAGGTCGGATTTACGCCATTCTCAGCAATATTCTTGCCATATGGGACCTGTAGACAACCGGGCTGGACCTGACAATCCAGTGATCAACAGCATGAACATCCATCTACGCAATTGGTATACGAAGCCATGTGTCAAGTAAGGCAGCCAGCCTGACCACCCGATCCCGTTAGTTGTCTCTTACAACAGGCATGGGTACTGAAGACCAAGTCTAACCCTGGTCGGATTATATAGCAGGAATAATGCGCTGAGGAAGATGACAACCCTTCTTGAACATGATCATAGTATTTTTCCGAAACGAATCATTTTAGAAATAAAGACTAAAATAGTTAAAACTGACGTTGTAATTCATACGTCAATATCGTTTTCACACATCCTAATTGTTACGAGTATGTATTTCCTGTGTATTTTGTTAATTAATTCAGTATTAATTATTATTTGGTGTTTTGGATAGTAAATAGTATGGATCACATTTCGTTTTAATATCTGGTCAACACTTTTAGTATTCTGGTATTCCGGAATTTACCTGCTCCTAGTTTTCAATGTTTCACTTCCGGAATGCTGCTTCGAGACCATTCTACACTGTTGATTATTTGTTTGTGCCCGAACTTTCGGGAAGTGGCTTAGTTTATATATAAATAGGCTGGTTGCCGTGTGGAGGGCGACACTCTCACTGATATTCATATCTGCTGCATTTACTTCTCTGCCACCCTTGAAATCCTGAATCTACATTATCTGCTGTCGCACCGATCGCTTTGTTTACATTTTGCCGTAGCTGTTCCCTCTCACATCAAGACTTTGGTGAGTTTGATATATTGTATTTTTGTGACCCACTGACTTAGATTTTGTCTCTCTTGAAATGTATTTGTAATCAGCATTGATATATATTGACTTGTGACTCTGTATATCTCGCTCTCGTGGTTTAACAATATATTATTTGAACGTAAACAACTTGTCTTGTTCTGTTTTGCTGGTTTACAAGGGGATTTGTTAAATAGTTTGTCACGGCAAATTCTTAACCGTAATATAAGCCCTGTAAAAGAAATCCTAGCAATTCTCAACTCAGTAGCAGTTGATACTTCTATCTTTACCTGAGACAGGATCAATCAGCAAAATGTCCACAACGTCTGATGATCTCCGCTTGATGTCGTCACTGGTGGTGGAGTAAGGGTCGACGTCGGTGTTGCTGGTTGTAATCTCGACGCCCACGCCTTCGCACGTTCCCGAGCTGCAGGTCCATGACGCAAATCTGCAACAACGAACCATATTGATTGCTTGTGTTCCCTACATTATCTTCGTTCTAAGTGTGACCTTGAGCGAGCTGTAGTTTTACGTCGCATTTAGCAATATTCCAGCAACATCAAGACGGAGGACACCAGAAATGGACTTCACACCCGTATGGGGAATCGGACGTTAGTCTTTGAACGCTATATCACGCTATATCAAGCTATATCACAATTTTTCCGCTTCATGCAGGAGGAAATCCCGAATTTAATTTACTTGTGGAAGCATTAACGGTCTCGAGCCTTCACACGCAATTTTATACAACAGAGGAGAGAACTCTTGATGTACGCACACGCAATCCTATACACAAGGGGAGATAACGGGAGAGAACTCTTGATGTACACACACGCAATACTCCCCGGTTATGGAAAGACTTAAAGCCTCAAGAAATCCGGATCATTGAGACTGACCAGTCAGAACACAGCTTACTAAATCGCGAACGTGGACATTCGCACATACCTTTTGAACTTTTTATCTCGAAAAGGTTCGTACTCGAACAATTCCGAATGCTATTTAGCGTACGCTCACTTCCGGGTGATGCACACGGCATACGTACAACCATGACTACGGTGAGTAAACAGTCGCTGGAAATGGTGTTTTTGGCAATATTCAAGGATATAATCTTGCGGAAATATTAGCTAATGGTAACTATGTCAACAGAAATCCCATAGCGTATATACTGCAGGTCAAATAGTTGTGCAATATGTGAATTTTTGTTTGTGGAGAGATCGGTGTCAGTGACCTGAATATTTTGAAAGTCCCTCTGATCCGTAAATAGTAGACGTTTTCTGACTGGTTAATCTATTTTAATATCTCGCGTTTGATTGGGCGGTCATTGGTCACTCAAAGGCTACCTGACGCGACCTTCTACTAGGTTTTGTTAGACTCAGTGGTGGAGTATAACGAAATGCACTGAGACTAGGTTTACTTAGACTGAGATACACCATGACTGGCGTCACATAATATATAGAATTACCTTTTCCGCAGGGTATCTCCAAAACTGATCGTGGTACCGTTCGTGCCCTTGCTGACGTGACCACTTCCGGGTATGACGTACATGTACCTCTGGGTTGACTGTGGCAAGGTGAAGGTCTGGCTTTCATCCAGCCGATATCCCAGCCTGGCGGCTGTCGCTATTTTTGAGGCCAGATCTGTGACGTCACTACCAGTTACCGACCTCGCTTTCAGTGCAGACGTCCAGGCATGAATGTGTTGCACGCTGGCTGCTGGTATTTTGATCGAGTTAGTTTGGAAATAGGTGGTGATGGTCACGTAGAAGGCCGTGACAACCAGCATGTCGCTGTCACTTACGGTGGTGGAGGGTAATGCGCCAAGGATACCTAACAACGTATTGCCCTCTGACTCTTTCAACTGCATGGTATTGAGCGTTGTGTTGACGAGGCTTATCTGTAGTGTTGCCAGTTGTGTGGTGACGACTGTGCTACGTCTTTGACGGTCCAGTGCTTCATCAACGCTACGACGACGTCTACTGGTACTTCCTTGGAGGGCAGCTATGTAGATGCTGAGAGCTAACGCAGCCTGCAGAGGTTTACCTGAGACAAACATGGAAGACTTACACAGACTTACACGCACGCAAGCATTCGTATGTTATATATGGGATTACACTTTCTCAGTTAAATACATATGTTAGTACTTTTTGTTGGGTTGAGCTATCTGGGTTTGTTATGCCCTATCGGCCCTCCCCGAGTGATTGACAGCATGAGCATACATCTATGCAATCTTTGGTGATGACATATATCATCAGATTCAGCCAGATCAACGTAACTGCACAAGCTCGCCTGTTGCCCCTTTGACAAGCAAGGGCTACAGAAAACCACTTGAAACCAGAATCATGACAAGATGGAAATACCTTCTTTCTTCAGTGTGTCAGTATTGCTGATCACCGACGTCTGCTTAGCCGCCAACGCAGCTGCAGTAGCCGCTGTCACGGTAACGTCGCCCGTTTTATATACCGCACATCCCCCGTTTTTCGCGCAGACCTGAAAACATAGGATTAACCAAACTGAAATAGTGTCATCAGTGTGTGTGTGTGTGTGTGTGTGTGTGTGCGTGTGCGTGTGCGTGTGCGTGTGCATGCTAGCTATATGGCGGCCGTCTTAGTATAATCCTGTCTACGCATTTGGAACCGACCACATGTGTCAACCCGATCCCGTTAGTCGCCTCTTACAACAAGTATGGGTTGTTGAACCAGAATGGCCAATGGGTTGTTGAAGATTAATTCTACACCGAGTCCATGTTTGCATGGAACTACCTGAACACCCTATCCCGTTTCTCAGTTCTCGGAATAACTAGCTTTGGAGTCAAATGAAGAACACGCTAGAACTACCCTATAACGCGAATAAGGTCTTTTACTGGGAGACGTCAGCTGGGGTTCGCCTCCACTCTTCGACATGGAGTCATTTGCTATACTGTAACTGGTGGATTCTGTCTTTGTCGAATAACTACCAAGGTGGTCCAATACGTGCTCGATTGGCGACATGTCAGGAAAGCCTACAGGCCATGACAGGACGTTGACGTTGTTGGCGTGTAAGTTCTGGACAACTCGAGCGACGATGTCTGTTTGTCAGCAGCGTTCCAAAGGTCAGTAGGCCCTGATACCATAGGTCAATAGTCTCCTTGACACGGTCCTCCGACTCACTGGGTGGCCGAGTACTGTTGACGCCGATGACGTTACAACCAGGAAGCGGTTTCTAAGGTGTAACGTCCTCACGTGACGATCTGTGGGTAACGCCGACAAACGTTCTTGACGGTCACGACGGAGCAACTGGAGGTTCTTGCAACGTGGCTGGTTGTAGCGCCCATTTGTAGCATTCCAGTGTCCCACTCTCGCTATGCTGAAGTTAACCTCAGCATTGTAAAGTGGTTTTCTGCTGAAGCACGATCTGCTCTGTACCATGAGGTGGTTTTATAACATGCACGTGCATTTTACTCTTGCTTAATAACACGTGCATTTTGCTGATTTCGATGCAAAGTTGTCAAGAGGTGCGTTTGAGCGATGACGTTGGTCAGAGTCGAACCCTTGTTGTTGGCAATAACTATGAAGCAATTTGTATTTGATCTTATTTTCTAATGTTAATATTATGAAACATTTCGCAAGAAAAGTTTCTTTTGCCCATCAGTATACATTATATTCATATAAAATAACTGTTATTATGATACTGTAATATCTCCTATCTCTCCTGCTAAGGGCAGCTTAAAATGGTACTCACTCGCTCATTCACTACACACACACACGAGTTTATGACCGAATACTTGCCTGAACAGCAAATACATTCCTCCCTGACGCGTCGGCTCTAGGGCCAACTGGTACCGTGAACTGTCCACTGTCCTGAGTGGTGGACAAGGGCACAGAGGTGTCGACGCCGCCCACCACTTGGTACAGGGTGTAGGTGAGGGGAATGCCGTCACTGTCGGTGAAGCACTTGCTCACACTCAGGCTCATCTAAACAATGCAACGAAATGTGTTTTGAATACGTGGGTACTTACCCTAGAGAGGTGACGATCGGAGGGGAAACAACTATTGGGATCGCATAGTCTACTGCAACAGGCTACATAGTTATGGACTCTTACAATCCGACACTCACCGAGAAAAACATGTCAGAATGTCGCCTTACTTAAATACTTTTCAAACGATACCATACATTGTAACTGGCTTATATCATGAGATTAATGGTTCATATTTATGTTCTTGTAAATAAAGGGAAAAGGAAATTCTGTATTTATATGTACATGGATATCAATGGAAAGTGAAGTCGTTGTCTCTGATGCTGTTTCAGTCTCTTGTAATAACTGACAAGAAACTTGAGACACAGATGAATTAAACATTTAAAACTTAAACGTATTGTTATTGTAAATATCAAACTGCGAGTCGCATGCCGTCACGATGTTTGCCACCATGTTTGTTTAAGCGTTAACAGGGGCGGATAACTCATTCAAAGTGACCGAGTTTGGTACTTCCTCCATTAAGCGTTGCGCATTTATCTGTTGAAGTCAATACCCACACCACAGATAAGGACAATCACACAAGTTAAAGGATCATGACATGAGGAATAAGTGCACCTCCCACCCCACCCCTTAAAAGAGTATTTTCCCCTTAACCTTTGGACTTCATGATTTATGTGCAAACCCCGTTCTCCTAAATCCTGGCTCCACCACTTACCGTTTCGGGCGTAGCCACCATTATGAAAGCTGGGCTTACACATGATAGTTGCTACACAAGAGGTTGGGCAAACCATCATTTCAATTTAAATATAAAACCTTTCAACCCGTCGGGATTACACGAACTAAATAGCGTCCTACGCGCCGTTACCAAACAAGTGGTGACATAACAGATAAACTCTTGGAATGTGAAATACTCGGATGGCCCTTATTGTTTTTAGTGGTATAACCACTCAGAACTGATATATTCCATGAAAACAAGGGCTGTAGTGCAGTGCCCTTGCCTCTCACCGGATCTAGTTGTTGGTAGGACGAGGGGGCGCTGAGAGAACAGGAAGTGACGCCATTGTAGACATACACGTCTTTCGTTGCCACGCTGATCTTGCCGTTCGAATCAGTGACAGTACATTTGAAGCGGTAGTTCGTTCCACGCTGTAGGATACCTGGAAAAGATGCACTTACTCAACTGTACCACGCGGAAACAAGAAACAAAATATAGAAAGCCCGCTGAGCGGCGGTCGAAGCTCCGAAATCCCAACAAAAATGTCAATTAAAAACGAACATATTTGATGAGATCAACTCCTACATTTTTCCTTGATTTAATCTAACATGGAATTCCATCTTTGGCAAACGTCAGTCCAAGTCAGTTATGTTAAATTTTGTTATGTTAAAAACATTGAGGACAACACAGTGCAAGAATAGGCACCGGCAAAACGGTACACGTTCTTTGAGCATGAGACAGTGTTAAGACACACTGAAAGTGAATATTGTTTCTACAAGATTAGAACAGCAACAACTCTGATTGAATGAATATTGTTACACTTCGAAGTAACATTCTTGTGACATGACGGTGAGAGACAGTGGGAGTGGCTTTCTCAATTAAACTCACAATTTAATCAAACCCAGGTTGAAAAACAATGTAACATATCTTGATGTTAAGCTGTGTAAATGATTATTTTTGTATTTGTGTTTGTTGTTTAATGCCATACTTGGTAATATTCCAGCTATGCGGCGTCTGTCTATAAATATGGAGTCTGGACCAGACAATCCAGGGATCACCATCAGGAGCATCGGTCTACGAATGGGGAACTGATGACAAATGTCAATCGAGTTAGCGAGCCTGATCACCCGATTCCGTTAGTCGCCTATTACGACAAGCATGGGCTGCTGAAGACCAGTTCTAACCCGGATCTTCGCGGGTGATGTGATGGGTGGCTGAAGATCAGTTCTAACCGGGAACTTCCCTGATTCTGAGTAAATCGTGTACCCACCAGCTTTGATTGACAGGACTGTGACAAATGTCGTGCTTGTGCTGGCTGTTACTGTGGACGGGGTCTGTAGGTTGTTGGCGTTCGTCAAGTCCAAAAACCCATAACCTGGAGAAGAGCATGTACATACAAATTTAGTTGCATGAATCCGACAAAAGGAAACTGGACGTCTTAAGCGTCCACATGGGGGATCGGGAAGAAGAGCTTACGAGTGGGAGGGTTGTGGGATGATATGATCTTTTCAATTCCACGACAAGACCTGGACAAAATACCTCTGTTTCAGATAATTAAAACGCAATATTTTTTTCTGCCGCAAAATAAAGTTGTTCGAAAGTGTTGTCCGGAAAAAAACGAAACGCAAATTGTATCTCTCCCATACGTAATGTCATCTTAATGAAAATGAACGGGCACGAATCCTTGTAAAACAGAAAAAAATATTCCAAATTAAACAACATATGCCTTATTATGGTAATTCTTTTTCTTTCATGACAATTTCAAAAACGTTAGCTGTGACATGAAATAGTCTATTGTATCGCCTAGAAGGATTGTTCCACAATAGTTTGGGTGTATTTGAGCAGCCCTGTGATCACGTGGCTATACATACCATCTGTCACCACTGATTCCCAGGTAGCAGTAACTGTTGTCGAAGACTCTATGATTGCTCTGACTGTGAAGATGTCGCCCCTGTTTATTTTGTTGCCACCAGCCAGGTCTCTAAACAAGACCTACAAAAAACCATGAAGCGAAAACTGTGAACTGAGTCCTGTTACATGCTGGAATACTATGACAGGAAACGGAACTGTAATGTAGTCATGTAGTTTAAGTGTTCGCTTGTTAACATAAGAACACGACTATTTATGAAGGCCCAGCGATATTGCTGGAATACTAAAAACATATAACCATATTCACTAACCTCTCTCGGAGCAAGGAATTTAGAATCACTCCTCGACCTTCATCAAGGTTAAAAAAGGAATGGGCAAGCGTGTTGTTCGCGCTATTGTACAACAGGATGACATTTAAATCGGCGTCAGTCTCAGATGACGTATTACGATGTAGCTTACCTTTGGCGGAGTGCCGTCGATGGTGACCACCGTTACGGAAGCGGAATTGGACCTCGTGCTGCTCCCGCTAGACTTGCTGACTGTCAGAGTGAATACGTAGGTTTTGCCGCCCGGCAAGCGGGACGTCGCTATCGTCAGCGTTGCTGTAGTACGCTCAGATGCTGTCGGGAACGTAGCTCCGGTAGGGTCTAGGCATGTTGCTGTTGATGACTGAAAAATACATCTATTTGTGAAAAAAGGACTTGTATTTGTTTCAAACTGACGTACGGTGAGTAGAAATAATCAAGGTTACAAATATGTTTTTGGATATTTGCGTTGAAATATTCTCCTAAGAAATGAATTGATGGTAAGAAAATCTTTTATTTGTGATTGGACAATATGTTATTTGGCTGTTTCATGAAAATAAAATGTAAAAGTTCTCTTTGAGTTTGCAGTTATCCGAAACCGATTCTTTGACTTCGATAAAGTAATATGGATTACCCTGGAATGTGGCATAGGTTAATGCTATTGAGATCGCTCCGTATACCTATAAGTCGACAGCTTCAATGGAGGAAGTGTCACATGAATATATGATAGATGCAACATGACACTTCCTCTAGTGAACCCCTCGACTGTTTGTACCAAACAACGATTATAAGGGAACATATATCGACATGTCCTCCATGCACGACATCTTGCAACATCCGTCACAATTTTCGTTCAGGCGATCGGATCCACTTGCTCCTTCACTAAGCCATAGATAGTATAAGTTGTATATATGTAAGTTTATTGCGTATATGCTGCTGGAATATTGCTGACTGCGGTCTAAAACAATACAGACATAAAGTCACATCTTACCGCTAACTGCTCCACGCATGACCACTCATACGTAAGACTGCCAGGAGCGCCATCTGGGTCTCGGGAGTCACTTCCGTCTAGTGAAAGCTGACCTGCCTGCGTTCCTATGGTAACCGTATCTGATCCTAGAATCACAATCCAGCCATGTCATTTTACCTAGTACAAACACGTGGCCACCTGCCACATCGTTCTCGTGGTCCATGTTAATCACAGCTGCACTCTGAGGAAAGCTTCAATTCTAAATCTCTCAGCCTACACAAAACTCGGAATTATTTTAGACAAAAACCAAATAATTGACAGTACGGAAATCAAACTCAAAAGAATCAAAATGTGAAACGATCATTTAATGAAAACCACGAATTCTTTGAAATTTGTAAATTTGTCAAAGTGGATAACTGTTCGTTCTAAGTATATTGTGCTACTCCTTAAGAGAATAGGCATTCAGGAGACGCTCCTTTCACTGCCGAGTTACCAGTGTCCACTAAAGTGATCAATGCCTCTGTTGCACAACATTTCAAATGTCATTCTCCGTTTCGGTTTTAGAGGTATCTACTACATATAAATCTTGTAAAAATATTGGGGTTTCTGTTGTTTGCATATCTTCAGGAATTTTAATTTGAATGCTTTATAACATCTGTACTGAACGTTAACACACCGATGACATTGTCTAATCGAAGCAACAGGCAGAATGCAGGGGATAGATTTGTAGACGTGGCGTGTCACATCTTTACCTACAGCTCGCATATATGAAAATGACATCATTTTTGACATACGTTTTCTCGTGAACGAGTGATGTAAAGACTCACCAAACAATCCACATTTTCACAAAAAAATAACAAGAAAAAACGTCCTCTAGGTAACGCAATGCCGTTAACCTCCACACAATTTTGCCACAGTTCTTTATAGGTTGTTCATCTCTGGCTGTTGTTGCTCGTAAGGATTAAGGATTAATATTCCGAAATGACATTCGTCAAGATTACACCCTGCAGGAAACATGAAACCCTGTTTCTAATACCTTTAGATTGGAGTCAGTGCTATCAACACCCCTGTCACATTCGACTCTCGCATTCGACACTCGCATTCGACACTCGCATTCGACTCTCGCATTCGACACACGCATTCGACTCTCGCATTTGACTCTCGCATGGATCTTTTACCTTTGATGAAAGCGACTAGAGCCGTTGACTTGGTAACGAGTGAGATTGATGCTGTGGTCGTCCTGGTCGTGTCGCTGGCCAGGGATACCGTCACGGTCGCCGTTATGGTAACACCACCTAGAACCAAAACGTACAGTTATAAAATGATGATTATTACCAAGGTGATTAGAAATACTGTAATCGTATATGTTTTCACGGTGTGCAATGAGCGATGGTGTCCGTCACACAGCTTTCACAAAAAGACATGCAACGATCAAAGCTAGCAGCCATAATTGAATCGGGACTACTAACTCAATCAGCGAGGGTAGTAGGATTATACTTGTGCCAACATGACAACACCTGTACAATATATGCGATCAAGTGACATCGAATTAAGGTACAGTGTTGCGTGTAAAGTCAGCACCTATACTTATGTTACGGTACACAGTGGACGTATCAAGTGGGTTATGACACGTGACAAAAATGCTTCATGTATATATTTTAGTATTAAAAATCGTGCCGAGAGCTAAGTTCGAGGCGACGAAAGCAACCGAGATGTAACTTGAATTGCATTGCATGATTGAACAAAAAGATGGAAATAGTAAGTTGTAATGGATGGCAACTTTGCAGCAGCATGTGTCCGAGATTTTTTTATTTCAATAACATTGTGAAAATAGCTTATAATTCTAAATCTGTCCATAATATCTGGCCATGTGAAATGTAATAAATGTTTTCTGACATTGTGAAAGAATCATGCGTCACTCACTCAGTTTCCGGTCTGCGGTATTGAATGGGTTAATTACCCATTTCCTACAGTCAGTTTCTATTATATTTCGCTTTGTATGGTTACAAGTAACTAAGCATAGGCAGAGTAAAAAATCATGTTGATAAATATTGGAATTGTTTTGTGACAATGGTCCATTGTGCGATTTCGACTTCGTCGAGAACGTGTGTTGCTGAACTGAAATCACTCTCCAAAAAGGAGCGTTTCCTGGACAAGCAGATATTAACGGTATTAAGCAACTCGTGACACTGTCATTAAACATATAAAAAAACAATACATATAACCAATACTTATATCACGTTCAATTGGAAGTAATGTCATTAAAATAATTCGTTAATAACTAATTTAAACGTCATATTAAATTCACATTCATATTAACTCTTCAGAATGAAACATATTAATTCATTTATATAGCGCCATTCCAGGATGAGTATCGTCATTGACCAAATGGTGATTATTGATCAAGGTCATTGTAAGTGAGGGTTTCAGGTGCAAGAGTTGATGAACGCGTCTCTACTTAATGGCGTCCGTAAATCCTGCCTGAAACTCTTGACCTAGGTTACCGTTTCTACCTAACTATGTTTGTATTTTACACATCATGAAATATTCATGGGTATTTCCATTATTTGATTCCCGGATAATGAAATATAGGTCATGTCATATTGTACAGGACAATTCATTAACAGGTCGTGTGGATTAACAGGGTTACTTTATACCCAGTTCCTGTCATCTTACCTGGAAAGTCTCCGCTGCGGACGTTATACACCCTGCGTGTTAGGTCGACGGTGTTGGTGTTGACTCGGGAGTCGCTGAAGCTCCACGAGAACAACAGCGTGTCGTCCACGCAACTCGTCAGCGTAGCATCGGCCGTTAACTCAAAACTGAAAAAACCCACCAAAAACATTGCAGCAGGAAACAGTTGTGAACAGGCATTTTTTTCAGTTACAGGACTGAAAAAAACAAATCCTTATAATGGGGGATGTCAAGAACGCCATGCCTGGGTTATCATCCTGGCGATTGCTGCATAACATTAAAGTCGATGACAAAGATCCTGAACATACGTGATTATTCTGCAAGGAAACAACAACTACCACATAATGATGGTTTTGTTGAGACACAAATGGACTGTGCGGTTAGAGTGGGTTTTGGGTTTTGCGGGGGGATTCGACAGTATAGGTACAAAGACAAACACGATAAAACGATGAGCGTGAATACTTTTTTCTAAAAAAAATATCTGTGAAAATATTATTACACTATTAGGCAGTCATTTTTTATAATTTTGAATACACGGTTGTTGTTGGTAGTGGTATGCGTGTGTGTGTGTGAGTGTGTGCGTGTGCGTGTGCGTGTGCGTGTGCGTGTGCGTGTGCGTGTGCGTGAGTTGTCCTTGTTGTTTCATGAAGTCCTAGCCCCTCAAGAATATTACATGCTCGGTGCTTTAGGATTATGCAAAATGTGAACGTAGATTAAACAACATGACTGACCCCTCGGACACCAGAACGTTGGCGACATCAACAGAAGCCGTGACGTACACGTCGGGGATGGCCGTGGGAACCTTTTGCACAGTCAAGGTAGGGGTATTGTCACACTCGTTCATGAAGTTACATACGGTCAAGGTCACCGTGTACGTTGACCCACTCGTTGTTCCGGTGACGAGGAGAACAGCAGTCCCTTGACCGGCTACAACATTAGGACAATTCGTGTTATTCTTACATTCAACATTCACACGCAGATCGTGTTATTCTTACATCCAACATTCACACGCAGATCGTGTTATTCTTACATCAAACATTCACACGCAGATCGTGTTATTCTTACATTCAACATTCACACACAGTTCGTGTTATTCTTACATCCAACATTCACACACAGTTCGTGTTATTCTTACATTCAACATTCACACGCAGATCGTGTTATTCTTACATCCAACATTCACACACACTTCGTGTTATTCTTACATTCAACATTCACACGCATATCGTGTTATTCTTACATTCAAAATTCACACGCAGATCGTGTTATTCTTACATCCAACATTCACACAAAGATCGTGTTACTCCAGTGTGTCATCTGTAGTCAGTATGTATCACTGCTTACTGAGAGTGAGTCCAGTCGATGGGGACACTGCCCAGGTGTAGGTCAACGCCCGACCCCCACCACCAGTACTTCTGAGGGCATCCACAGAGAGGTCACTGCAAGTCCCGAGTTTGGTTGGTCCCCGGATGTTACCGGTAGGTCTGAGAGGGTTACTCCCCTTGGCTAGAGTGATCGTTGCGCTGGCAGCAATTGCATGAGCTTCTCCAAAGGCTTTGACGGCACCGGTCTTAAAAGTTAAGCTGCTGCCTGATAATCAAGAATATGGAATATGAGTACACAAAGTGCAAACGTTCCTGTCTGACACAGTACAGACATGTTTCTATAATATGTTAAATATGTATCGCATACTCTAGCGGTCCCTCGATAACACAGCACTCTCGCACAATACTACCATATGTGTTGGGAATAAAACAAGCGAAACATTTCATCTAAAATGTATAACGTGTTTATGCATAGAATTCCGCTATTTCCACAAGCACTGAATAATATTCGTTAGGAATAACAGCGGCGTAAAAGAACACTGCTCGTCCTAACACACTCTTATCGGGTTCCAGAGACCATCTGTGTAAACTGTCAATAAAAATGTCTGTTTCCTACAGGGGTACAGCATGACGTCAATTTCTGGTGTTCGCCGTGACATTGGTGGAATATTACTAAAAGCGGCGTAAAACTCGACTCTCTCACTACAGGCGTTATAGCCTTACCTATTGCCACTGTTGTACTTTCAATGAGCATGACGGTCCGAGATTGGAAAGAACATGTGGCAGAGGATCCGAGTGACGACACATCCTGGAACACCGCTGCACAGGAAGTGAGACTGGCTGTTGCCACAGGCGCACTAAAAGTCACCACGACCTTATCACCTGTATGAAAAGAAAACCTATTGTAGTACTTGTAAGACACAGGTAGCTGATACCCGTCTTACAATGATGTACTAGTGCGAATATTGTGAGGCGGAGGGCTGGGTGGGTGGTGTGTGTGTGGGAAGGGATGGGTTGGGGAGGGGGCATCCCCGTATTAATAATACTGAGTGTTGGGTAGCCTTGTGGTTAAAGCGTTCGCTCGTAATACCCGGGTTCCATTCTGCACATGAGTACAAGGTCCATTTCTGGTATCCCCGCCGTGATATTGCTGGGATATCGATAAAAATGGCGTAAAATTAGAAATGCAAAATAGTCCAGTAGCTGAATGCAATTTTCAGTCATAACCTTGCAATTTAGGTCCCGCAATAGTTATTGCTGATTTTATAAGTTTAATATATGCATATCATGAAACAGCCAGATGCCAACTTGGCACCCTTGAGGGTTCTGAATAGGTTTTAAAGTAACCTTGCCGTTTTTCCAGCAATGTCGTGACCGTTGAGTGTAAGGCCAGGTGGCTCTGCCATCCAGACGACAAGGTGCAATGTACAGTGTCACGTCCTTTAGTTGTGAATGATCCGTTAATTGGGGTTTGAATTCCTGGGTCCCGCTCCACAAAGCGTTCATAGAACTAGGGCATTTCTAAGCATTTGATAAACAGGTCGTGTCGTTACGAACACTCGGGGCCTGTATATGATCCTCGCTTTGTCAGCAGATTGTCAGGAGTTTCATCCAAGTGACCTGCTGTCTGTGCCAAGTGACATTCCTAGATTGGTGTGACGTCACACAGCAGATTAAATAACCAATCTTTCATACCGTACCCGGAATAGTGGGTGTAAGGGTTAACTTGGGCTAAGGGTTATGCTGTAATCATTTAAAAACATTTTGTACCTGAGTTGGTGAAGGCAGCAGAGGCTGTTGGGGCTGCAGCCTGGGCCGTCACCGTGGTGTCGCTGGCGAGTTTGTCCACCCTGTTCAGACTCAATGCTACCAATATTTCGGATGACGTCGTAGGGTGCGTGACGTCACATGCAGCATTACTGCCGTCGGTGACACTTGCAAGGAATGTAGTTTCTGCAGCCGCTCCCACTGAAACCAGAGCATACTAATTTCATAGCTTGAATTTGTAATCTTTTAACTGGTTAATTCTAGGATATTTGAATGAGTAACATTTCATCGTTGGTTTGGGGCCAATGATTTTGATTTCTTTTGACGGACTGATGTCCATTTATCTTGACATATCTAGATATATGTACGAGTGAGTGAGTTTAGCACTCAGCAATATCCCTGCTATGTAGCAGCGGTTTGTAAATAATCGAGTCTGGAGAACACAATCCAGTGATCAAGATCATGAAAATTGATCAGCATTGGTTTACCATGACATGTGTCAACCACGCCACGTCTGGCAACCAGATCCCGTAAGTCGAAGACCAATTCTAACCCTGGTCTTGACGGGTCAACATATGTATGATGCAAATAGTCCCAGTTCTTTCATGTTACAATTATAATTCTACCCGTGTTTCGAGCTGTATGGCGGCAAACAGTACCTTTAACGTGGCAGTATGTGTGGTTCACAACGAAGCCAGATCCCACGAATGCGAGAGACTGAGTCGACCCGGATATAGTGAATTGGGTTGGGGTCACAGAGGTCACGGTAGCACCTGTAGCAATGAATACAAAATGTCAGAGTTAGGGGGTGACATAAATGTTGGTTAGTAAGTATTACATTCTTACGTTCAGGTTGACGTGAGTAAGTTTAGTTTTACGCTGCACTCAGCAGTATTACAGCTTTACGACGGCGACCTGTAAATAATCGTGTCTAGATCACACAATGCAGTGATCAACAGCATGGGCATCGATTGGGATACGATGATATGTGCCATCGAAAACAGCGTTCCTGGCCATCCAATCCCGTTAGTTGCCTCTTGTAAGCATTGGTTACAAAAAAACCCAAAACAATTCTACCTTGGTTATTCACAGGTCCAAATAAACCAAATTATCAAAGTTAGTGGGTGTGAGCATTTCATTCTTACGTTAAGGTTACGGTGAGGTGAACGCTCAGAAACATGCATAGCGCCTCCTAGCGTCTCAGAGGCAGCTTGGGTTATCCGGGATAATAACGTGCTGTGCAAGGGCTACTACTACTACTACTACTACTACTACTACTACTACTACTACTACTACTACTATAGTTATAGCACAATCAGCTCCGATTTTAGGCGAGATTTACTTACTTGAGGCATACGCTGTCACAGTGACCGTGCTATTGGCTAAGGCTTGACCGGGACCTTGGCGACAAGATATCTTGTACGTGGCTTAAATGAAAAATTGACATACTCACAGTGATAAATAAAGGAACATGCATACCAAAGAAAGCAGAGCGTTTGGGGGCTAGGCCGAGAGTATATGAGTAATTAAGGGAGGAAAGGAGGAAACAGATGATGAAAGGAAATTAAGGGAAAATGTGACGATTTATTCCTTTCCACTGGAAATGTGTAAGGGTGTTTCTTTTTTTTCTCATATGAATTGGCATTGGCTAGTGATATGTTCGCAAAATGGAGCACCCCCTACTTATTTAAACGGTATATATAAACGCATCCAACCCTATTGCATATATCAATGGAATATCTCAACGATGTGTGTTTCACTATCCTTGTTTGTCATTTCACCCACATAGATGTTCATATAGGCTGGATGTTCGACATAATAAATTAATTCGAAAATGTTTACTCAAATAATGTCAATGCCAATGTCAATGTTTTATTGAAAAAAGTTTGACGATTTTTTTTCCCGATAGGATCGATCTAATTTGTTTTAAGGTGTTCAAGAGAAAAGGTCGTGTTGACTGACAGAGTTCGATTCCATGGAGGACATGGGGAAAATAAACTAATGATGCTGAGGTATTTTATAATGTTCGTAATCCTGTTCGGGTTTGGTTAGTGCTTGTGAACCAACCTGCAGCTAGAGCGGGAAGAGATATAGTGACTTCCTGTGCTGTTTTCTGGGTGATAGTCACAGCAGTTTCAGCGTTTGTATCCTGGTTGATGGCCACACACTCTAAAGTTGCCCCATTTAACCCCGCGCCTGCGACCTTGACAGTCTGTGAAACAAACAGTGATAATAATAATAGACATTTATAAGTTTCCACTCTTGTACATGCTCAAAACGTTAACACATTATTACCCCGCATAAGCCAGGCCGCCTGTGAGGCGCTAGAGGGTTATGATTTTTCCCACGGGTACCCTTTTTCTGCTGGGTGAACAGAGGCAATTTTTGAACTCTCTTTCTTAAGGCAAGACCACATGTATCATATATGTTTCGGTGTGGGGCAGAACTGACCTCCTAGAAACTGTCACGAGTCAAACTGCCAAACACGGTCACCCATCCACGACCTCGCTGGCCCACCGTTGCTTAGCTATAACTGACCTTAGCTCTATTCACAGGTCCACGCGTAGAACAGCATGTGAGTAACGTGATTATAACACCGCCTACGTAATCTAAATCTATCAGTTGTGTTCATGTGTGACAAAGTATTGGTTTACGCCGTTCTAATCGGTATCCCAGAAAACAAGTGACAGAAAGTATGACTCTACGCATTGACACGTAATGGATATAAGACCACTAACATTAATCATTCGTAACTACTCGTCTCTTTCTGTGACCTACAAGTAGACTCGTACCCCTTTCGTACGCAATCATTGCCAAGAATCGTGGCAAGCCAATCAAATCGCTCGTAGTAAAACGCGTTTCAAAACATGAAAACTGCGGATCCGGAAACTATTCAAAGCGCAATTCAAACATTAACTTTTTAGCTAAAGGATGAACAACTTTCGGCACTGAAACATATTTGAAAATGGAATGACCGTATTGCTGTTTTGCCCAAGGGGTGTAGGATATTTTAAGAGCCATATTTGGAAATTCAGAGTTATCAATCGTTGATAATAGTACTAAACCATTTTCATCTCCATGCCCGTTTGGGCTTAGACAGGACCTAGTCGTAAACATGGCCACTAGAAGGGTACGAGACGCCGTCCGGCTTGCCGGAATGACACGAGTTGTTACGAATGTAACATTAATATGGACAGCAAATGTTTTTACAGCAGTGATGCAGTGCTTAAGTTGTGAATCTTACCCTTGCGGTTTGGGCCGGGACGTAGTCAAGGCTAACTGACGTCACAGCGAGACAGGAAGTGCCGTCACCACCGCACAACCCGCATGCGTCGAGAACACTTCCTCTGAAATGTTAGAAAAATTATCGAATGAAAAAAGGAAACAATTTAAACCTGCAATATGGCAATTTGTTCAGGCGCTGCGTAAAAACTACTACGAGAGAGGTAGGTTTTGTCTCGACCAAACGTATCTGCGCAAATGGTTGTATTCAGGTGCATAGCAAGCCAATATTCAAAATCTTCATATTTAGATTGTATTGAGGGTTGCTCAAGCTTTTAGCAAAAAATCGCGTGTAAGCCCTGACCTTTCTTATAATGGGAGCTACGCCCCTGTATTAGGGGTAGTATTTTATCATAGATTGTTGGTATGGTATGCTTGCTGCTCTATTTGACTACGTATTTAACATCAGGGATGAAACGTGTGAAGTGAAGACTTCCATCTTCCTGTCGGCTTCCGACTGCATCACGAAAATATCATACTCGACAGAAGACAATGTATAAGATATCGGAGAGAGAGAGACGCGCGCACGCATATTCACGCACTCTCAAGTATACAACGACTATATGATTTCACAGATAATAAATATTTCCATGCAATAATATCATGGAATAATGATATTTGTGTGCAAATAAACACAAGGAATGCCAAGGGCTCAGAAGACGCAAACATTCTCATTCCTTAATGTGACGTCACTCACTAGTCCTGGAGAATCTTCAGAGCATATATTTCTATGTGATCTGTAAGTAGGTAATCTAGTGATTGACATCATGAGCATCAATCTATACAAATGGGAAACAATGGCGCGTCAATCGTCAGTGAATCTGATCACCCAGTCCTGTTAGTTGCCTCCTGCGACAAACAAGGGTTGGCGAAGACCCGGAACTTCGCGAGTTGCTTATTTTAAAACCCACGAGCGTTGGCTTGGGGCTGACAAAACAAGATTTCCAATCCGAGTGAATGTGGAATGCCAACCAACAATCACTTGGCCTTGATTTGCTAAGGTACACGATGTTTCACTTGTGCTTTTACCCACCGACTGTTTGTTGACATATCTCTTAGGGAACACAAGATGGGTAGTCAGGCGTGAAACAACAAATACGTCACGTCAACCATTTTCCAAGAAACCGCACTCAGTTTAAACGTGTTTTCGCGTCACAACAGCGATTGTTTGGAAGAACAAAAAATTGGAACATATGACAAAAAATAATACACAGCCTCTTTGCTCTAGAAAACCAGGCATAACGAGTATAGTTGGTAAACATTGATTTACCTGATTTCGCCGAGACTCGTGATATCGAAACAGTGTTAAAGGCACAAAGGCGCAAGGCGCAAGGCGAGTGTTGCTGGCGTTGAGTATGCAGCGTGTTTGGTATTAGTTCATAACGTCACAGTTATATTCAGTTTTCGTTGTTGAATGACGCAATGATATTGTTGTTGTTGGTGGTGATGATGATGATGATGATGATGACAATCGCTACACGTGTGTATCACGTGACACAGTTGAGAATAGTGTATCGCTATGTACCACGCCACACTCTTTGTTGACCATAGTGTATCACTATGTATCGCGTGACACTCTCAACTGACAATAGTATCTTATATCGCTGTGTATTACATGACACACCCAGTATATTGGTATGTACCATATGACATACTCAGCTGACAACAATATATTGGTATGTACCATATGACACACTCAGCTGACAGCAGTATATTGGTATGTACCGTATGACACACTCAGCTGACAACAATATATTGGTATGTACCATATGACACACTCTGCTGACAGCAGTATATTGGTATGTACCGTATGACACACTCAGCTGACAGCAGTATATTGGTATGTACCGTATGACACACTCAGCTGACAACAATATATTGGTATGTACCATATGACACACTCAGCTGACAGCAGTATATTGGTATGTACCGTATGACACACTCAGCTGACAACAATATATTGGTATGTACCATATGACACACTCAGCTGACAGCAGTATATTGGTATGTACCACATGACACACTCAGCTGACAACAGTGTATTGGTATGTACCACATGACACACTCAGCTGACAACAGTATATCGCTATGTGTCACGTGACACACTCAGCTGACAATAGCATATAGCCGTCTAGCACACTCGGCGTGCGACGTATATTTCTTTACAATATTGATTCCACTTTAAGTAGGCGTTAAGCTATTTTTTAAGTCAGTGATTCCTCAATTGTTATCGCGTCAATGAACAAGACTGTGTAGCTACACCGTGTTCAAAATAAAGTTTGACAATTGTTCGTGAGATAGAAGGAATACGTCTCAAGCGGATAAGTAAACATAATACACATGCGTTCACATGTTCTCATCACCTACGAACACTTTCAGCTTGAATTGAATTGATGTAAGGCTTCATGGGGATCAGAATAATATAAAAAGTCTTTCCCATGGACGAATAACGACATTTAGACATATGTTCTTTGATGTAAAACTCGCCCTTTGTCAAAATAAAAAAGATTTTACTACTAGATTTTACAAAAAAAAACCCCAAGCCTTTGCGGGAAATATATTGAATAAGCCGTTAAATTCTATATCCATACTTTTGTAGCCTTTGCGTGTCTTGCATGTGGAATATGATTGTTCGAGACGGCTGACTTTGTGAAATATTTCACAATTCATTTCTCACCATCCTGTGGTAGTGTCTGCAGATGAGACTGACTATAACATGTTAAACAGTGGAGGTTGGGACCTCAATGGCAACAGCCGTTTACAGAAGAATACACAGAAGAATACACAGAAGAATACACAGAAGAATACACAGAAGAATACACAGAAGAATACACAGAAGAATACACAGAAGAATACACGGAAGAATACACGGAAGAATACACGGAAGAATACACAGAAGAATACACAGAATACACGGAAGAATACACGGAAGAATACACGGAAGAATACACAGAAGAATACACAGAAGAATACACAGAAGAATACACGGAAGAATACACGGAAGAATACACAGAAGAATACACAGAAGAATACACAGAAGAATACACGGAAGAATACACGGAAGAATACACAGAAGAATACACAGAAGAATACACAGAAGAATACACAGAAGAATACACAACCATTCTCGTCATGCCTAGTATAAGGCAAACGTTTTTGTAATTTTCAAGGATTTATAAATACGAATGCGATGTACAACTAAAAACAAATTGTTCATTTGTTTAAAATGAGCGGATCACTTAAAACTTAGATGTGTTTTAAGAGCGTGTGAGCTGAAATGTGGCGAAATGATCGATTCATTAAATTATTCATGATCTTTTTCTGTGACGCTAGATCTCTTGTCATTATAGACTGACCTTGGACTAAAGCCGGTAAATATATATGCTTCATTTGTTACCATGGACAAAATGGAACAAAGGAACGTGACTGTTTACATGTGTGTACCTATTTCAGGAATGGCAACCGCTTCGCTCCAGCAGTGCCATGCTACCTGAACAGAATAAATTCTTCTCATCGTAATAGCCAGGTTCTACAAATGCTTGATTACATGTGGACTATATATACTTCTTCAAAGAAATCAGTCAGTTCTAACATTTACGTATCTCTCGTGGATGAATTAGTAAACACGCAATGTAGTTCTTGCTGCAACGCGATTGTTTTAGTTAAGGTGTTTTGTGATTATTTGTTCGACGCATCACAAAGAAACATTCCTGCTTATGGCCACGGCCTGTAAGTCAGGAGATAGTAATCCAAGGGCTGACTTAATGAACCACAACCCACGAAATCACGAATGAGACAAAGACATGTTTCTCGCTTGTCAAAGCCCCACCCGCCCACTTACGATCATCCCATCGCCTCCAGTTACGACCACAGACCAATTCTTCGTGGGGGTAAATATGTTAGGAGATCTAATAGTCACATGTCAACTACTACTTATAACACGGAAACAATGTATTAGTGCTGACTCAGCAAGTACATTGTATGACCAAGGATATACAGGTTGAGGGGGGTGTTTGGTGCTGATAGTTCTTCAGGTAAAGTTGAATCTTTAAGGATCTGTTCTGACTTGTGTAAGTAAGTGAGTGAGTTTAGTTTTACACCACGATATTCCAGCTACTGAATAGGAGCTGTAAATAACAGACTCTGGACCAGACAATCCAGAGATCGAGAGCATGAGCATCGATCTGCACAAGTGGTCACCAATGACATGTCAAACATGACCACCAGATCTCGTTGGTCACCTCTGATAAGCTAAGGTTACTGAAGATCAATTCTAAACCGGATGTTCGTGGGTGTTCTGACCTGGAATCACTCAACGGGTTAGAAACACATGCCACACATTGTTTGGGGTATATCGGTGCAGTCAGCTCATTCAGTATCTGTGCTGTAAATAAAATATAGTTGATGCATTTCCTTATGAATACATTATGACATTTAGAAAGTGGTCAATAGTCGCTGTGGCTGAGGGGGTTAGCGCGCTGACTTTACATACTGGCGATCAGATGCGAGGTACCTAAAGTACAAGTGTTGGCTCGCATCCCGAATGGGACTCAGCCTAAATACGTAATAGAATCTGTACTTTAGTGATAAAGAGTAGTCTGAAAAATAACGCATGTTACCTTTTCAAAGTTTTGTAACCGTGCATTCACGACCGTATTAGAAAACAACGCCATATTGCTTTCACACCTACATCGATAATGTCATTAGTTATGTGTGTACGAAAGACCCCGACTATGAGGGTTCACAATTTCTTGTAAACCCGAGTAGGCGTGGCTTCTCCAGCTTATCAACCGCTTTTGTGTAAAATATCTTTTAAAGTAATATATAACGATCAGTGGGTCCCCGGTGCCTTATAATAGATCTCCATATGGTACACGGTATAGCGAGTGCGTTGACATCGCATGGCCGTTACCTCGCCGATTTTCATGAAAAGCTCGTGCATGCCACGTATTGCAAGTGCACTGCCCGAAGTACCGTCATGTGAGGAAGACATGGTCCGTAATGACGAACGCCCCTTCCTAGCCTTGTGGATAAAATCCCCACGCTTGAGAGCCACAATATAACAGATTCGGTAAAGTGATATTTAACGATCAGTGATAACAAGACAAAGTTATTTCTAAGCTTGGGTTAGAAATTATCAAAGTAACATCTCAGGTATTGACAAATCACACCCCAGGGACTCACAATACACATCTCAAGTTATATAGTGCGATCATGTGATACAATCTTGAAAAAACTGACACGACCGTTATATGCAAGCCAGGTTCATAAATAACCGTACCCCTGATAAACATTAGACATTTGTGCTATATTGCCTTCACACCTGCGCTGATACCTTTCCTTAATTGCATACAGCAGTTTATCCCTCCAAACATGAGAAATCAGTGACATATTGTGTTCATCTGTGTTACGCTCAGCTTATAACAGTTTTACTATCGATCTACGTTCCGGTCGATGCGTCTGTACAACGACACCCCCGGGAATCCGAATCCCTGTGGTTAGAATATCCCGCCATCGAAACTGAATACCAGGGACTCCATACAAATCCTTCAGTAATCTTGCAGTGTCGGCTTCGTGACAATTCCACTGGAACGATTAAAGTTACTGGGACACGTTAATAATTCATCGTTCATGTAAATCGATTGGAAATGTGTTGCTGACCCTATTGGAGATGCAATTTGATTCTGACGTGATCAAAGTTGGATGTGGGGGCTAGGAAAGGAGGGTGGAGTGGGGGCAAGGTGGACTTTCAAGTCCCCGCCTGTTTGGAATCTTAGACAACAACTTCTTCATCTAATTTGTAGTTGGCAATAATACACGGATATATAAACTAAAACACGAGAGTAGAAACAATCAATATAGTAATAATTAGCGAGCATATGGTTTCGATGGAAACTTCAAGAATTCAAGATAATCTGCTGAATCTAATAAGCGCCTCGTTAATGTAGTGCGGCATTCATAAAAATAATATCGTTTTTCATGTATTCCAAACACAACACCATTTACAATGTGTACATCATAGCTGAGCTCCTGTTGATTTTTAAATACAAGGTGCAGCAAATACGTCATACGTTAGCGTTGCATATGCCAGCTAGTCAGTACGACCAATCTGTAGATAGAAAATACATTTTGTCCGCTTTATGCAGACTTTGGTATAACGAGAATTTCATAAGGGATTCTATATATATGAGCAGAGTCGTTTATGTACAGAATTCGGTGAGAGAACTCGACACAACGATACACCGCATTTGGCATAATCACCAATGTATAACTTTGCATAATGAACGTGGTAGTACCAGACCTTGATAATGAAAATCAAGATGTAGATTGAACTAATTACAATCTGTCCTGGTATTGCTTCTACTTCTGCAGCAAAACATCTAAGTAATTATAAACAGAGCCGTGGCTGAATGGAGGAGCCTAGGGCAACCAACAGGTACCACATTACATGCGATGTGGCAATTTCTGTGTTTGAAGATAACCCAGATACCTGTCCCAGATACACAAACAGGGATGGCTGCGCGGTTACATGCCGGACAACGAGAAGGAAAATAATTAATCATTAATCAATCGGCATTCTTTTAATCAACAAGGAGGAAATCAATCACTTACCTGGCACAGTGTATTGCAATGCTTGTATATTTCATGTTTGCAACGAGGGTTTGCGTGTGTGGCACCAGATTTCGTGATACTGGTCCATGTGTATTTTAGGACTTAGTAACGTCAGTGAGGTATAACGAGGTTTGTTAAATGAGATGTTGATTTTTGAAAAAAGAAGTTGCAAAACTACCCATCGATTTCTGCTTTCCTTGTGGTCTGTGCTGGACACGACACCAAAACAGACCGCTAATGTACGCCGCAATACATGTTTTGGGGGAATGTTTTAGATAGAACCACACACAACCCGATGTCAAACCTCAATTCCATCATTTGACCAAGTGAACGTCATCAAGGTCACCAGTTACCAAAACTGGTCCTGGTAACGTAGTGGTGTGTTGGTGGTCAGAGGGACGAAGTTTGACCGGCAAATAGCGGCGGCCAAGATGACTTAATCACTAAGGACAGAAATGGAAGGGTTTACTTCAAAAAAACGTTTGAAAAATATGGAATCCTAATGGACCCTTTCGCGTTGCCAAAATGTCGCAGTTTGGAAAATTTTGCCACTGTCGGCTTGTTTTTCGCGGCAACGCTTGCATGTCCCTTCTAGGATTCCATCGGAACGTGTACCAGGGATAGACATATCAGGTGATAACCAGCAGGTTTGGCCATGGCGTACCGGTGTAACCGACAACGACAACGAGTTAGTTCCTGCTGTTTTAAGCAGTGCTATGTTAATCGATGATATCACGCACAGCGGGGTGTCTTCAGATGCAATCAACACCAATCACACTTCAGTCGACATGACCCATTGAGCAATTACCAATAGTACGCTCAACTAGCTTGGGAACCTTCACACTCTGCGCACACATGAAATTAAAAATGGCGGAGAGATGCAAGTTAGTGTTGCTGACGTTTTAGCACGATGCTATTCCTTCATCCTTCATCAGCTAAAGAAGGAGGAAGAGAAAAGTGATTTGGTTCGTTTGTATGTCAATTCAAAACGCTTTGCAATTCGCTGCCCTGGGTGCCATTGTACAAAACACCCTTAACGCTACGACTGTCGTAAGTGTATGTTTAGGTATTGGAGCTACGGTTACCTTAGCTTGACGACTGTCGTAAGTCCATGTTAAGGCACTGGAGCTACGGTCACTTTAGCGCTACGACTGTTGCCGAATCCATGTTAGGATATGGGAACTACGGTCACCTTAGTGCAATGGTTGCTTTCTACAACAGCAACCTGGTTCTCCAGCCTGAAGCGTGTCACAATCCTATAATAGCTGATTCCAACTTCCAACAGTAAGACCTGATACAATTTACTCACTGACTCCAAAAGTTTGCTGACCACCAATTCTGTATTCACTGGTTAGCATTGTACTGTGTGTACTGCACGTCAATTTGTGAGAAAGCATCATGATGTTGGTCTTCGTGTCGACTATTTGACGTGTCGGTTGGTATATAACGAAATTCCATATGTAGACATTGTTAGTTTTGGGATGAATGCTTTTGCGTTAAATATAAAAAAAGCATTCGAAGTGGACTTAGAACTTAATCTCGACTATTGTACTCACCCATTCGGGACACCGCTACAGTCAGTACAGGTGGAGTTGTCGCCGTTACAGACTCCGCATGCGTCCATTCCCTCCGTTGCCGCTTTGCCAGTCCGTCCGCCGACACATATCTGACAGGTGTTGTTGGACGCCATTTGCGACAGTGTACCTGGTAAAAGGTGAGAAGGTAGACGTGTTACATCAGGTGAGAAGGTAGACGTGTTACACCAGGTGAGAAGGTAGACGTGTCACACCAGGTGAGAAGGTAGACGTGTTACACCAGGTGAGAAGAAAGCAGTGCAACACCAGGTGAGAAGGTGGTAGTGTTCCAGCAGGTGAAAGGAAGCAGTGCAACACCAGGTGAGAAGGTAGACGTGTTACAGCAGGTGAGAAGGAAGCAGTGCAACACCAGGTGAGAAGGTAGACGTGTTACAGCAGGTGAGAAGAAAGCAGTGCAACACCAGGTGAGAAGGTAGACGTGTTACACCAGGTGAGAAGAAAGCAGTGCAACACCAGGTGAGAAGGTGGTAGTGTTACAGCAGGTGAGAAGGAAGCAGTGCAACACCAGGTGAGAAGGTAGACGTGTTACACCAGGTGAGAAGAAAGCAGTGCAACACCAGGTGAGAAGGCAGACGTGTTACACCAGGTGAGAAGGTGGTAGTATTACACCAGGTGAGAAGAAAGCAGTGCAACACCAGGTAAGAAGGTGATAGTGTTACAGCAGGTGAGAAGGAAGCAGTGCAACACCAGGTGAGAAGGTAGACGTGTTACAGCAGGTGAGAAGGAAGCAGTGCAACACCAGGTGAGAAGGTAGACGTGTTACAGCAGGTGAGAAGGAAGCAGTGCAACGCCAGGTGAGAAGGCAGACGTGTTACACCAGGTGAGAAGAAAGCAGTGCAACACCAGGTGAGAAGGCAGACGTGTTACACCAGGTGAGAAGGTGGTAGTATTACACCAGGTGAGAAGAAAGCAGTGCAACACCAGGTAAGAAGGTGATAGTGTTACAGCAGGTGAGAAGGAAGCAGTGCAACACCAGGTGAGAAGGTAGACGTGTTACAGCAGGTGAGAAGGAAGCAGTGCAACACCAGGTGAGAAGGTAGTGTTATACCAGGTGAGAAGTAAGCAGTGCAAGAACACCAGGTGAGAAGGTAGACGTGTTACACCAGGTGAGAAGGTGGTAGTGCAACACCAGGTGAGAAGGTGGTAGTGTTACAACAGGTGAGAAGGAAGCAGTGCAAGAACACCAGGTGAGAAGGTAGACGTGTTACACCAGGTGAGAAGGTGGTAGTGCAACACCAGGTGAGAAGGTGGTAGTGTTACAACAGGTGAGAAGGAAGCAGGGCAACAACACCAGGTGAGAAGGTAGACGTGTTACACCAGGTGAGAAGGTGGTAGTGCAACACCAGGTGAGAAGGTGGTAGTGTTATACCAGGTGAGAAGGAAGCAGTGCAACAACACCAGGTGAGAAGGTAGACGTGTTACACCAGGTGAGAAGGTTGTAGTGTTACACCAGGTGAGAAGGTGGTAGTGTTACACCAGGTGAGAAGGTGGTAGTGTTACACCAGGTGAGAAGGTAGACGTGTTACAGCAGGTGAGAAGGTAGAAGCGTTACACCAGGTGAGAAGGTAGAAGTGTTACAGCAGGTGAGAAGGTAGAAGTGTTATACCAGGTGAGAAGGTAGAGGTGTTACAGCAACAGGATTCCCAAATAGCTGTGATATTGCCTATTCCAGACATGACAATATTTGCCCTTTGTTATCTTAATACACTTATACATACATTCACTGTGTCTGAAATGAAATCATATCTTAAATACAGCTTCTCATCTCGCCTCACACCCGTCCATCCACAGCTCTAAGTGATAAGATGTCATAACAAAGATCAATCATAAATTGTAGCAATTTTCCAAGTAATCTTTAACTGTCTGTTTAGCCTAAAACCCATATATCATATGCCATTATATTCAATAATAAACTGCAGATATATTATAATAATCCTCACTTTAACATCTGATGAAATAATTCATTTACAGTACATTTCCTGGCCATATATTTCTTATAGAGTATACATGTCTGCACATAACATTCTTTGACTTTGGAACATTTGGCTAGTGGTTACAGCGTTCGCTCGTCATGCAGGAGTCTGGGTGTATTTCCAACATATGCGCAATGCAAAGCACGATGTAGGTGTTTTCCCTGGCTGAAAGCCGTTCGAATCCATATTCCCTTCTACTAAAAGCCTATTTCATTATCTGACTGAAACATACACTATAACACACTTCACAAATGGTCATTCTCTCGTTCAATGGCTGAAGCCAATGTCTGCGCCATGCACCTCTGGGGATTAAGACCGGAAAATTCAATACGACCGTCGATTTCGGCTGATGTACATTACAAAGTACATGGTTATATAAATTGATTGTCCTTTCTGAAATGAGCTCCCAGGACAGAATGTTATCGTTTATCGACTAACGATCAACAATGTGTCCTCTGTGTGCCATGATCGGTGGCATGAAGAAGTTCAGGATTCGAGGTGCACATGGTACAATGACATGATTGCTCAACACAAACGCGAGGTTGAGCATATGTTAATTGGTCCACTGTTGGGTTGCTGTATATTTATAAATCTATTAATGTCGATATCACAGAGGTCAAGGTATGCATGCGAAGAAGCATCGGTTCTAACGATCTTCCAGTTACTGTCACTTATCAAGGACTTGTTGAAAATCTACTCCTTCAAGATGGATTTTTCAAGACATTTTCAAGAAGTAGTTTTGGTAAGACGCTCTTTTCTAGCGATAATTTCAGGATAGAGGTCAGGTATTTTATGTCAATGGTTATACACGTGTGTCCTGTACTGACTTACCTGGTGTGTAGCAGTCGTTGTTGCAGTCTTTGTACTGGCTGCCTGTGACGCCGGCTGCCGACGATGCTGCTACACAGAAACCACATGTATCGTTTACGCTGGTGCCGTTGCAGTTGTTGTTGCAGTCTCTGAAATCTGCAGCACTTCTTCCCGTGGAACCACCTATAACAAAAGCAACGTATTATAGCGAGTGTGAGTTATTCCCGCAGTAGTTGTGGAATTGTTTCAGTGAGGGACGTCGCTTGAACAGAAGACAGTGGCACTAAGGTCTATCAAGGAAGGTGAAGTTTGGTTTACAGCGGTCTGTAAATCATCGAGTCTGGACCAGACAATCCAGTGACCATCATCATCAGCATCGATCTACGCAAATGAGATATGCCGATGTGTCAACCAAATCAGAGAGTCTGACCACCCGATCCCTTTAGTCGCCTCTTACGACAGGCATGGGTTGCTGAAGCTTAATTCTAACCCTGATCTTCATGGGTCTAGGGGAAAGGAAGCTGATTTTTTCCATATCGATAAAAGCTGAAAGCTGCCGTCAGATCATCCTGCCTGTAAAAGGGACATAAATATGTACATTATCACCTTGGTCCATGAATCAGTGTGCAGTCGAATTTCATTCTCCTCTCCCTGGGAAGTATACAACCCCAATAGTTGCTCCAGAATCGTAAGAAGGTTACCATTCACATTACCACCTTATTCTGTCACCTTACATTTTCTCGTAGTTAGTAGGGCTGAAGATGGATGGCCTCATTGAGCTTTCTGAGGTGTGTATTTGTATTCTTTAACATGTTTTACACCTAAGACACCCCCCCAACCCCCCCCCCCCCAAAAAAAAATCAACATAATAAATAAATAAATAAATAAATAAATAAATAAATAAATAAATAAATAAATAAGTAAATAAATAAATAAATAAATAACATACAGAAAGGAAAGCAAACAAAACAACAAAAAACAAAAACAAACAACAACAAGAAAATAAATAAATAAATAAATAAATAAATAAATAAATAAATAAATAAATAAATAAATGAATGAATGAATGAATGAATGAATGAATGAATAAATAAATAAATTCCTCACACCCACCCTCATGCCCACCCACCCCCTTCCTCACACACATAATCCTAACAAAAGAAAAAGCAAACAAACAAACCATTTAAATAAATATAAGATCGTGATCAAGCCAGGTAGCTTCATGATCAGTTATACTATTTGCGTGTTCAGATAAACTACATTGAGTCAGTGTTTAGTTATGTTAATAAACATAATAGCCCACTAGTGTTTTCTGACTCGTCACAGAGCTGAATCCCAATCGTTAATCTAACAACGCACAATCTCTATTAACATTATTTTTCTACCCTTGAGGAAAAGAAAGGTTCTGTCTGAATGGAATAAGCACTAAATTTAAAGCATTTCTATCCCCTTGAGAAATTCCCCTATTGCCCAATGCACGACGTATTCAGCACTTCTGAGTAATGTTACTAATTAGTCATGCTTGATTCACCAAGTAACCTTCACTTATTTATGTCCAGGAGAGGGTATCAGGAATACAGACATCTCATCATGTGAAGTTTTTTTTAAAAAAAGTGATCCGTACTTGACGTACTTGGGTGACCACGGGTTCATGATATTTAGCCTGGTCTGGGCGAACAATGGAGAGATCGATGCTGCATAGACTGTTTCAATACACTTCAGTAGTCACAGATGGAATCAGCTTGTCGTGTCCACAGAGTAATATTGAACTATCTGTACATGGATGTTGCGTCTGTTAAACAGAGCATAAGACTGCGTCTGTATTGTGTATTGGGTTGTGATGAAAATGTGTTATAAATCAATACTCATTAATACGGACATCGGCAGACTGACGTCAAGGTGCGCAGTTACTTCCCTTTGTCACACCAGAATCCCGTAGTGATTTTCTGAGCTACGCTATTGTTTTCATGATGATAAGTGACTCCAGACTGAGATACCTTTTTTTCATGGCTCCAGAAAGAGCCGTGCCTTTTTGTCATGATGGTAACCCACTGCACGTCGAGCTACCCCGCTGTTCCATGATGATAAGTTTCTCCACGCTGTTACCCTGTTTTTTCATGTTGATAACTCCAGATTGACCTATTCCGGGGGTTTCTCATATTAAACCATCTCGTTGTGATAACATTTAAATCACATCATGTTGCTTTGATACGGGGCACAATTGATAATAGTCAAACCAGACTCCAGTAGGGATTTTCCAGATTCAGCTACACCTTTGTTTCATGAAAAGTGACTCCAGGTTGCGGTACCCCGTCGTTTCATGTTATGATGCGACTACTGGTTGAGCTACCCCGATCTCCCATGATGAAAGCTTCTTCAGGCTGAGCTACCCCGTTGTTTCACGGTGATAAGCGACTCCAGCTTGAGCTACTTCATTGTTTCATGGTGATATGCTACTCTAGGTTGAGCTACTCCGTTGTTTCATGGAGATAAGAGACACCAGACTGAGCTACTCCATTGTTTCATGGTGATGAGAAACACCAGGTTGAGCTACTCTATTGCTTCATGGTGATAAGAAGCACCAGATTGAGCTGCGCCATTGTTCCATGGGGATAAGAGACACTAGGTTGAGCTACTGTATTGTTTCATGGTAATAAATGAGTCTAGGTTGAGCTACTCCGGGTTTGTCTCATATTAAACCACCACATTGAAGTAACATGAAAATGATACCATTGCTTTGGTACGGACACAATTACTAATTGTTGTTTGTGCGTCCTTGCGTGTCCTCCTAAAATTAATTTTGCAAGTTAATGCCAAATACTGTAAAAATGTCATTTATCCGTATTGGACGACTACACCCCAGTAGGCGGAAATGATTGACAGATTCATCAATCCAAACCAGGATTTGAAAAAACGTATATCGACATTTTTATCAAGGCTATCAACGAACTGCAATTTATATATGATTGATTGACCAGTTCGAGAAGTTGTTTGCTGTTTAGGTACGGTCAAATTTCGCCCTTGATATTAACAATTACAGCTCTGTTTTGATTGATGTGATATTTAACACAGATAAGAGAAACACGGATAATGTACACCCGAGGTCAATATATAATGATTTAAAGCCAAGCTTCACGTGACACGGCTCCTGTGTAATCTGTGTGAAAAATAGGTAGTTACGATATGTCTGCCGTGACGTTAAAATATAGACACAATATATGTATGTATATATATGGTAGATAGAACAACTTCATTTGAGAAGTCATTGAATTCGTTGTCTCTTTCAAACCTACCTTGACAGGGAACATTCAGGAAAAACATGGCAATTATGCACGGAGCATGCAGAAATCTTTATATTTGCTTCACTACCGCATTGTCTTAGTTTTTTGTGGTGCTTGAAGGTTGGACTCTGCTTGTCAACACTGAAACAGTACCCAGGCTTGGGGCCAGGACCATAGCCCTACTGACACTGTGGGTAATGCAGGCACTCGACAGGGCTCGTCTGGGGTGCATGTAAAGGGGACATGGGTCACCTGCACGATCATTCATTCATTCATTCATTCATTCATTCATTCATTCATTCATTCATTAAAACATCTACTCACCAACACATTGTCCTGAGCAACTATCTACGAAGGCTGTCCCGTTACACTCATTGTTGCAGTCGGTACTGGAGACGTAGCCAGGCCTACCCGTACACTGCCCATTGCAGCTGTCCACACCGTAGGTGACGTTGCGACCTGTGGAACCGCCATAACATTCGCCGCAGTCGTTAGTGGTAGCGGTCCCGTTACATTCGTCTGCAAAGGGAAAATCACATGATACAATGCAGTGCTGTGCTGTAACGTCTGGAAAACACTATACCGTCCACATCTGCACGCAATACCACCACCATTACTTCTACTGTCACTGAGCCATATTTGGTGATGCTTCTGTAGTTGCTGCTTATACTACTACTGCTGCTGCTGCTGCTGCGGCTGCTACTACTACTACTACTGCTGCTACTACTACGACGGCGACGACGACCACCACCACCACCACCACCACTACTACAACTACTACAACTACTTTCTCTATTAAGGATCACATTGTTATCAGTGTTCAGGACGGGTAAAGCTGCTACCACTGATACTATGTAGATTACAATGGGCCCCCAATAGTTAATTATCAAATATTTTACTGAGTTGTCTTTGCTTGTTAAGAAACACTTCTTGCCATCCATCTAGGGAACTTGGCATCTCGCATGTCAAACAAGGGTAGCATCCTGGTATATTTAGCGTTCCGCTGGTAATAGATAAAACGGTTAGTCTCTGAATATAAATTTTTGAGAGTAAAATATAACCCAATTTTAAATTCAGTGGAGAGATTTTAAAATAAGTGAAACATATTCTGACTAGCTTAAAACTTTCTATAAAAATGTTAACTTATAAATTATGTTTAAGCTAAGTGTGCAAACGATTCAATATTTAAAATAGTTTGAATAAATCAGCGAACATCGGCGAAATAAATGTCTTCACAGTGAACTCAACACTGATCGAACATGCATACGTCATATTATGATTGTTAACGATACGGCGGAGCGTTAGGCGGTTATCGTGGTAATGGGTAATCTATTTTCCCCTCCGGGGAGTCGTGACATGGAAACTTGGGGTGACAGCTTCACTGACCAAAGAAATTACAGTATTATACATGAGGGAAAGATAAAATGTGACGTAACGAAAGTACTAGAAAGGATTAAACCAATCTCATCATTATTTTCAGGAACATGCAGGACAGTGACGAGAACATTTTAGGATCACGCACCCTCATCCTTTAACGTAATGCTATCAGACCACTTCAAATACTTAACAAACACTTAATAATTCACCAATTCCCATCTCGCTGTCTGCGTTACCATGGTTCGCTGTCTAAGCACCATCACAACAACAACGCACCTGATATTCCAGTTTAAGTGTCACATTTGAGGGGTTCTATTATTCCATCAGGGAATATCTGAGGATACATCTCCCTGGCACTGATGGCATCCCAGCCATTGCCATGTATTAATCATAGAGAGATGATGTGATAAGGCCTGTTTCATTACACCTTGATGAGAAGACCCGGCCAACCATAGAAGATGGTCTTTCACTGTAATCGTTACCATTGTCATTGTTTGTCCATTCATATTTTTGTATTTTATCTCAAACTTAAACAAACTACTGTTCGGGAGGGCGAAACATGTGTAAATAATAATTTAAGAAACGTAAAGTTGACCACTTGGTAAAATGTGTAGATCTATTCGCTTGATCGTGAAAATTGTTGCGTAAAAAGAGATTTAGAAAATCAAGCCTGCATGTTATGCGTGTTATTAACACATCAGAGCATACATTCGGCGAGGGACATTTGAGATAAAACAGCGTTTTTAATAATCATTTTTAAAATGTGAATTCAGAGCGGACGGGGTTTGGGAAACAAATATAATGACATCCTTATCTCCAGGAACAAGTGTTGGAATACTTGGTAAAATTACTATTACAATATGTAAAAGTGGACAACTGTGGATTATTGTGGTGTGTCCGTGGTGAAGGCATGTGAAGAACCGATATTGCTGGACCACCATAGTGTTGATTAGCTGTGGTGTGTCCGTGGTGAAGCCAAGCTTGCATACTTTAGTGGCAACAAATATTTAAACTACAAAGGAACGTTTGGTTCACTGACCATAATTAATTCCCTGGGGTATAGTCTCGTTACTATTCTTTTATGATATACTGACCCGTATAGTCTAAAAGTACATTGGGATGCTGATTGTGAGACTGGGCACTGATTGCTTGGTTCGCCTCTGATTATAACTAATAACATTATGGAAATGATATTTTTCTTAATCATTGTCCAGAGGCATTTTAAAAAAGTACATGAACTTGTAAGGCTTACAAAATCTGGACTCGACTAAAAAAATAAGGAGTTTTAGGGAAAGTCTTGTTAATTTTCCAATATCTATATTAGATTGTAAGGTCAATATGATAGATTGTTTTACATGGCAATGAAAACGTCACGAGGGAAATGTCCACCTAGTCTTGTTGTCCACCTTAAAATTCTTTTGTAATCTCCTTTTCTACATGACGCCGTGAGATGCAACTACAAACTGTATCTTACCATTGCAGTCGAGGAAGTCGCTGATGGCGCTGACATTGGCGGTTCCACCGTAGCAGATTTTGCATTTGGGGTGAAACAGGGCAGCACCGTTACATTGACCGGCGCAATCCAGTGTTCCCGAGCAACCAGTCACTGGAATAATAGATTGATAGTGAAATATAAGAAAAATATTCAAATAACGCAAATAACAAGAGAACAATAGCAGCCTGTAAGTGAACTTGTGTTCTTTTAAACACATAGAGTTTTCGAATTAAAACCAAAGACATTAAATTGGAAAGAATGAACGTCTTGAACTAACGCTGACCATTGCATGACAAGCATGATAAAGACATCAGTATTTAATATATGAGAGTATGACATCACACTTGTTTTTTTCTGTGTTAAGATGATAAAGTGAAATGTTATTCTGGATTACTGCAGCGTGTCTGGATTGAAGATTCAGTGTACAAGTAAGTTCGTTTTAGCACGGTAACCACAGTTATGGTAAGAATAGGTTTGCGAATTAACAAGGTTTCTCTCTCTGTGGTTTATGTACGTGTTGTCCATTGCTCGTGAGCTGAAAACCAATCTTTTCAAATCTCTTCTAAAAGTTGTTACTTTAAAGTCACTTTCGAATATGGTTTATGCTAAGTATTTCGTAAAAAGGAACCCGTCGAAAACACATGCAAGGGAAAGTCATTTAAATGTAAGCAAATCTGGGACCTCATGGTATAATTCAAAAGAAGGGTTTGCACAAGACAATATTTGACTATTAAGTGAGTGACTGAGTGAGTGAATTTAGTTTTACGCCGCACTCAGCAATATTCCAGTTATATGGTGGCGGTCTGCGCAAACGTGTCAACCAAGTCAGCGAGCCTGACCGACCGATCCCGTTAGTCGCCTCTTACAAGCATAGTCGCCTTGTATGGCTAACATGGGTTCCTGAATGCCTATTTTACCTCGGACCTTCACGGGTCTTTGATTATTGAAGCGTTACTAGTTCGGATAACTGTATCCATCATTCATCTCATAAACCTACAATCAACACACCAAGCAAAACACCATAACCTTAAAGGGAATCATTAAAGAAGCACAACACGTTATTGTACCTGATTAGTCAATGCTAATAACAGGTGAATTCAATCTGGACGCCCCGCTGTGCCGTGATCGTAGAAACATTCCTTTGGTCTTTGAAAGGGATTGGTTAATTTCCGCTTATCCGTTTTCATATGAAAGGCTGATGGTTCAGAGGACTGAGTGCAACGCCATGGTATTGATAAACACGTTGGTTTGTGGACTGGTATGCTTGCGCTGTTCAGAAAATAACTAAGAGGTATGGATTACCTAGAACTTTAGGATATTAGAATAAATTAGTGGATGGGTTTTGAATGAATGAATGAATGATTGAATGAATGAATGAATGAATGCCAAGACTTTCGCGAGCGACGTAAAGTTTGCTTTTTTTGTAATTATATTGATTGTATACATTTAAAGTGGCTTTGGACAGGGATGAAGCGTCATTTCAATTTTGCGTTTTGTGAAATCTGCAGATAATCGAGACTATGTACTTTCTAGCGATGATAGTTACATACCTTGTCTTCCCTTAGTGACCAGTGTTTGTGCTCAACCGTCTTGTTTACTACGTTACTGTACGTATTTATAGAGCTGTGTTAGATGTGACAATGGCTAACACATAAGATGGGCGTTATATACTGTCACAGGTCGATTGTCTCGAACTGTAACTCGCTTGGGTGACCAGTGAATAATGACGTGTGTACAAGTCTTCTCCTGACTGGCCTTGTATTGGCTTGGACTATTCAGGGTTTAGAACAATCAGACAATCAGGGTAGTGCACCCAGCTGACTCCCTTGAACTGGGTCAAGCTATGGTTTCTTAGGGGCAATACCTAAACGATCGCAAATGTATTTATCCTCGTACATTCCTAAAAACTGAAATGTCTTTGGAGTCCCAGACCATAGTTTAATTCAGAATACAGCCATTAAATAAGTTTCTTTTCTCTGTCGGTTTCAGACCTTGTTCTTTTAGGGGTTAGAATTGGCCTTCAACAACCGATGCTTGTAAGAGGCGACCATCCGGATCGGTTGGACAGTCATGTGTCATAGTATCCTCTCTGCGTCAATTGATGCTTAGGCTGTTGATCACTAGATTGTCTGGTCCAGACTAGATTATTTACAAACCGCCGCCATATAGCTGGAATACTGCTGTGTGCGGCGTAAAACAACAAACCGACCAAATCTCTTACGGACTGATTCCCGGTTAACGTTTTAACGTTTTAGTCTCAACATTTGACTCTGACCCAGAACAGTATGTAGATATTTTCACACTGAATGTTCGGTTGCAACGTATTAACGAGCTGGTAAAAGTGTGCATCGCTTTCCGACAAATAATAGCGAACTACGGAAGGCGCCTTGCACTACTTTGTGGACCATATTGCAAACAAAACTGAGACCCACATAATCTTTTGTTTTAAAGGTTTCACAAGGTTCCGATGTTAAAGGGCTCTATAACGAGACCTTTTCATTGGCGACATACAGAAGATTCTAAAGTTGACAAATATGAGTTCCAGTCAATCTTTACTAAGAAGTCACAGACCTGTAGTGTATGTACACCGACAACATTATTATCAGGCAGTAGGTAGTATGTTTTTCTTCTGTGTAAAAGTACATGATACAGAGACACTGACAAGTTTTCTAGATGTTCCTTGCTAGAATAGGTTCATTGAGACATAAATGTATAGATACGTATTATGCTGTACTGAATCATATTTCTTAATGTACTTATTTCTCAAAGTGGGGTAGGCTGGACATACACAAAGATCACACATTTTACATAGTCTTTCATATCTTCTTTATGTATTCTTACATATCAACCTGTTCCTGGTAACAAAACATGGCATGAACAACGAAATTTTGTAAGCGTGATTCAACATATCCAAATATTCAAAGGTGATACTAAACCGACGATCAAAAGAAAGTTGTCACATGCTTTGGCGCTTTATAAAATACAAACGAACACCCAAGTAATGTTGGCGTAAACAAACATTTATAATTATGTCAGTAATGTGTTGCACAATATCGAGGCGATGGACTTATAAAACCATTAGTGACAGTTGCTGTAAAACACTTGGGGTAGATAATGTCGATTTTGCACACAACCTGGAATAGCAACTGTGGCCAATAACGGTGAACCTTGTGACTGGGGACTTGAGAGACGGCATCATACCTCGTGTGTCCTCCTCTGGCAAGAATGCACGCTTCACAACGCCTTCTCATGGATGACGTCAACCGTCGGATGACGTAAGCCGGTATGCGTTGCCACGTACCGTTTAAAGCATTCTCCAAGTCCTGAAGATAAGTTGGCTGGTTGGGACGCCTCCTCAACTCTCTACCAAGAAGATCCTATAGGTGTTCTCTGGGAGACATGTCGGGGGAACTTGAAGGCCATGGCAAGGCGGCTACATTGACGTTGTTGAGAAAGTGTGATCCTTGCTGTGTGGGAACGTGCATTGTCTTGTTGCAGAAGGGTCCCTGTTGGTTGTTGCTGCAGGAATGGCACTGCTACCGGTCTCAGGGCTTCATCAATAGACCGCTGTGCATTCAGGTTGCCATAGAAAACAACCAATTGCTTCTTGTGGTCATCACAAATCCCATCCCACGCCGTGAGACCACCGCCTCTTTGAGGATGGACGTTTTCCGCACAATTTGGAACCAGTCTTCAATTTCTACGGCGGTACACCCGGACTCTTCCGTCTGCATGGAACATATTAGATCTGCTCTCATCAGTGAAGAGAACACGTTGCCATTCTCGCCGCTGCCAACGTCGTTCACATCGGGTCCACTGTAGTCTGACGAGGCGATGTTGGGCGGTCAGCGCCATCTCGCGGGAGGGTCGGTAGGCCCTGATACCCACATGACGAAGAAGTCTCCTCACTGTGTGTCGACTTACCCGGTGACCCAATGCCATTGCTGCAGATTCCGTCACAGTCAGGACCCGATTGCGCAGATGTAATAGGCGTACATACCTATCTTCTCCGAGTGTTGTGACGCGTGGTCTGCCACTCCAAAGTCTGTCACGGGTTCTGCCAGTCTGGTTTTACCCGCTGGAAGAACTTAGTGATGGTCTGACGTGAGCATGGTTCCTGCAATACATGTCTTTGTCGTCACCGCCATGGCCATGCTAATGGCTCTCTCCCTCTTTGCTGCACTTAAACGTGGCGTTGCTTTGACGTTGTTTTGGTTGATGTGATAGTGTGTGACCATTTGGTCTGAAATATATAGTGGTATCTGCATGGAGATTCCATGGAAAAAAGAAAAACGTATTTGGGTCTCAGCACGTGCTTTGACGGGTGCATGTGCTGGGGCGTTTGCAAATGGGTTGATTGTGTTCGCAAGCAGTGTTTACATAAGTCACTAACATCCGTTTTGGGACTATTCGCAATTTCAAGGTGACAACTTTCTTTTGATCGTCAGTTTAGGTTTCAAAATTACTTGAACATTACGAAAAATACTGCATGTCCGTGTTTTCACGTGTACCACAAATTCTTGTTTTTTTTAAGTGCGCAATAACTGGCTATGTTTTGCATGGTATTTACGACTGTTGTCAGGAGCAGGATAAATGACCGTACTTATATTAACTTTCCTAAATAAGGGGCACTGACCACGTTAATAGGGTGCTATATTAATACACTGGGATATGATCACGTTATTGTGAATCTGACAGTGAATCACTAACAGGTGGGTCATGACAAAAGATCAATCGTACAATCGCCACAAAGCATTAAATCTCATTTATAAACAGACTGTAAGCAACCCTCGTCACAAACATGACCGCCTACAACAATCAACGTTGCCCTGGAAACGCACTGGACGCCACCCCATGTCTGTAATTAGCAACGAATCCTGTCTTGAATTATGAATCACACTATCAAGCTAACGATTGACTGTCTGATACTTTACTGTTTCTAAAAGCTTATCGTTCTGACATTAAAATTGTTAATATTCAGTTTGTTCAAGTTTATATGGGTTGTCTGTCAGCAATCAGCTTGGCAGTAAGTAGGTGTGTAATTGCAATTTCGGAATTTTATTTGTTACATGTCCTGCTACACTCTCACATAAAACCATTATCAGTCGGCTCGTTTGAGAAATCCTACTGATTTTAATGATTGTTATGTATTTGTATGTGTCTGTGTTTGTTTTGGGGGAATAATTGACTTACCCTTGAATGTGTTTTTATGACGGATGCGACACATATGATGGAAACCACCTGGTGTCATTCATTGATTCAAATACATTTACTTATTCATTCATTCTTACAGTGTAGTTAGAATCGCACACTGCAAACAACGATTTCTTTGGGATATGGAAATAGTTTTGTTGTGCTTGTGTAACTGACCAGTACACGTGCACCTTATTGTCCAAGTTGTGTGCAGTTTAATTATGCGTTCCCAGGTAGGTAGAGACTGTGTGTATATTAATAATCATACAGTAAGATGATACTTTTATGTCGACACTGACTGAACAATAATGACCCCGGCATGTCATTAGGGACATGTTATATGAAACATTTCACCTGCGTGTCTTTATCAAACGATCGATGAGACAGACCCATGATAGCATGTGTTTGTCATTGACGTGAGCCAAGGCTGTTACTATGGCAATTGCCACATAACCTAGGGCAAGGCCTCTAAATAAATAACTTGTATTATGCATAAACTGAATGTGAACGACGCATAGTGAATAGCGACCGCGTTTCCTATTCGTTTTTCTAGTTGATCTTATGATACATACAGATATATATATATATATATATACACACACACACACATACACACACACACGCGCGCGCGCGCACGCACACACACATACACACTCGCACGCATACATACACATACACACACACATGTATATATGTATATATACACATATCATCTGTAACGTGATATATGTAACATGATGAAGCACCAATGTCACAAGAAGAAACATAATTCTCATAAGAAGAAACATAATTGTCACAAGAAGACACATCAATGTCACAAGTAAAAACATAATTGTCACAAGAAGAAACATAATTCTCATAAGAAGAAACATAATTGTCACAAGAAGACACATCAATGTCACAAGTAAAAACATAATTGTCACAAGAAGAAACATCGATGTCACAAGAAGAAACATCGATGTCACAAGAAGAAACATCAATGAAACATCGATGTCACAAGAAGAAACATCGATGTCACAAGAAGAAACATCGATGTCACAAGAAGAAACATCGATGTCATATGATGAAATAAATGTCACAAGAAGAAACATCGATGTCATATGATGAAATAAATGTCACCAGATGAAGCAATAATGTCCCAATAAAGGTAGCATTGCAGACATCCTGAGTGCGTCTTAGGTTATGTACATGGCATGCAAGACCAAAGCATGTCATTTAGTAAAATAGACCTACATTGGTTTTATCCCAATGCAATTATAATGTCACGATTTTTAGTTTAACGGTGATTTTAGCAATATTCCTGCAGTATCACTGACGGGGACACCAGAAATGAATGGGTTTGTACCCATGTGGGTAATTGAACTCGGGGACTTCGGCGTGGCAAGCGAATGCTTTAAACACCGGGCTACCCCACAGCCCGCGGTTGAGTCGAACCATGGTTAGTTCAAAGTATTTTCAACTATGAAACAATGGTGTTTTCTCAATCGAACGGTTAAGGTATTATTCAGGTCTATGTTATATAAATCACACTGCCATTTGAAAGAAAGGCCTTAGCGTGCGCGTAATACAAGACCTTATTCGGTGTCCAGTAAATACATACATAGGGCGTAACCGGTTATTGATTAGGATATGTACACAATAATACTTATGGAAACGAAATGTATGAAATATTATGAATAACTAGTTTCAGAGACATTCATACACGTTTAAATATATATTATATATTATAATATATTACTTGATCGCGATTCTCCGGAAACAGGTTACATACCAACCACACTCCAGAAATAGGAGAAATATGTCATCATTTTACATCTGTAACCGTCTAAAGCTAATCCTAAGTATCTTTATAACTGTATCATAATATGTTTGATGATATCTCGGTATGTCATATCTAAATACTGGAACGAATGCCACACAAACATGTGATATACTAATACATGGTTTTAGATCACGATTAATTTGACCGTGTAGCACCATGTTTCTTCATTACAATGACACAGGTAAATATAATTACACTGACATTTACCTGTAGCATCCAATAACACCTCATATCTATCAATAACAGATTGACTGAACTAACACTATGTGTTGTAATGCAAGTACGTGGGACCGTTCGTTAGTGAGGAGGGAATCGGTTTCATAGCGTTTCATGGCCACAAGGTACAACGTTTTGTTTGTTCATCCTTTGGTGTTCCTGGACTGTCCATGTTACAGGTAGAGGTTATCATACAGATATCTTTCTTAAATAATTATTGTGGTAATCTCCTGAATAACAACTACGTGGTTAAAACAGATTAAAACCTGGATGCAAAGAAAATTACTGAGTGTTTTATCACAAATATTTATACACTAAACGTGTTTTTATTCGTGGTTATATATTTTAGCGAGGAGAGTTATTATGTTTGATGCCAAGAGACACGATGATGCAAACGTTTTACGGTAATAACTAGTATCCTGAGCATAAAGTCACGATGTCATTTGATTACGATGCTATGACAACTGATGACGTCATTACGTCCACACACACACACACACACACACACACACACACACACAAGCAGAGGTATAGTCAAGTGCAGCCATGACTAATTAATACTTGTAGAGAAGTGGTTCATTTCATGAACATTGCTCAAGTTGGCGAGTCAATAATGAAGCGTACATTGTGAAAACTTTTAGCTTGATAACGGCTTTCATATGTACCCTGAAACTTAGCTCTATGTGATAAATAGGTAGTTGTTATCCATAAAGTTATACGCACCCTTAAAACCGCCATCACATGAATGAATACAGATGCACAAGTGCAAGGCTTTTACGATAAATTTGGATGACGAGAAGAGATTAATAATGAATAACTTGCAGTCTGTCTAATAATGTAAGTTCATTATCTGAACTTTATTGTTGCAAATTGATACTTACAGGCAACTGCTGTATGTATATGCTGAAGTAAATAACTGTACATAAACAATTTCGCCTATATACGATTTTGCAACGTGAAATGTTTTGTTAAGCATCACCCAGTCAAATATGAGAATTGAAGATTGTCAATTCCTGGTTGTCAGAGAGGGACGAGGTCGTCCTCAGTTGGTCTGAAACCCACCTCTCTGAGTCGCTGACCTTAACAATTTTCCGGGCGGGCTACATGGATTGGCGCCAACTGAATGGTTTGTGGTTTTGTTTTCCTTTAATCTGCCCTTTATTCACCCTGTAAATCCTGCCTTTTCAAAATTGTAAACAACGATAACTAGTCTCGTTTGTGAGATAAATTACTGTGTTGTCATGGAAACAGCTGGTATCACAAGAAAGAAAAGACTCAGTCTGATTAAAGACGTTAACCTCTGGAAGATAACTCTAAGGTCTGATCCAAGACATTGCCTTTTGACCATTCCGAAATCCTCGGCGGAGTGGGTCGACAAACCGAAAGGCCCATTCCAATATCTCTCATACAAAGCAGTCACCCCTCACCCTCTCCATTCCTGTACCCATCAGATCACCAGCCGATCAGCCTCTAATAGAAACTAAGAGTAAAATTCGAAATCTGACCATGTATTTTCATAAAACGTTTAGAATAAAAGTAGCACTCACCTTCTTTAAGTGCAGCTAACAGCGCCTCGAAGTATGCCTTGAACTCGGCATTCTGGGCCTTGGCATTTGTCTTGTATGTGTCGATGATACTGGTGTACGTCGATGCTTGGGAGCCGAGGACGTTTACACCACACTGTGCTGCTTGGTCAACTTCAGCTGAGGCTTGAGACGTGAAGAACGTTAATGATGTTTGTACATCCTTTTGGAGGCCAGAAAGTATTTCCGCGTTGGACTGTCCGGTGAAGTCATATGCTGAACAGTTAGGGCCGCTTGCGCTGAGGGGAACGGGGCTGACAGTGGCAAGCACAGATGATGACGCAGGAGTCAAGTCTATGGTTGTCACATTGCCATCAGGGAGGGTCAAGTTGGCTAGTTTGTCTCCAATTGCTGTGATCGTGGACGCAGCACAGTACACTTTATTATAGACTTCATAATTAGCTAAAAAGTTTATGCCTCTTTGTTGGAAGCATCCGTAAAAACCACTGAAGTCTATGACAACTGATGAGGACGGCATCACAGAAGAAGACACAGAAGATGGGGTGATGGCTACAGAGGTTGACGTGTCTGCAAGTGTGGAGCTCGGTGTTGTCATTGTTGTTGATGGCATTATTTCTGTTGATGTAGTTAATGTAGCAGATGCTTCCGACGAGCTTGGTGCTATGGTAGACGATGATGACACTGGAGTTGACGAGGAACCAGCAGCTTGTGATGACGAAGATACCTGAGGTGTGGACGATGAACTATCTACAGGTGTTGACGACGATGGTGGAGGTGTTAATGAGGAACTAGCAGCTGGTGACGATGATGACATCATCATGCTAGAGTATGACGACATCACGTTTGACAATGACACACTTGACATCATTGAGGGATCACTTGACATGGAGTTCTGGTATGGCATACTTGACATCATTGAGGGGTCACTTGACATGGAGTTTTGGTATGACATGCTAGACATCATTGAGGGGTCACTTGACATGGAGTTCTGATATGGCATGCTTGACATCATTGAGGGGTCACTTGACATGGAGTTCTGATATGGCATGCTTGACATCACTGAAGGGTCACTTGACATGGAGTTCTGATATGGCATGCTTGACATCATTGAGGGGTCACTTGACATGGAGTTCTGATATGGCATGCTAGACATCATTGAGGGGTCACTTGACATGGAGTTCTGATATGGCATGCTTGACATCATTGAGGGGTCACTTGACATGGAGTTTTGGTATGACATGCTAGACATCATTGAGGGGTCACTTGACATGGAGTTCTGATATGGCATGCTTGACATCATTGAGGGGTCACTTGACATGGAGTTCTGATATGGCATGCTTGACATCATTGAGGGGTCACTTGACATGGAGTTCTGATATGGCATGCTTGACATCACTGAAGGGTCACTTGACATGGAGTTCTGATATGGCATGCTTGACATCATTGAGGGGTCACTTGACATGGAGTTCTGATATGGCATGCTTGACATCATTGAGGGATCACTTGACATGGAGCTCTGATATGGCATGCTAGACATCATTGAGGGATCACTTGACATGGAGTTCTGGTATGGCATGCTAGACATCATTGAGGGATCACTTGACATGGAGTTCTGATATGACATGCTTGACATCATTGAAGGGTCACTTGACATGGAGTTCTGATATGGCATGCTTGACATCATTGAGGGATCACTTGACATGGAGTTCTGATATGGCATGCTTGACATCATTGAGGGGTCACTTGACATGGAGTTCTGATATGGCATGCTAGACATCATTGAGGGGTCACTTGACATGGAGTTCTGATAAGGCATGCTAGACATCATTGAGGGATCACTTGACATGGAGTTCTGATATGGCATGCTTGACATCATTGAGGGATCACTTGACATGGAGTTCTGATAAGGCATGCTTGACATCATTGAAGGGTCACTTGACATGGAATTGTGATATGGCATGCTTGACATCATTGAGGGGTCACTTGACATGGAGTTCTGATATGGCATGCTTGACATCATTGAGGGATCACTTGACATGGAGTTCTGATATGGCATGCTTGACATCATTGAGGGGTCACTTGACATGGAGTTCTGATAAGGCATGCTAGACATCATTGAGGGGTCACTTGACATGGAGTTTTGGTATGGCATGCTTGACATCATTGAGGGGTCACTTGACATGGAGTTCTGATAAGGCATGCTTGACATCATTGAAGGGTCACTTGACATGGAGTTCTGATAAGGCATGCTTGACATCATTGAAGGGTCACTTGACATGGAATTGTGATATGGCATGCTTGACATCATTGAGGGGTCACTTGACATGGAGTTCTGATATGGCATGCTTGACATCATTGAGGGATCACTTGACATGGAGTTCTGATATGGCATGCTTGACATCATTGAGGGGTCACTTGACATGGAGTTCTGATATGACATGCTTGACATCATTGAGGGGTCACTTGACATGGAGTTCTGATATGACATGCTTGACATCATTGAGGGATCACTTGACATGGAGTTCTGATATGGCATGTTAGACATCATTGAGGGATCACTTGACATGGAGTTCTGATATGGCATGCTTGACATCATTGAGGGGTCACTTGACATGGAGTTTTGGTATGACATGCTAGACATCATTGAGGGGTCACTTGACATGGAGTTCTGATATGGCATGCTAGACATCATTGAGGGGTCACTTGACATGGAGTTCTGATAAGGCATGCTAGACATCATTGAGGGATCACTTGACATGGAGTTCTGATATGGCATGCTTGACATCATTGAGGGGTCACTGGACATGGAGTTTTGGTATGACATACTTGACATCATTGAGGGATCACTTGACATGGAGTTCTGATATGACATGCTTGACATCATTGAGGGGTCACTTGACATGGAGTTTTGATATGGCATGCTTGACATCATTGAGGGGTCACTTGACATGGAGTTCTGATATGGCATGTTAGACATCATTGAGGGATCACTTGACATGGAGTTTTGATATGACATGCTTGACATCATTGAAGGGTCACTTGACATGGAGTTCTGATATGGCATGCTAGACATCATTGAGGGATCACTTGACATGGAGTTCTGATATGGCATGCTAGACATCATTGAGGGGTCACTTGACATGGAGTTCTGATATGACATGCTTGACATCATTGAGGGATCACTTGACATGGAGTTCTGATATGACATGCTTGACATCATTGAGGGGTCACTTGACATGGAGTTCTGATATGGCATGTTAGACATCATTGAGGGATCACTTGACATGGAGTTTTGATATGGCATGCTTGACATCATTGAGGGATCACTTGACATGGAGTTCTGATATGACATGCTTGACATCATTGAAGGGTCACTTGACATGGAGTTCTGATATGACATGCTTGACATCATTGAGGGGTCACTTGACATGGAGTTCTGATATGACATACTTGACATCATTGAGGGGTCACTTGACATGGAGTTCTGATATGACATGCTTGACATCATTGAGGGATCACTTGACATGGAGTTTTGATATGACATGCTTGACATCATTGAGGGATCACTTGACATGGAGTTTTGATATGACATGCTTGACATCATTGAGGGATCACTTGACATGGAGTTCTGATATGGCATGCTAGACATCATTGAGGGATCACTTGACATGGAGTTCTGATATGACATGCTAGACATCATTGAGGGATCACTTGACATGGAGTTTTGATATGACATGCTTGACATCATTGAGGGGTCACTTGACATGAAATTCTGGTATGGCATGCTAGACATCATTGAGGGGTCACTTGACATGGAGTTCTGATAAGGCATGCTAGACATCATTGAGGGATCACTTGACATGGAGTTCTGATATGACATGCTTGACATCATTGAGGGATCACTTGACATGGAGTTCTGATATGGCATGCTTGACATCATTGAGGGGTCACTGGACATGGAGTTCTGATATGACATACTTGACATCAGTGTCTGATGACTTGACATAGAACTTTGATATGACATGCAAGACATCATTGTGGGATCACTTGACATAGAGTTTTGATATGACATGCAAGACATCATTGTGGGGTCATTTGACATGGAGCTCTGATATGACAGACAAGATGCCATTGTAGGGTTATGTGACATGGAACTCTGATATGACATAGTAGACATCATCGTTGGATCACTTGACATTGAGCTTTGATATGACATACATGACATCATTGTGGGGTCATTTGACATTGAGCCTTGGTATGACATACAAGACATCATTGTGGGGTCATTTGACATTGAGCTTTGGTATGACATACAAGACATCATTGTGGGGTCATTTGACATTGAGCTTTGATACGACATACATGACATCATTGTGGGGTCATTTGACATTGAGCCTTGGTATGACATACAAGACATCATTGTGGGGTCATTTGACATTGAGCTTTGGTATGACATACAAGACATCATTGTGGGGTCAACAGGGGGTGCTGAATATCCAGGAGACATTGTGGGCATTGAGTTCTGAGGCAAACCTGACATCGTTTCCGTTGATCCCCACATGCTTGCGGTGCTTGAACCTTCCATGCCATAACTTGACGTTTCACTTGGATATATTCCTGAAACGCTACTCGTGTCAACGCTACTATATGTCGATTCTGTTGAATACGTCATTGACATACCGACACTGGCTGATGCCACAGTAGACATGTCACTCATAGTCATTGATATACCAGAAACTGATGATGACTGTTTAGTACGCACAGCGTGGTTAACGAGCACGATAAACAGAACGGCAAATGCAATATGCATTTTTTCAAGATAGCTTCCACAGCAAAGAAAACCCATTTTTCTTCCACTCTTAATCCGATTTACTGGACTGCGTCACTTGTTCAAAGTCTCTCGCCTCCTTGCGAAAATGTATTTACAAAGTGTTATGAAAATGGGAAAAACTCACGGTGGTAGAAGGTCACATTGTCGTGCACTCTCTCTTGGATGAAACACAAATTATCCAAAATACTGTTCCTTGTTTTGGAAGTCTTGATACACAAAGTGCTACGTATGTACAATACAAACCAAACAATTACAAAGTAAATCTGTTCACCGGAATCGAAGCACGTCCTTCCTCTGACAAGAGCCCAAGCGTTGTGGCATAAACCCGAATCCCTAGTCCCGTAGGTGTGGATAAAAACAGTCCCTTAGTTACCTGGTCTAGGATGCGTGAAAGAAGAAGAGAAAGGCAGTTTAATTAGTACCTACCGGGTAAACGGGGACTTGATTAACGACGGGGTTTGTTCTCACGATCTGACTGTACTCCCATTGGCTTCCTCAAGTCACGTGTTCCGGGCAGAGTGATCACCACGTCAAAATCAATTGTTGGCAGTCTTATGTACAGAATGCACAGTAACGCCGTTCCACTTCATAAGGTATGGGCTTTTCATGGAAATTTAATCCGATATTACTCAGCGGCCATTATGTGAGACCCGTGACGTTTGAAACTAGTTATAGTGTTTTTTGTACTGTTCTGGCTTGCGGAGTGTCACCCAGCAGAGGCAAAACAGCGTGTGACAGCTGATGTCGCTGTTCTAGATAAATCAATTTCAATCTCGTTATCAGCCTTACGTAACAGCTCTTGGACAGCAGATTGATCCGTGAAGACCCCGACTTTATTTGTCGTTTAACGCCACACTCAGCGGCATAACAGCCATAGGGCGGCGGTCTGCAGTCAATCTAGTGATCGATATCAGGAGCACCGTTGGTGAGAAAAGTGACATGAATTGCGAAATTGCGAATTTCAACAGAATTGCGCAAAAACGTAATAGATCACTGGCTGTTTACTTCTGAATAATATGATCCTGATCAGAGTAAATGCTCTTAAAATATGAGTTTTTGCGTCGCTTTTGTCAATAGTTAAGCAATAGTACAGTAGGCGACACAAGGAAGTACACTTTGTACTTATGCGGTGAAAGAATCCGCGCGAACATTTGAATTCACCTTTCTCGTTCAAACAAAGTGATATGTGCTTAACAGAGTCGCCAAATCTTGGAACAATATTTTTTCAAATATATCTAACACTCTTAATGTATAATCACTGTATAATTGTAACACTGAGCGAGTTATCATTTAACATTGCATCAGCAATATCTGAGTCACATCGTGACGAAACAGTGCCTCCATTGAGAATGATCTACATGTTCTGACCAGTTATCCTTTATATAGTGATCTAAATATGCTGAACAGCAAAAGAAACGCTAGTTTCCCCAAAAATGAAATCTCATAAAATAAAAATTCATGTTTAAGTCTTCAATTTAAAAACTTGACAAAAAGCCAGAGTTTCGTTTCTTTTGCTGTTCAGTATATAATAGGGTATTGGCTGTATATCAGTTCTTCAGTCTCCTGTCGCTTCGCTACCCAGCCATATTCATACAATGTAAAAACAGACGTGAAGTCTGGTATAATCACTGAGTCTTTATGAATAGCCCCAAATCTAATATTCTTTTAATAACATTTTATGATATTGAAATACATAAAATAATCTCGTAGCTTTTTAGACGCAAATTATATAGTATTATTACTTTGTTAAGTCTTTCATTGCTTTGCACAACATGCAACACAATGATGACAGATTTTGTTATTTCTTTGTGTCCATTCCATGTTCGGAAGGGTTTTTTCCAGTATTTTCGACTTTTTAAACCAACTTTACATTTGCACATGTATTCCAACATGCGGGGCAGAGGTAAGTTCGAAAGTTGATTACGTTTAGTCTGTTCGTTCACGGTACATTGTGCAACGTTGTCTTGTTACATACAGGCAGAAACAGTAACAGCCCTCAAACCCCGTTCAATAGTACCGCACACAGAGCGTGTTACAATAATCCTCTAATACAATTCAGTGACTGAAGATTGTTTAACTGACCGTGACCAAGAACCTGCCGGCTTGTGCATTTGTACCTGACTTAAGTACATAATTATATTAATACAACAGTAAGTAATTATTGGTCTTTGTGCACTGAATTTATTTCCACGAATTCATTCTTTCTACATGTAGTAACATGATTGCTCCTGCACCCTTGGAGGTGGGCGGAGTTCAGCCATGATAGTGCTTGGCATGAATGAAATACATGACGGGTTGGTAGACACGGAGGTATAAACATGGTATCTATTTCTCTCCACCTTTCAACCTCTCCTCTATGGGAATGCTCCCCTCCCCACCTCCCTCTTTCTCAACCTGTCTTCAGTGCGAATTCTCTCTTTTCTCTCCCCCCCCCCCTCCCCGTCACTCCCTCTTCCACTTCTCTATTAGAGCTCTCCCTTCCTTTTCCCTCTAAATTTTCAACCTCTCCTCTGTGCGAACTCTTATTCTCCTTCCCTCTCCGAACTCAGTCTTTACCTGTCTCCACCTCCCGTCCTCACTTCTCTCTCTCCCCATTACTGGACCATTAAAATGAAACCTTATTTGGAGGTGCCAGGTGTTGCCCTGATCCATTCGACACGCTCATGATTTCATATGAATCCTACTATCGCCATGTAACATTTTCCTAAGAGACATAACCCTCAGCTTACTTTACGTACAAGTTGTGTTAGCTCTATGGGGCATGTAGATGACCGGTGAAGAAGTCACTGAGACCTCCCCACAACACCGACACCATCAAGCCTCTGCCGTCACACAGAATTCAATATTATCTCGACGGTGATGATAAATTATGCACATTTTCCAGATTTGGGATCAATAGATGACGGTGGAATGAACACAAGATGACCGGATCCTGTGGCCAGTTACTTATTCAACATCAGCCCAGTAATCCGGGGTGATCGATCCTGATGTCCATACCAGTCTCCGTATCAATTTGTTCCCACACCGACACTAGGTGACGCTTCTGGACGCTCCCTTGGACACTTGATACATAATATCAAGAAACCCCGATATTTGTAGATTACCGCTATATTAGCAGAGCTTTTTACTTTTAGCTCATGATACAGATGTAGTTATGAATGACATTGCCTTTATTAAATCCTATTTCGTTTCCTTACACATCATTTGTCATTCTACGGTTTCAAATTCTTCACTTTTAGTTTCCCAAACAACCGTATCTTCCTGTCCTCTGAAAATGTCACCTGTGCCGGGAGAATGATTGAGAATTGTCTCGTCAGTAAACCATGCTCGTCAAAAAGATCAAGGAATAAAATAAATTTGTCATGTAACCTTGTCTTCAGATGAAGAATTATTTAAACCTTTTTGGCTAGTACATTTAAAGATAATATCGTACATCGTTTACCATGTGGGTTTGTATGTTGATGTTCGACATACTTATGGCAGGGATTAAAGGTAACTTCTTACATGTGCACTTACCATCAGGCGTGGGTCAATTCGGATCTGGTGCATGTATACACATAACGTTGTCAGTGATATGGTTACTTGTCACAAATGTACAAAGCCAATTAATATGTCAATCGATAATACATATAAATCGTGTGTCTTTCAGTGAAAGTTCAAGGCCTCTTGATGAAAGGTACATGGTTGTGTAAAATAACATGGCGTTGGAGAATTACAGGCGCGTCGAGCCAAACACGGATAGTTCACGTGGAGTCATCCAGATAAATTATTGATCATTAAGCATTGATTTTTGCTGTTTCTCAGAATCCACTTCTGGCTGGGAATCGTTTAAAATATGCTCGTGTTGTTTTTGTCGATATCGTGTGAATATCTGGGTTATAAGATTTTTAATATAGTGCTAATCTGCAAGCTTCCTTTTCTACAGTCCCGTGAAGATTTGGGGTCTTAACAACCCATGCTTGCCACAAAAGGCGACTGTACAGGATCGGGTGGTCAGGCTCGCCGACTTGGTTGACACATGTCATCAGTTCCCAATTGCGCAGATCGATGCTGATGCTGTTGATCACTGGATTGTTGGGGTACAGACTCGATTAACAAGTCTCACTCACTCACTCACGCACTCACGCACTCACGCACTCACTACTTGAGATGTGAAGAAAAGTAGGGTGGGGTTTTTTGATACAACTCTCAGCAACATCAGCGTTACAGATTAATTTTCTGTAATTTTCCAAACTTGAAAAACTAGTCACGAACAACTCAGATATAAAGTACCCTGTAGGTATCTACACTTCCTACCAGAGGTAATAATAATAATTAAGAAAGCATTACTCCAATAAGCCTATTACAAACAGATTTTGACAGATTCCATACGTCGCGGTCCAGTTACTTATTCAACATCAGCCCAGTAATCCGGGGTGATCGATCCTGATGTCCATACCAGTCTCCGTATCAATTTGTTCCCACACCGACACTAGGTGACGCTTCTGGACGCTCCCTTGGACACTTGATACATAATATCAAGAAACCCCGATATTTGTAGATTACCGCTATATTAGCAGAGCTTTTTACTTTTAGCTCATGATACAGATGTAGTTATGAATGACATTGCCTTTATTAAATCCTATTTCGTTTCCTTACACATCATTTGTCATTCTACGGTTTCAAATTCTTCACTTTTAGTTTCCCAAACAACCGTATCTTCCTGTCCTCTGAAAATGTCACCTGTGCCGGGAGAATGATTGAGAATTGTCTCGTCAGTAAACCATGCTCGTCAAAAAGATCAAGGAATAAAATAAATTTGTCATGTAACCTTGTCTTCAGATGAAGAATTATTTAAACCTTTTTGGCTAGTACATTTAAAGATAATATCGTACATCGTTTACCATGTGGGTTTGTATGTTGATGTTCGACATACTTATGGCAGGGATTAAAGGTAACTTCTTACATGTGCACTTACCATCAGGCGTGGGTCAATTCGGATCTGGTGCATGTATACACATAACGTTGTCAGTGATATGGTTACTTGTCACAAATGTACAAAGCCAATTAATATGTCAATCGATAATACATATAAATCGTGTGTCTTTCAGTGAAAGTTCAAGGCCTCTTGATGAAAGGTACATGGTTGTGTAAAATAACATGGCGTTGGAGGATTACAGGCGCGTCGAGCCAAACACGGATAGTTCACGTGGAGTCATCCAGATAAATTATTGATCATTAAGCATTGATTTTTGCTGTTTCTCAGAATCCACTTCTGGCTGGGAATCGTTTAAAATATGCTCGTGTTGTTTTTGTCGATATCGTGTGAATATCTGGGTTATAAGATTTTTAATATAGTGCTAATCTGCAAGCTTCCTTTTCTACAGTCCCGTGAAGATTTGGGGTCTTAACAACCCATGCTTGCCACAAAAGGCGACTGTACAGGATCGGGTGGTCAGGCTCGCCGACTTGGTTGACACATGTCATCAGTTCCCAATTGCGCAGATCGATGCTGATGCTGTTGATCACTGGATTGTTGGGGTACAGACTCGATTAACAAGTCTCACTCACTCACTCACGCACTCACGCACTCACGCACTCACGCACTCACTACTTGAGATGTGAAGAAAAGTAGGGTGGGGTTTTTTGATACAACTCTCAGCAACATCAGCGTTACAGATTAATTTTCTGTAATTTTCCAAACTTGAAAAACTAGTCACGAACAACTCAAATATAAAGTACCCTGTAGGTATCTACACTTCCTACCAGAGGTAATAATAATAATTAAGAAAGCATTACTCCAATAAGCCTATTACAAACAGATTTTGACAGATTCCATACGTCGCGGTCCAGTTACTTATTCAACATCAGCCCAGTAATCCGGGGTGATCGATCCTGATGTCCATACCAGTCTCCGTATCAATTTGTTCCCACACCGACACTAGGTGACGCTTCTGGACGCTCCCTTGGACACTTGATACATAATATCAAGAAACCCCGATATTTGTAGATTACCGCTATATTAGCAGAGCTTTTTACTTTTAGCTCATGATACAGATGTAGTTATGAATGACATTGCCTTTATTAAATCCTATTTCGTTTCCTTACACATCATTTGTCATTCTACGGTTTCAAATTCTTCACTTTTAGTTTCCCAAACAACCGTATCTTCCTGTCCTCTGAAAATGTCACCTGTGCCGGGAGAATGATTGAGAATTGTCTCGTCAGTAAACCATGCTCGTCAAAAAGATCAAGGAATAAAATAAATTTGTCATGTAACCTTGTCTTCAGATGAAGAATTATTTAAACCTTTTTGGCTAGTACATTTAAAGATAATATCGTACATCGTTTACCATGTGGGTTTGTATGTTGATGTTCGACATACTTATGGCAGGGATTAAAGGTAACTTCTTACATGTGCACTTACCATCAGGTGTGGGTCAATTCGGATCTGGTGCATGTATACACATAACGTTGTCAGTGATATGGTTACTTGTCACAAATGTACAAAGCCAATTAATATGTCAATCGATAATACATATAAATCGTGTGTCTTTCAGTGAAAGTTCAAGGCCTCTTGATGAAAGGTACATGGTTGTGTAAAATAACATGGCGTTGGAGAATTACAGGCGCGTCGAGCCAAACACGGATAGTTCACGTGGAGTCATCCAGATAAATTATTGATCATTAAGCATTGATTTTTGCTGTTTCTCAGAATCCACTTCTGGCTGGGAATCGTTTAAAATATGCTCGTGTTGTTTTTGTCGATATCGTGTGAATATCTGGGTTATAAGATTTTTAATATAGTGCTAATCTGCAAGCTTCCTTTTCTACAGTCCCGTGAAGATTTGGGGTCTTAACAACCCATGCTTGCCACAAAAGGCGACTGTACAGGATCGGGTGGTCAGGCTCGCCGACTTGGTTGACACATGTCATCAGTTCCCAATTGCGCAGATCGATGCTGATGCTGTTGATCACTGGATTGTTGGGGTACAGACTCGATTAACAAGTCTCACTCACTCACTCACGCACTCACGCACTCACGCACTCACTACTTGAGATGTGAAGAAAAGTAGGGTGGGGTTTTTTGATACAACTCTCAGCAACATCAGCGTTACAGATTAATTTTCTGTAATTTTCCAAACTTGAAAAACTAGTCACGAACAACTCAGATATAAAGTACCCTGTAGGTATCTACACTTCCTACCAGAGGTAATAATAATAATTAAGAAAGCATTACTCCAATAAGCCTATTACAAACAGATTTTGACAGATTCCATACGTCGCGGTCCAGTTACTTATTCAACATCAGCCCAGTAATCCGGGGTGATCGATCCTGATGTCCATACCAGTCTCCGTATCAATTTGTTCCCACACCGACACTAGGTGACGCTTCTGGACGCTCCCTTGGACACTTGATACATAATATCAAGAAACCCCGATATTTGTAGATTACCGCTATATTAGCAGAGCTTTTTACTTTTAGCTCATGATACAGATGTAGTTATGAATGACATTGCCTTTATTAAATCCTATTTCGTTTCCTTACACATCATTTGTCATTCTACGGTTTCAAATTCTTCACTTTTAGTTTCCCAAACAACCGTATCTTCCTGTCCTCTGAAAATGTCACCTGTGCCGGGAGAATGATTGAGAATTGTCTCGTCAGTAAACCATGCTCGTCAAAAAGATCAAGGAATAAAATAAATTTGTCATGTAACCTTGTCTTCAGATGAAGAATTATTTAAACCTTTTTGGCTAGTACATTTAAAGATAATATCGTACATCGTTTACCATGTGGGTTTGTATGTTGATGTTCGACATACTTATGGCAGGGATTAAAGGTAACCTCTTACATGTGCACTTACCATCAGGCGTGGGTCAATTCGGATCTGGTGCATGTATACACATAACGTTGTCAGTGATATGGTTACTTGTCACAAATGTACAAAGCCAATTAATATGTCAATCGATAATACATATAAATCGTGTGTCTTTCAGTGAAAGTTCAAGGCCTCTTGATGAAAGGTACATGGTTGTGTAAAATAACATGGCGTTGGAGAATTACAGGCGCGTCGAGCCAAACACGGATAGTTCACGTGGAGTCATCCAGATAAATTATTGATCATTAAGCATTGATTTTTGCTGTTTCTCAGAATCCACTTCTGGCTGGGAATCGTTTAAAATATGCTCGTGTTGTTTTTGTCGATATCGTGTGAATATCTGGGTTATAAGATTTTTAATATAGTGCTAATCTGCAAGCTTCCTTTTCTACAGTCCCGTGAAGATTTGGGGTCTTAACAACCCATGCTTGCCACAAAAGGCGACTGTACAGGATCGGGTGGTCAGGCTCGCCGACTTGGTTGACACATGTCATCAGTTCCCAATTGCGCAGATCGATGCTGATGCTGTTGATCACTGGATTGTTGGGGTACAGACTCGATTAACAAGTCTCACTCACTCACTCACGCACTCACGCACTCACGCACTCACGCACTCACTACTTGAGATGTGAAGAAAAGTAGGGTGGGGTTTTTTGATACAACTCTCAGCAACATCAGCGTTACAGATTAATTTTCTGTAATTTTCCAAACTTGAAAAACTAGTCACGAACAACTCAGATATAAAGTACCCTGTAGGTATCTACACTTCCTACCAGAGGTAATAATAATAATTAAGAAAGCATTACTCCAATAAGCCTATTACAAACAGATTTTGACAGATTCCATACGTCGCGGTCCAGTTACTTATTCAACATCAGCCCAGTAATCCGGGGTGATCGATCCTGATGTCCATACCAGTCTCCGTATCAATTTGTTCCCACACCGACACTAGGTGACGCTTCTGGACGCTCCCTTGGACACTTGATACATAATATCAAGAAACCCCGATATTTGTAGATTACCGCTATATTAGCAGAGCTTTTTACTTTTAGCTCATGATACAGATGTAGTTATGAATGACATTGCCTTTATTAAATCCTATTTCGTTTCCTTACACATCATTTGTCATTCTACGGTTTCAAATTCTTCACTTTTAGTTTCCCAAACAACCGTATCTTCCTGTCCTCTGAAAATGTCACCTGTGCCGGGAGAATGATTGAGAATTGTCTCGTCAGTAAACCATGCTCGTCAAAAAGATCAAGGAATAAAATAAATTTGTCATGTAACCTTGTCTTCAGATGAAGAATTATTTAAACCTTTTTGGCTAGTACATTTAAAGATAATATCGTACATCGTTTACCATGTGGGTTTGTATGTTGATGTTCGACATACTTATGGCAGGGATTAAAGGTAACTTCTTACATGTGCACTTACCATCAGGCGTGGGTCAATTCGGATCTGGTGCATGTATACACATAACGTTGTCAGTGATATGGTTACTTGTCACAAATGTACAAAGCCAATTAATATGTCAATCGATAATACATATAAATCGTGTGTCTTTCAGTGAAAGTTCAAGGCCTCTTGATGAAAGGTACATGGTTGTGTAAAATAACATGGCGTTGGAGAATTACAGGCGCGTCGAGCCAAACACGGATAGTTCACGTGGAGTCATCCAGATAAATTATTGATCATTAAGCATTGATTTTTGCTGTTTCTCAGAATCCACTTCTGGCTGGGAATCGTTTAAAATATGCTCGTGTTGATTTTGTCGATATCGTGTGAATATCTGGGTTATAAGATTTTTAATATAGTGCTAATCTGCAAGCTTCCTTTTCTACAGTCCCGTGAAGATTTGGGGTCTTAACAACCCATGCTTGCCACAAAAGGCGACTGTACAGGATCGGGTGGTCAGGCTCGCCGACTTGGTTGACACATGTCATCAGTTCCCAATTGCGCAGATCGATGCTGATGCTGTTGATCACTGGATTGTTGGGGTACAGACTCGATTAACAAGTCTCACTCACTCACTCACGCACTCACGCACTCACGCACTCACTACTTGAGATGTGAAGAAAAGTAGGGTGGGGTTTTTTGATACAACTCTCAGCAACATCAGCGTTACAGATTAATTTTCTGTAATTTTCCAAACTTGAAAAACTAGTCACGAACAACTCAGATATAAAGTACCCTGTAGGTATCTACACTTCCTACCAGAGGTAATAATAATAATTAAGAAAGCATTACTCCAATAAGCCTATTACAAACAGATTTTGACAGATTCCATACGTCGCGGTCCAGTTACTTATTCAACATCAGCCCAGTAATCCGGGGTGATCGATCCTGATGTCCATACCAGTCTCCGTATCAATTTGTTCCCACACCGACACTAGGTGACGCTTCTGGACGCTCCCTTGGACACTTGATACATAATATCAAGAAACCCCGATATTTGTAGATTACCGCTATATTAGCAGAGCTTTTTACTTTTAGCTCATGATACAGATGTAGTTATGAATGACATTGCCTTTATTAAATCCTATTTCGTTTCCTTACACATCATTTGTCATTCTACGGTTTCAAATTCTTCACTTTTAGTTTCCCAAACAACCGTATCTTCCTGTCCTCTGAAAATGTCACCTGTGCCGGGAGAATGATTGAGAATTGTCTCGTCAGTAAACCATGCTCGTCAAAAAGATCAAGGAATAAAATAAATTTGTCATGTAACCTTGTCTTCAGATGAAGAATTATTTAAACCTTTTTGGCTAGTACATTTAAAGATAATATCGTACATCGTTTACCATGTGGGTTTGTATGTTGATGTTCGACATACTTATGGCAGGGATTAAAGGTAACCTCTTACATGTGCACTTACCATCAGGCGTGGGTCAATTCGGATCTGGTGCATGTATACACATAACGTTGTCAGTGATATGGTTACTTGTCACAAATGTACAAAGCCAATTAATATGTCAATCGATAATACATATAAATCGTGTGTCTTTCAGTGAAAGTTCAAGGCCTCTTGATGAAAGGTACATGGTTGTGTAAAATAACATGGCGTTGGAGAATTACAGGCGCGTCGAGCCAAACACGGATAGTTCACGTGGAGTCATCCAGATAAATTATTGATCATTAAGCATTGATTTTTGCTGTTTCTCAGAATCCACTTCTGGCTGGGAATCGTTTAAAATATGCTCGTGTTGTTTTTGTCGATATCGTGTGAATATCTGGGTTATAAGATTTTTAATATAGTGCTAATCTGCAAGCTTCCTTTTCTACAGTCCCGTGAAGATTTGGGGTCTTAACAACCCATGCTTGCCACAAAAGGCGACTGTACAGGATCGGGTGGTCAGGCTCGCCGACTTGGTTGACACATGTCATCAGTTCCCAATTGCGCAGATCGATGCTGATGCTGTTGATCACTGGATTGTTGGGGTACAGACTCGATTAACAAGTCTCACTCACTCACTCACGCACTCACGCACTCACGCACTCACGCACTCACTACTTGAGATGTGAAGAAAAGTAGGGTGGGTTTTTTTGATACAACTCTCAGCAACATCAGCGTTACAGATTAATTTTCTGTAATTTTCCAAACTTGAAAAACTAGTCACGAACAACTCAGATATAAAGTACCCTGTAGGTATCTACACTTCCTACCAGAGGTAATAATAATAATTAAGAAAGCATTACTCCAATAAGCCTATTACAAACAGATTTTGACAGATTCCATACGTCGCGGTCCAGTTACTTATTCAACATCAGCCCAGTAATCCGGGGTGATCGATCCTGATGTCCATACCAGTCTCCGTATCAATTTGTTCCCACACCGACACTAGGTGACGCTTCTGGACGCTCCCTTGGACACTTGATACATAATATCAAGAAACCCCGATATTTGTAGATTACCGCTATATTAGCAGAGCTTTTTACTTTTAGCTCATGATACAGATGTAGTTATGAATGACATTGCCTTTATTAAATCCTATTTCGTTTCCTTACACATCATTTGTCATTCTACGGTTTCAAATTCTTCACTTTTAGTTTCCCAAACAACCGTATCTTCCTGTCCTCTGAAAATGTCACCTGTGCCGGGAGAATGATTGAGAATTGTCTCGTCAGTAAACCATGCTCGTCAAAAAGATCAAGGAATAAAATAAATTTGTCATGTAACCTTGTCTTCAGATGAAGAATTATTTAAACCTTTTTGGCTAGTACATTTAAAGATAATATCGTACATCGTTTACCATGTGGGTTTGTATGTTGATGTTCGACATACTTATGGCAGGGATTAAAGGTAACTTCTTACATGTGCACTTACCATCAGGCGTGGGTCAATTCGGATCTGGTGCATGTATACACATAACGTTGTCAGTGATATGGTTACTTGTCACAAATGTACAAAGCCAATTAATATGTCAATCGATAATACATATAAATCGTGTGTCTTTCAGTGAAAGTTCAAGGCCTCTTGATGAAAGGTACATGGTTGTGTAAAATAACATGGCGTTGGAGAATTACAGGCGCGTCGAGCCAAACACGGATAGTTCACGTGGAGTCATCCAGATAAATTATTGATCATTAAGCATTGATTTTTGCTGTTTCTCAGAATCCACTTCTGGCTGGGAATCGTTTAAAATATGCTCGTGTTGATTTTGTCGATATCGTGTGAATATCTGGGTTATAAGATTTTTAATATAGTGCTAATCTGCAAGCTTCCTTTTCTACAGTCCCGTGAAGATTTGGGGTCTTAACAACCCATGCTTGCCACAAAAGGCGACTGTACAGGATCGGGTGGTCAGGCTCGCCGACTTGGTTGACACATGTCATCAGTTCCCAATTGCGCAGATCGATGCTGATGCTGTTGATCACTGGATTGTTGGGGTACAGACTCGATTAACAAGTCTCACTCACTCACTCACGCACTCACGCACTCACGCACTCACTACTTGAGATGTGAAGAAAAGTAGGGTGGGGTTTTTTGATACAACTCTCAGCAACATCAGCGTTACAGATTAATTTTCTGTAATTTTCCAAACTTGAAAAACTAGTCACGAACAACTCAGATATAAAGTACCCTGTAGGTATCTACACTTCCTACCAGAGGTAATAATAATAATTAAGAAAGCATTACTCCAATAAGCCTATTACAAACAGATTTTGACAGATTCCATACGTCGCGGTCCAGTTACTTATTCAACATCAGCCCAGTAATCCGGGGTGATCGATCCTGATGTCCATACCAGTCTCCGTATCAATTTGTTCCCACACCGACACTAGGTGACGCTTCTGGACGCTCCCTTGGACACTTGATACATAATATCAAGAAACCCCGATATTTGTAGATTACCGCTATATTAGCAGAGCTTTTTACTTTTAGCTCATGATACAGATGTAGTTATGAATGACATTGCCTTTATTAAATCCTATTTCGTTTCCTTACACATCATTTGTCATTCTACGGTTTCAAATTCTTCACTTTTAGTTTCCCAAACAACCGTATCTTCCTGTCCTCTGAAAATGTCACCTGTGCCGGGAGAATGATTGAGAATTGTCTCGTCAGTAAACCATGCTCGTCAAAAAGATCAAGGAATAAAATAAATTTGTCATGTAACCTTGTCTTCAGATGAAGAATTATTTAAACCTTTTTGGCTAGTACATTTAAAGATAATATCGTACATCGTTTACCATGTGGGTTTGTATGTTGATGTTCGACATACTTATGGCAGGGATTAAAGGTAACTTCTTACATGTGCACTTACCATCAGGTGTGGGTCAATTCGGATCTGGTGCATGTATACACATAAAGTTGTCAGTGATATGGTTACTTGTCACAAATGTACAAAGCCAATTAATATGTCAATCGATAATACATATAAATCGTGTGTCTTTCAGTGAAAGTTCAAGGCCTCTTGATGAAAGGTACATGGTTGTGTAAAATAACATGGCGTTGGAGAATTACAGGCGCGTCGAGCCAAACACGGATAGTTCACGTGGAGTCATCCAGATAAATTATTGATCATTAAGCATTGATTTTTGCTGTTTCTCAGAATCCACTTCTGGCTGGGAATCGTTTAAAATATGCTCGTGTTGTTTTTGTCGATATCGTGTGAATATCTGGGTTATAAGATTTTTAATATAGTGCTAATCTGCAAGCTTCCTTTTCTACAGTCCCGTGAAGATTTGGGGTCTTAACAACCCATGCTTGCCACAAAAGGCGACTGTACAGGATCGGGTGGTCAGGCTCGCCGACTTGGTTGACACATGTCATCAGTTCCCAATTGCGCAGATCGATGCTGATGCTGTTGATCACTGGATTGTTGGGGTACAGACTCGATTAACAAGTCTCACTCACTCACTCACGCACTCACGCACTCACGCACTCACTACTTGAGATGTGAAGAAAAGTAGGGTGGGGTTTTTTGATACAACTCTCAGCAACATCAGCGTTACAGATTAATTTTCTGTAATTTTCCAAACTTGAAAAACTAGTCACGAACAACTCAGATATAAAGTACCCTGTAGGTATCTACACTTCCTACCAGAGGTAATAATAATAATTAAGAAAGCATTACTCCAATAAGCCTATTACAAACAGATTTTGACAGATTCCATACGTCGCGGTCCAGTTACTTATTCAACATCAGCCCAGTAATCCGGGGTGATCGATCCTGATGTCCATACCAGTCTCCGTATCAATTTGTTCCCACACCGACACTAGGTGACGCTTCTGGACGCTCCCTTGGACACTTGATACATAATATCAAGAAACCCCGATATTTGTAGATTACCGCTATATTAGCAGAGCTTTTTACTTTTAGCTCATGATACAGATGTAGTTATGAATGACATTGCCTTTATTAAATCCTATTTCGTTTCCTTACACATCATTTGTCATTCTACGGTTTCAAATTCTTCACTTTTAGTTTCCCAAACAACCGTATCTTCCTGTCCTCTGAAAATGTCACCTGTGCCGGGAGAATGATTGAGAATTGTCTCGTCAGTAAACCATGCTCGTCAAAAAGATCAAGGAATAAAATAAATTTGTCATGTAACCTTGTCTTCAGATGAAGAATTATTTAAACCTTTTTGGCTAGTACATTTAAAGATAATATCGTACATCGTTTACCATGTGGGTTTGTATGTTGATGTTCGACATACTTATGGCAGGGATTAAAGGTAACTTCTTACATGTGCACTTACCATCAGGCGTGGGTCAATTCGGATCTGGTGCATGTATACACATAACGTTGTCAGTGATATGGTTACTTGTCACAAATGTACAAAGCCAATTAATATGTCAATCGATAATACATATAAATCGTGTGTCTTTCAGTGAAAGTTCAAGGCCTCTTGATGAAAGGTACATGGTTGTGTAAAATAACATGGCGTTGGAGAATTACAGGCGCGTCGAGCCAAACACGGATAGTTCACGTGGAGTCATCCAGATAAATTATTGATCATTAAGCATTGATTTTTGCTGTTTCTCAGAATCCACTTCTGGCTGGGAATCGTTTAAAATATGCTCGTGTTGATTTTGTCGATATCGTGTGAATATCTGGGTTATAAGATTTTTAATATAGTGCTAATCTGCAAGCTTCCTTTTCTACAGTCCCGTGAAGATTTGGGGTCTTAACAACCCATGCTTGCCACAAAAGGCGACTGTACAGGATCGGGTGGTCAGGCTCGCCGACTTGGTTGACACATGTCATCAGTTCCCAATTGCGCAGATCGATGCTGATGCTGTTGATCACTGGATTGTTGGGGTACAGACTCGATTAACAAGTCTCACTCACTCACTCACGCACTCACGCACTCACGCACTCACTACTTGAGATGTGAAGAAAAGTAGGGTGGGGTTTTTTGATACAACTCTCAGCAACATCAGCGTTACAGATTAATTTTCTGTAATTTTCCAAACTTGAAAAACTAGTCACGAACAACTCAGATATAAAGTACCCTGTAGGTATCTACACTTCCTACCAGAGGTAATAATAATAATTAAGAAAGCATTACTCCAATAAGCCTATTACAAACAGATTTTGACAGATTCCATACGTCGCGGTCCAGTTACTTATTCAACATCAGCCCAGTAATCCGGGGTGATCGATCCTGATGTCCATACCAGTCTCCGTATCAATTTGTTCCCACACCGACACTAGGTGACGCTTCTGGACGCTCCCTTGGACACTTGATACATAATATCAAGAAACCCCGATATTTGTAGATTACCGCTATATTAGCAGAGCTTTTTACTTTTAGCTCATGATACAGATGTAGTTATGAATGACATTGCCTTTATTAAATCCTATTTCGTTTCCTTACACATCATTTGTCATTCTACGGTTTCAAATTCTTCACTTTTAGTTTCCCAAACAACCGTATCTTCCTGTCCTCTGAAAATGTCACCTGTGCCGGGAGAATGATTGAGAATTGTCTCGTCAGTAAACCATGCTCGTCAAAAAGATCAAGGAATAAAATAAATTTGTCATGTAACCTTGTCTTCAGATGAAGAATTATTTAAACCTTTTTGGCTAGTACATTTAAAGATAATATCGTACATCGTTTACCATGTGGGTTTGTATGTTGATGTTCGACATACTTATGGCAGGGATTAAAGGTAACTTCTTACATGTGCACTTACCATCAGGTGTGGGTCAATTCGGATCTGGTGCATGTATACACATAACGTTGTCAGTGATATGGTTACTTGTCACAAATGTACAAAGCCAATTAATATGTCAATCGATAATACATATAAATCGTGTGTCTTTCAGTGAAAGTTCAAGGCCTCTTGATGAAAGGTACATGGTTGTGTAAAATAACATGGCGTTGGAGAATTACAGGCGCGTCGAGCCAAACACGGATAGTTCACGTGGAGTCATCCAGATAAATTATTGATCATTAAGCATTGATTTTTGCTGTTTCTCAGAATCCACTTCTGGCTGGGAATCGTTTAAAATATGCTCGTGTTGTTTTTGTCGATATCGTGTGAATATCTGGGTTATAAGATTTTTAATATAGTGCTAATCTGCAAGCTTCCTTTTCTACAGTCCCGTGAAGATTTGGGGTCTTAACAACCCATGCTTGCCACAAAAGGCGACTGTACAGGATCGGGTGGTCAGGCTCGCCGACTTGGTTGACACATGTCATCAGTTCCCAATTGCGCAGATCGATGCTGATGCTGTTGATCACTGGATTGTTGGGGTACAGACTCGATTAACAAGTCTCACTCACTCACTCACGCACTCACGCACTCACGCACTCACTACTTGAGATGTGAAGAAAAGTAGGGTGGGGTTTTTTGATACAACTCTCAGCAACATCAGCGTTACAGATTAATTTTCTGTAATTTTCCAAACTTGAAAAACTAGTCACGAACAACTCAGATATAAAGTACCCTGTAGGTATCTACACTTCCTACCAGAGGTAATAATAATAATTAAGAAAGCATTACTCCAATAAGCCTATTACAAACAGATTTTGACAGATTCCATACGTCGCGGTCCAGTTACTTATTCAACATCAGCCCAGTAATCCGGGGTGATCGATCCTGATGTCCATACCAGTCTCCGTATCAATTTGTTCCCACACCGACACTAGGTGACGCTTCTGGACGCTCCCTTGGACACTTGATACATAATATCAAGAAACCCCGATATTTGTAGATTACCGCTATATTAGCAGAGCTTTTTACTTTTAGCTCATGATACAGATGTAGTTATGAATGACATTGCCTTTATTAAATCCTATTTCGTTTCCTTACACATCATTTGTCATTCTACGGTTTCAAATTCTTCACTTTTAGTTTCCCAAACAACCGTATCTTCCTGTCCTCTGAAAATGTCACCTGTGCCGGGAGAATGATTGAGAATTGTCTCGTCAGTAAACCATGCTCGTCAAAAAGATCAAGGAATAAAATAAATTTGTCATGTAACCTTGTCTTCAGATGAAGAATTATTTAAACCTTTTTGGCTAGTACATTTAAAGATAATATCGTACATCGTTTACCATGTGGGTTTGTATGTTGATGTTCGACATACTTATGGCAGGGATTAAAGGTAACTTCTTACATGTGCACTTACCATCAGGCGTGGGTCAATTCGGATCTGGTGCATGTATACACATAACGTTGTCAGTGATATGGTTACTTGTCACAAATGTACAAAGCCAATTAATATGTCAATCGATAATACATATAAATCGTGTGTCTTTCAGTGAAAGTTCAAGGCCTCTTGATGAAAGGTACATGGTTGTGTAAAATAACATGGCGTTGGAGAATTACAGGCGCGTCGAGCCAAACACGGATAGTTCACGTGGAGTCATCCAGATAAATTATTGATCATTAAGCATTGATTTTTGCTGTTTCTCAGAATCCACTTCTGGCTGGGAATCGTTTAAAATATGCTCGTGTTGTTTTTGTCGATATCGTGTGAATATCTGGGTTATAAGATTTTTAATATAGTGCTAATCTGCAAGCTTCCTTTTCTACAGTCCCGTGAAGATTTGGGGTCTTAACAACCCATGCTTGCCACAAAAGGCGACTGTACAGGATCGGGTGGTCAGGCTCGCCGACTTGGTTGACACATGTCATCAGTTCCCAATTGCGCAGATCGATGCTGATGCTGTTGATCACTGGATTGTTGGGGTACAGACTCGATTAACAAGTCTCACTCACTCACTCACGCACTCACGCACTCACGCGCTCACTACTTGAGATGTGAAGAAAAGTAGGGTGGGGTTTTTTGATACAACTCTCAGCAACATCAGCGTTACAGATTAATTTTCTGTAATTTTCCAAACTTGAAAAACTAGTCACGAACAACTCAGATATAAAGTACCCTGTAGGTATCTACACTTCCTACCAGAGGTAATAATAATAATTAAGAAAGCATTACTCCAATAAGCCTATTACAAACAGATTTTGACAGATTCCATACGTCGCGGTCCAGTTACTTATTCAACATCAGCCCAGTAATCCGGGGTGATCGATCCTGATGTCCATACCAGTCTCCGTATCAATTTGTTCCCACACCGACACTAGGTGACGCTTCTGGACGCTCCCTTGGACACTTGATACATAATATCAAGAAACCCCGATATTTGTAGATTACCGCTATATTAGCAGAGCTTTTTACTTTTAGCTCATGATACAGATGTAGTTATGAATGACATTGCCTTTATTAAATCCTATTTCGTTTCCTTACACATCATTTGTCATTCTACGGTTTCAAATTCTTCACTTTTAGTTTCCCAAACAACCGTATCTTCCTGTCCTCTGAAAATGTCACCTGTGCCGGGAGAATGATTGAGAATTGTCTCGTCAGTAAACCATGCTCGTCAAAAAGATCAAGGAATAAAATAAATTTGTCATGTAACCTTGTCTTCAGATGAAGAATTATTTAAACCTTTTTGGCTAGTACATTTAAAGATAATATCGTACATCGTTTACCATGTGGGTTTGTATGTTGATGTTCGACATACTTATGGCAGGGATTAAAGGTAACTTCTTACATGTGCACTTACCATCAGGCGTGGGTCAATTCGGATCTGGTGCATGTATACACATAACGTTGTCAGTGATATGGTTACTTGTCACAAATGTACAAAGCCAATTAATATGTCAATCGATAATACATATAAATCGTGTGTCTTTCAGTGAAAGTTCAAGGCCTCTTGATGAAAGGTACATGGTTGTGTAAAATAACATGGCGTTGGAGAATTACAGGCGCGTCGAGCCAAACACGGATAGTTCACGTGGAGTCATCCAGATAAATTATTGATCATTAAGCATTGATTTTTGCTGTTTCTCAGAATCCACTTCTGGCTGGGAATCGTTTAAAATATGCTCGTGTTGTTTTTGTCGATATCGTGTGAATATCTGGGTTATAAGATTTTTAATATAGTGCTAATCTGCAAGCTTCCTTTTCTACAGTCCCGTGAAGATTTGGGGTCTTAACAACCCATGCTTGCCACAAAAGGCGACTGTACAGGATCGGGTGGTCAGGCTCGCCGACTTGGTTGACACATGTCATCAGTTCCCAATTGCGCAGATCGATGCTGATGCTGTTGATCACTGGATTGTTGGGGTACAGACTCGATTAACAAGTCTCACTCACTCACTCACGCACTCACGCACTCACGCGCTCACTACTTGAGATGTGAAGAAAAGTAGGGTGGGGTTTTTTGATACAACTCTCAGCAACATCAGCGTTACAGATTAATTTTCTGTAATTTTCCAAACTTGAAAAACTAGTCACGAACAACTCAGATATAAAGTACCCTGTAGGTATCTACACTTCCTACCAGAGGTAATAATAATAATTAAGAAAGCATTACTCCAATAAGCCTATTACAAACAGATTTTGACAGATTCCATACGTCGCGGTCCAGTTACTTATTCAACATCAGCCCAGTAATCCGGGGTGATCGATCCTGATGTCCATACCAGTCTCCGTATCAATTTGTTCCCACACCGACACTAGGTGACGCTTCTGGACGCTCCCTTGGACACTTGATACATAATATCAAGAAACCCCGATATTTGTAGATTACCGCTATATTAGCAGAGCTTTTTACTTTTAGCTCATGATACAGATGTAGTTATGAATGACATTGCCTTTATTAAATCCTATTTCGTTTCCTTACACATCATTTGTCATTCTACGGTTTCAAATTCTTCACTTTTAGTTTCCCAAACAACCGTATCTTCCTGTCCTCTGAAAATGTCACCTGTGCCGGGAGAATGATTGAGAATTGTCTCGTCAGTAAACCATGCTCGTCAAAAAGATCAAGGAATAAAATAAATTTGTCATGTAACCTTGTCTTCAGATGAAGAATTATTTAAACCTTTTTGGCTAGTACATTTAAAGATAATATCGTACATCGTTTACCATGTGGGTTTGTATGTTGATGTTCGACATACTTATGGCAGGGATTAAAGGTAACTTCTTACATGTGCACTTACCATCAGGTGTGGGTCAATTCGGATCTGGTGCATGTATACACATAACGTTGTCAGTGATATGGTTACTTGTCACAAATGTACAAAGCCAATTAATATGTCAATCGATAATACATATAAATCGTGTGTCTTTCAGTGAAAGTTCAAGGCCTCTTGATGAAAGGTACATGGTTGTGTAAAATAACATGGCGTTGGAGAATTACAGGCGCGTCGAGCCAAACACGGATAGTTCACGTGGAGTCATCCAGATAAATTATTGATCATTAAGCATTGATTTTTGCTGTTTCTCAGAATCCACTTCTGGCTGGGAATCGTTTAAAATATGCTCGTGTTGTTTTTGTCGATATCGTGTGAATATCTGGGTTATAAGATTTTTAATATAGTGCTAATCTGCAAGCTTCCTTTTCTACAGTCCCGTGAAGATTTGGGGTCTTAACAACCCATGCTTGCCACAAAAGGCGACTGTACAGGATCGGGTGGTCAGGCTCGCCGACTTGGTTGACACATGTCATCAGTTCCCAATTGCGCAGATCGATGCTGATGCTGTTGATCACTGGATTGTTGGGGTACAGACTCGATTAACAAGTCTCACTCACTCACTCACGCACTCACGCACTCACGCACTCACTACTTGAGATGTGAAGAAAAGTAGGGTGGGGTTTTTTGATACAACTCTCAGCAACATCAGCGTTACAGATTAATTTTCTGTAATTTTCCAAACTTGAAAAACTAGTCACGAACAACTCAGATATAAAGTACCCTGTAGGTATCTACACTTCCTACCAGAGGTAATAATAATAATTAAGAAAGCATTACTCCAATAAGCCTATTACAAACAGATTTTGACAGATTCCATACGTCGCGGTCCAGTTACTTATTCAACATCAGCCCAGTAATCCGGGGTGATCGATCCTGATGTCCATACCAGTCTCCGTATCAATTTGTTCCCACACCGACACTAGGTGACGCTTCTGGACGCTCCCTTGGACACTTGATACATAATATCAAGAAACCCCGATATTTGTAGATTACCGCTATATTAGCAGAGCTTTTTACTTTTAGCTCATGATACAGATGTAGTTATGAATGACATTGCCTTTATTAAATCCTATTTCGTTTCCTTACACATCATTTGTCATTCTACGGTTTCAAATTCTTCACTTTTAGTTTCCCAAACAACCGTATCTTCCTGTCCTCTGAAAATGTCACCTGTGCCGGGAGAATGATTGAGAATTGTCTCGTCAGTAAACCATGCTCGTCAAAAAGATCAAGGAATAAAATAAATTTGTCATGTAACCTTGTCTTCAGATGAAGAATTATTTAAACCTTTTTGGCTAGTACATTTAAAGATAATATCGTACATCGTTTACCATGTGGGTTTGTATGTTGATGTTCGACATACTTATGGCAGGGATTAAAGGTAACTTCTTACATGTGCACTTACCATCAGGCGTGGGTCAATTCGGATCTGGTGCATGTATACACATAACGTTGTCAGTGATATGGTTACTTGTCACAAATGTACAAAGCCAATTAATATGTCAATCGATAATACATATAAATCGTGTGTCTTTCAGTGAAAGTTCAAGGCCTCTTGATGAAAGGTACATGGTTGTGTAAAATAACATGGCGTTGGAGAATTACAGGCGCGTCGAGCCAAACACGGATAGTTCACGTGGAGTCATCCAGATAAATTATTGATCATTAAGCATTGATTTTTGCTGTTTCTCAGAATCCACTTCTGGCTGGGAATCGTTTAAAATATGCTCGTGTTGTTTTTGTCGATATCGTGTGAATATCTGGGTTATAAGATTTTTAATATGGTGCTAATCTGCAAGCTTCCTTTTCTACAGTCCCGTGAAGATTTGGGGTCTTAACAACCCATGCTTGCCACAAAAGGCGACTGTACAGGATCGGGTGGTCAGGCTCGCCGACTTGGTTGACACATGTCATCAGTTCCCAATTGCGCAGATCGATGCTGATGCTGTTGATCACTGGATTGTTGGGGTACAGACTCGATTAACAAGTCTCACTCACTCACTCACGCACTCACGCACGCACTCACGTACTCACTACTTGAGATGTGAAGAAAAGTAGGGTGGGGGTTTTTTGATACAACTCTCAGCAACATCAGCGTTACAGATTAATTTTCTGCAATTTTCCAAACTTGAAAAACTAGTCACGAACAACTCAGATATAAAGTACCCTGTAGGTATCTACACTTCCTACCAGAGGTAATAATAATAATTAAGAAAGCATTACTCCAATAAGCCTATTACAAACAGATTTTGACAGATTCCATACGTCGCGGTCCGTAAGTAAAACCCCTAATGCCACAATACAATAGTCGCCTTGAATGTTTGTTTGATGTGTCTCGTTACTATTATTCAAAATAGTGTAATATGGTGCAGTACGTGTAAATAACGGGATCATACTCTGTGAAAATTACACTTAATTAATAAGTCGATTTTCAAAGGTGTGACAGCAGGTGGCCGGAAAACGGCACGAGTCATGTGAGTAGCACCTGTCGAAGACTCGCCTGTACAAAGGGTTTCCACTTTATTTTGACTTTGACGTCAGGGACCAATCTTGAAACGACACTGCAAGGGCAGTATGTTGAGATTTCATTCCCGGGTAGTGAGTGAGAATGGTTTCACAACCTCGTGGCAATATTCCAGCAATATCACGACAGGGAACACCAGGGCTTCACCTATTGTACCAATGTGGGGAATCGAGTCAGCCCCAGGCTACTACACCACACAGTGCCAAAGGGAATACATGTACACAATATTAAGAGTGTCTCATACTAATTCAGAAACTGACCCTTTACATAGTTTTGTTCATAACATTTTTGAAACTATTTAATTTACAGTATGAAGCAAGGAAAGCTATGGTAAGAGTTCCATGTCTGAGGAAACCCAGGTAATTCTAAATACAAAAGATTACAACCAGCAAGGCATGAATTGGGCTTACAAAAGATGAACCGAGAACTGAAAAAGTCAAACTGACACGTGACTAACACGTGAGTGAGTGAGTGATTGAGTGAGTGAGCGTGAATTGACTTTCATTCCACCTTCAGTAACGTTCCAGCAATATTGTGGCAGGAACACCAGAAATGTACCCATGTGGGGAATCCTACTTGGCCTGCAGCGTGACGAGTGAACGCCGTTTCTATGGTGATTTATACGCGGGTTATAAGTTTGGAACTCTAATTTGACAAAGGTGTAAAAATCAACATAAAAACATAGTTGACAAAAAGAAAACAAACGTCGTCATACATATACTGAAAACTTGAAAATATACCTATAGCACTGCTGGTTAATTTTGAACTAGTTGGTTATCATGTATTGTCGTACGTTTTGCACACCACCTAACCTTTGTCTATCGATTGATCTGTTACATTCGAAAAAAAATGTTGGACAAGAGTAATTATGTTTCTGCACGGGAATGTTACCAGCTGATGTTGGGGTCAACAGTTCAACACACAATCGAACAAGTCAATGAAGCAACAGCATAACGATCAGCTTGCCATCCGTGAACATCCTGGTTAGAAATGGTCTTCAGCAAACCAGGGTTGACGATTGACGGGATAGAGTGATCAGGATCTTGGTTGACTTATGTCGTCCTATCCCAAATGCGTAGATCGATGTTCATTGTGTTGATCACTGGATTGTCTGGTCCAAACGCAGACAGTCGTCCAGTAGGTAGAAAGGTAGAAAACGTTTAGTTCGGACTTAAACACGACCACACCCGGGAAATATTTACAGTTTTCTGTCATTTTGCCAGTCGCCAGAACGCATCCACAATGTGTACCTTCAGCGTTCAACGTGTCTTTTTATCCTCTGATCCACATGTATCACGTTTCAATATTTCTATGATGCCAGACTGACCTATACTGGAGGACATACAAACTATTGTGTACTGTACAGCAACTCCCCTCTCCCTGCAACTCTGTTTTTTTATCATTTTTTTTCAAAACAGAAGGCATAATGATAAACGCTTACTTTTGTGAGATTTCAAAATTTCGAAAACTGTGCTTCTTTTGCTGTTCACTGTGGTATATTAATACCAGTTGTGTTTTGGCATTACATTTGTGTTTCAACTGTTTTCGGCTAGCGACCATTTCATCAAATTGTTATGAAACCCAGAATTCAAGTGTATGCTTCTTTTGTCTGGTAGAGTACACTCTCCCGCGATGGCCCAAAATAACTCATTACAAGAAACGAATCCAATATTCCCTGACGTACAAGATAACGTATTAACAGTCATTGAAGCATTGACGCATTGTGTGCGACCGTCGAGCTGATAACGTCACGGTCCACCGCCTTCGTCATTCAGTTATCGACATTTTTCTTTATCAGAAAAAAACCCAAATGAATCGTTAGAAGTAAGTGAAAATATGTCAACAATTTATGTAACGGTAGTAAACAATTTCTTCATGTTTTCACACCAAGCATAATTTGAAATTTAAACCAACAGTCTAAAACCCCTTAAGACAGGCAGTGACAGTTATGTTGTTTTTGGAAAACAAGGTTTAAACAGTATAATATTTTTCTTTTAAGATCTGTAAAAATTTAGTCCAAAGCATAGGTCTCGCGGTATACTGTATTAACGTATTGCTTCACCAGAGATACAGGTAGGCCAGATCCTCAGAATTGTGTTGGTTGAGTGTTCTGTAATATGTCAGCTGAGAGCCATTGTATGCTAATGGACCCATCGTGTATGAAATAACCTAAAACGTGTGTCTCACTTAGCTCCTTTGTGTCAGAGTCAATAAAGCGTGTAACCCATTGTTAGACAGGATAAAGTCACCTTTCGGCAAACACATGGTGCAATCATCATTTGATTATGATTCATAAACTCGTTGTAACAATCCAGATCCAACAGTGATAACATGAGAGTTCTTGTAGCCGCGGACAGACTTTTGGCAGTCTTATTTTATTTCCCTCTCAAAAGATTTAAATTTGTTGCTGGCTAATATCTAAAACAGGCTGAATATTGCTCCGGAACGCAAATTCGTAAAAGATCTTGACCGAGGACAAGGTGTTATAATTACTATTACAAATGGTATTGTAAAAGACCTTTTACAGCTCGTGAGCGGGAGATCTTATGCCGTACACCAGTAATCAATATTATCATGGCAGTATGAGAGGTCAGTCAGCCCGTTAAATATGAAAAGTAATTATCATAGCAGGGTTTTGTAATGTTGCCACCCATTAGTCAATGTACAGCGTTAACAAGCTTATCCACCGTGGACAATGGTTGACCACAGCAGGTGAGGAGCGGTTGTTTACCTGTGGGCAGGTGCAAACATGGACAGATGAAACCTGTAATTAACGGAGTGCACAAGGTAGATAGATATGTGGTCATCACGACGTGGTCAGTTTCTATGGAAAATGTTTATCAGTTGAGAAAAAAATAGCTAAAATAAGCTCTCATCTGTAATTGAAAACAGGGGACCACAACCGATCAATCAGTGCTACGCTCGTACTTCTCTTTTTCATAGAAAGACATACTATTTGATTCCTTTATTAACACTTTCATGATAGTCTGTGCGGGATATTTTTCGATTTTTTCGATTTTTATAAAGACAACCAGTAGCGCGGGACAAATTGATATTCCATGATGAAAAAAGACACAATACATTTTCAAAGAATACATTACGGAAAATGACGGTGGTGGTGCTGTGTAGCTGGTAGAGAGGGTGGTGGTGCTGTGTAGCTGGTAGAAAGGGTGGTGGTGCTCTGTAGCGTGTAGAGAGGGTGGTGGCGCTGTGCAGCTGGTAGGGTGGTGGTGTTCTGTAGCTGGAAGAGAGGGTAGTGGGGCTGTGTAGCTGGCAGAGAGGGCGGTGGTGCTCTGAAGCTGGTAGAGAGGGTGGTGGTGCTCTGTAGCTGGTAGAGAGGGTGGTGGCGCTGAGCAGCTGGTAGGGTGGTGGTGTTCTGTAACTGGTAGAGAGGGCGGTGGCGCTGTGCAGCTGGTAGGGTGGTGGTGTTCTGTAGCTGGAGGAGAGGGTGGTGGTGCTCTGTAGCTGGTAGAGACGGCGGTGGCGCTGTGTAGCTGGTAGGGTGGTGGTGCTCTGTAGCTGGATGAGAGGGTGGTGGTGCTTTGTAGCTGGTAGGGTGTTGGTGCTCTGTAGCTGGTAGAGAGGGTGGTGGTGCTCTGTAGCTGGTACATTGGGTGGTGGTGCTGTTTAGCGGGCAGATAGGATGCATGGTGGTGCTGTGTAGCTGGCAGGGTGGTGCTGCTCTGTAACGGTGATAGTGTTTTTTATGTCTATTGTGTGTTGTGATGCATCGTGGTCGGTTGCAGTATCGATTAAAGGGAGCAGTTATCGATGGGGTGTGCTGGGGTGTTCCGTCGGTGGCTCTTTTATGCCTGGGGTGTGTTGGGTTGTGCCTTGGGCGTTTTCTTTGTGTGCCTTGGATGTGTTGTGATGTACCGTGGGCGGTTGTTTTAGGTGTGAGGTGTGTTGGGTTGTACCGTGGGTGGTTGTTAGTATGCCTGGGTGTGTGTTGGGTTTTATCCTGTCCACTTAATATGGCGCTTTGTGCATTTACATCTACAAGGGTGTGAAGGGGAGCAGCATGGGTGTTGAATGGGTCAAGATGGCGGTGCAAGAACAGGCGAACTGTGTGCAAATGTGTGTGTTCAACTCATATTTTGATCTAAACATATTTAGTGGCGTGATTAATACCCACGTTTCCTGTCTCACTAAACTCCCAACCTAACTACGTATCCGATCGTCTCACAGTCTTTGCGACACCTGAACACGACATCCGCAAACCCAAAACATTAGTCATTAACTTTACGCGAATATATACTGTATTATACTAAATGTTCTAAACGCGTTAAAACCGTAAACATGTGAAACGAGAACACTAACTCCAAGCAATGTAAATACGGTTAAGAATGAAGCATGACGACAACAAATTGAAACTATGAATAAGTAAATAAACTGATGTTGATCGGTGTAACCCGTACATCCACACCTGGATAAGGTTCAAGATTGAAAAAACATATGTAAAAGCAATCGATCCCACGAAAAGTTCTACAGGTGTTTAAATGTTTTGAAAATCAATACATGTGTAGCAGGTGCGCCCTACTTCAACACAGGAAACATATATAATTCAATCTAGTTCAGTCATGAATATGTTATGTTAGACGTCTACAAGTCCTCAAAACAAATCGGAAGATGCATACCGAAGAGATAACTTAGTGTCAACTATACGCCATTTTAGCAATATTCCAGAAACTGTTGGGAACATCTAAAAGGCGCTTCATCCTTTGTACCCATGTGGGGAATCGAACCCGGGTCTTCAGCGTGATGAGCGAGCATTTTAACCCTCGGGCTATTCCACCCAGGAGGAGGAGACGGGGCACCGAAGGGGTGAAAGGCTAATATCTTTACTAAATTGCCGTGCGAGCGAAACGTGCACGCTGTTTGTTGTCAAACCAAGAAAAGAAATGGTAGCGAACCGAGATTCCAACACTAGATCATAATTTGAGGCGTTGGACGACTCTCTGCACTAAGGCTTGCGGGGTTGGAAGGATTGCGGCGTTGGACGACTCTCTGCACTAAGGCTTGCGCCGTTGGACGACACTCTGTACTAAGGCTTGCGCTGTTGAACGACTCTCTGCACTGAGGCTTGCGGCGTTGAACGACACTCTGCACTAAGGCTTGCGGCGTTGTAAGGATGGGGCGTTGGACGACTCTCTGCACACTCTGCACTAAGACTCGCGGCGTTGAACGACAATCTGCACTAAGGCTCGCGGCGTTGAACTACTCTCTGTACTAAGGCTTGCGTCGTTGGACGACACTCTGTACTAAGGCTTGCGGCGTTGAACGACTCTCTGCACTAAGGCTTGCGGGGTTGAACGACACTCTGCACTAAGACTCGCGGCGTTGAACGACAATCTGCACTAAGGCTCGCGGCGTTGAACTACTCTCTGCACTAAGGCTTGCGGCGTTGGACGACTCTCTGCACTAAGGCTTGCGGGGTTGGAAGGATTGCGGCGTTGGACGACTCTCTGCACTAAGGCTTGCGCCGTTGGACGACACTCTGTACTAAGGCTTGCGCCGTTGAACGACTCTCTGCACTAAGGCTTGCGGCGTTGAACGACACTCTGCACTAAGACTCGCGGCGTTGAACGACAATCTGCACTAAGGCTCGCGGCGTTGAACTACTCTCTGCACTAAGGCTTGCGGCGTTGGAGGACTCTCTGCACTAAGGCTTGCGGGGTTGGAAGGATTGCGGCGTTGGACGACTCTCTGCACTAAGGCTTGCGCCGTTGAACTACTCTCTGCACTAAGGCTTGCGGCGTTGGACGACACTCTGTACTAAGGCTTGCGGCGTTGAACGACTCTCTGCACTAAGGCTTGCGGCGTTGAACGACACTCTGCACTAAGACTCGCGGCGTTGAACGACAATCTGCACTAAGGCTCGCGGCGTTGAACTACTCTCTGCACTAAGGCTTGCGGCGTTGAACGACACTCTGCACTAAGACTCGCGGCGTTGAACGACAATCTGCACTAAGGCTCGCGGCGTTGAACTACTCTCTGCACTAAGGCTTGCGGCGTTGAACGACACTCTGCACTAAGACTCGCGGCGTTGAACGACAATCTGCACTAAGGCTCGCGGCGTTGAACTACTCTCTGCACTAAGACTCGCGGCGTTGAACGACAATCTGCACTAAGGCTCGCGGTGTTGAACTACTCTCTGCACTAAGGCTTGCGGCGTTGGACGACTCTCTGCACTAAGGCTTGCGGCGTTGAACTACTCTCTGCACTGAGGCTTGTGGCGTTGAACTACTCTCTGCACTAAGACTCGCGGCGTTGAACGACAATCTGCACTAAGGCTCGCGGCGTTGAACTACTCTCTGCACTAAGGCTTGCGGCGTTGAACTACTCTCTGCACTAAGACTCGCGGCGTTGAACGACAATCTGCACTAAGGCTCGCGGCGTTGAACTACTCTCTGCACTAAGGCTTGCGGCGTTGAACGACACTCTGCACTAAGACTCGCGGCGTTGAACGACAATCTGCACTAAGGCTCGCGGCGTTGAACTACTCTCTGCACTAAGGCTTGCGGCGTTGAACGACACTCTGCACTAAGACTCGCGGCGTTGAACGACAATCTGCACTAAGGCTCGCGGCGTTGAACTACTCTCTGCACTAAGGCTTGCGGCGTTGAACGACACTCTGCACTAAGACTCGCGGCGTTGAACGACAATCTGCACTAAGGCTCGCGGCGTTGAACTATTCTCTGCACTAAGGCTTGCGGCGTTGAACGACACTCTGCACTAAGACTCGCGGCGTTGAACGACAATCTGCACTAAGGCTCGCGGTGTTGCAATTCGTACCCATGACATCCATTATATACTTGAATCCTACAATATTTTACAAATCGAAAGAGCAAGGTGGAAACGTTCATCCGTGTTGCTAGGGACAGTAAACAATCATTGTCACAACACAAACATCTGACAACTTTTTGTAAGGACTTCATAGAAATAGAACTCAGAATATCATGGTCCATCACGGCATCGATTTTATCGTATGGCTTGCAAGATGAAAAGGAATTGTTTTGTGTTGAACGAAACTCTCGAGAAATGACATATTTTATGTATACTACTTAAGTAGAGCCTGAAAGCCGTTTGGTACATAAATATTACCAGGCAGTGTCTAATTTAGACGAAAGGACTCGGAACAATAGAAAATCATGGAGGTACTGAGGTGTCACCAATTTGATTCAATAAAGCGTCATAAAAATGAGTTTGACGTCTTTGGTGTTTATGTGTATATGGTGCGCGACGTCTTATGAGTAAGTGTACATGGTTCAAGACCACTGTGCCATGTCTCTTAAGGTCGAGGCCGTTTCTCTCGGGTTTAGCAACTCGTTCGTCAGTTCAACGTGTCTGTTTTAAAGGTCTTGTTGAATGAACTCAAGATGCAAGTCACCATGTGATGTCGAGAAAAGCCAACATACTTTAGCCAGATAGGAATAAAATATATTGTATCGTCCTTTCTGACACAGAACTTACTATCTGGACCCAACACCTAAGAATATGAGTAGAACAACCAGCTTGGTAAAACTCGGATATTCTGATTTGCTGAAGTCTTATGACACTATTTGTTTTAACACTCCATCATCTATCTGGCGATCCATCCATCCATCCATCCTTAAAACACCATCCATCCATCCATCTCACGGGGCCTTCACGGGTAATATGTATAGTAAAAGGTGCCGCATAAAAGCCTCGAACACCTGGTAACCCCCCGTATTGTACAATACACTGTGTCCCACTCCCAGGAAGAGGTGTCTTAGCATATAGAAATGGTTTCGTTGCGGTCGTACTGGTCAGAGTTCATGCAAACACAAGACTTCCGCATTTTTTATATTACTATCATGCTAGCAGCAGCTTCATGATTTACAGTATCCCATTAGTTAAAAACATATTATATTTCATGAAAATCTTATGAAATCTCTTTAAAGACTCAAATGTGGACTGAGTCACATATCAAGAAAGAATTGATATGTTTTAAATATGAAAATGCAATATATTAAGTCCTTTTTCCATTCGTGTAATCAGAACAATTTCTCAAAATGGAATGAAATTGCTTACGATCTAAAACAAATTTACGATCTCTGTAGTGAGACGCTCCGGTTATAGCGCTGAGACAAATTCATCATCAACCCAAGTGCTCAGCCACAGCTATTAAGGCTTAACCGACATTGTGTTGCAGTCGTATGAAACGTCTTGAATGATTTTAACGAATAGATATATTAAAATCAGTCTATTTGTCAACATAATAACCTCGCTTAAAAATGAACTAAATGAACTCTTTAAACAGTCATTGAGTTCAAGCGTTCATTGTCAGCTTTAGAACACTGTTGAACAAGATATATGATGTATTAATAAAGTGGACACGGGCACAAACCGCTTTTTAAGTTTAATTATTTTTTTAAATTAATATTTAATCCACCTCCACATTTATTGAGAAACACCTGGAATTCTGAAGCGCTGTTTCTGACAAATTAGATACTTTAATACTTTAATCCTTTAATCTGCAATCTTTATGCATAAATTCAGTCAGTTTGATTACAGGCACTTTCAAGGATGTCCTTCCTTTGGTCGTAATGAGAGAGAGAGAGAGAGAGAGAGAGAGAGAGAGAGAGAGAGAGAGAGAGAGAGAGAGAGAGAGAGAGAGAGAGAGAGAGAGAGAGAGAGAGAGAGAGAGAGAGAGAGAGAGAGAGAGAGAGAGAGAGAGAGAGAGAGAGAGAGAGAGAGAGAGAGAGAGAGAGAGAGGGGGGGTGTAGAGAAAAGGTGAGTGCTGTAATATCGTACGTTATAGTAGTAACACTGACGCAGCTAAGTCATAGTCTAGATGAGTTGATGTACACTGAGATAGTCATTAGCAAGTAGGAGAGAGTAGACATTGACTGGGAGTGATTACAATATACTAATTAGCTATCCAGTGTGTATCGACCTTGTCAATTGTATATACTCACAATGCAGCTCTGAATATATTCTCCTTGTTAAAACTCTTTGCATCACTTGCTTGATAACGGTGTCAATACCTACACTAATTGCAATAAAGAAGGTGACTATCCATAGAACTTGATTTTCCTTCACCTACACAGCTTATGAAATTCCTTTTAGAGAAATTACACGAAGTTTTTGTGAATCATTTAGTTGCCGTGATATATACTGAACATCATTGAAAACGCAGCACCTGTAAATTCTGAAATAAGGCAATAGAATCTTTTGGAAATGGAAAATTAATGGTGGGAATTTTGATAATAACACACTAGATCGTAAATAACGCTCTACAGTAAAAAACGGATCGTTCGAACACATCATCGAACACATCACATGAAAACAACAAAATTCATGCACATCACACACGAAGGGCACAAATTGCATGCAGAAAGCATGCTGTTCAGGGGTATAAATGACCTTCGGCACAAAACCGTTCTAATTTTCGCAGTAAAGTAAAGTTTTTTCGCCATGCTAAGATTGTCACCAGAGGAACGAGAACAGGCCTTGGGTATGTTGCAGGTCGGCGCTTCAAGCAGAAACATTGCACGACGATTTGGGTGTCATCATTCGACCATTCTGAGGCTTGCTAACAGATACCAACAAACAGGAACCAGCAGGGACCGGCATCGCCCAGGTCAGGCACGTGTTACCACCCCTCGTCAAGATCGAGACATTGTACGGCGCCATATTCGGGATCGAACCTTGCCCGCTGCCAGAACCGCCAACGCTGTCCAGGGTCGACGTGGTTTGATCAGCGCTTCCACCGTCCGACGCCGTCTCCGTGCGGCAGGGTTACGTTGTCGACGCCCTTATGTTGGACCCATCCTGACTGACAGGCATCGCCGTGAACGCCGACAATGGGCTGAACAGCATCGTGTGTGGTTGTTACGACGTTGGCATGGTGTGGTGTTCTCCGACGAGTCGCGTTTTCACTTGCGAAATGCTGACGGGCGTCTACGGGTATGGCGTCGACGGGGTGAACGTTATCATCAGGATTGTGTTGTGCAAACCGATCGGTGGGGTGGAGACAGCATTATGGTGTGGGGAGGGATACGTTATCACCACAGAACCGCTCTGATTGTTTGTCGTGGCAGAGTGAATGCCGTTTACTACCGTGACAACATTCTTCAGAACAACGTCGTTCCCTTCTTTCACCAGCATCAAGATCTGCACACATTTCAACATGACAATGCACGAGCCCACACTGCACGTGTTTCGATACAGTATCTGGCTAACAACAACATTCCTCTACTTCATTGGCCTGCATTGTCACCAGATTTGTCACCCATCGAACACTTGTGGGATTACATCGGCCAACGCCTCGCACGTCGTCCGCAGATCAACAACCTTGGGGAACTCGACAATGCCTTGCAGCAAGAGTGGAATGCAGTGCCTCAGGACTTTATTCAGAGACTTATCCGTTCAATGAGGAGACGTTGCACAGCTTGTGTTGCTGCTAACGGGGGTCATACACGCTACTGACTTTCCATTTTGACCCCATCTTTATTTCATTGTCAGCTGCATTAAATCCTCACTGTTTTGCTTGATTGTTTTTTGCTTCTTTTCTTTATCAAACATTGGTCTACACAAATATGTAAAATTTACATAGATTGCTCACTTCTGCTCTTAGAAATACACAATTTTAGGGGTGGTGCGTTTTCAATGATGTTCAGTATATTTAAGAACGCATTTTAATTTCTGTATTAAGATCCAGTACTGCGAGCTACGTCCAGCTGTGTTTGGGCAGCTGAACAAATACTATTGATATTCAAACAAGAAAATGTCCGCTCAATCGCTTAGTCTCCAAAGTAACTTCATTAAATTTCCGTAACAAACTAAATTCCAATGTCTTTTCTTCTACGAACATCTGACCCGGTGACTCCGTACCCAGTACATACATGCAGCTGCACTGGGACCTAAACACTCTTCTAAACTAGGGCTGCCTCCCTGGAGACGCAGTTATCTATATGCATTAGGTCTAAAGAAAAGAGAGGTGGGAGTAGCTTAGAGGTAAAAGAGTTCCCCTCGTAACGCCGAAGACCCATGTTCAATTTCCCACATGGGTAAAACGTGTGAAGCCCATTTTTTGTGTGGTATTGCTGGAATATTGCTAAAAGGGGCGTAAACCGTCACTCTCTCTAAAGAGAATGCGACTCCGCAGTGAATACTGGACAAAATAAGTTATGACTGATATTTCATCAGTATTTCAGTGAATAAACACACAATTAATGATAATTTCATAATTTACAAATATTTTTTTGTCCAGTTTATAATTCTCCAAACATCACATTAAATAATGCACTAAGTTTAAATCGATACCAAGCACAAAAGCAACGACACGCATACTAAACCACACTGCACAAATGTATCTACCAGAACCAACTGAGAAATCCTCTTAACTTCGTATCTGCCAAACAAACCCTTAATCCGGCAACCTGAAGCCAAAAACGTTAATACTTGCACGCAAAACCCAATCCAAACCTGAAACTTTCAAAACGCATACTTAACTTCAAAGACAAACCATCAGAGAGAAGCAGAAAAAAGTTGAAAATAATTCATGAAAGTGTTCATTACTTTTTTTATGATTCACAATACAAAAGGTAGACCACCCGGCCATGCGGTCATTGAGAACACAACAGCATAAAATCCACATACAATTGTGCAAACTATTGACATAAGCTTAAAACGTCAACATTTTAAATACAATATGATAATTACTGACTAGCAGTAAAGCTTGTGTTACGCGTGTTTTCGTCAATTATACATTGGTGATATTAATGCAGCAAGAGGATAAATATTTTCTCCCAGGATTTAGACGAATCTCACGTTCGATAGATGTGCATTTAAATCCGCTTCTTTTTTAACACGTTTGTGAAAATGGCGGGTTAATACGGTAGATATTCTGCAATAAACTATATCTTATTTCAAACATATAAGTCGCACTCGACGAGAAAGTGTACCTCGTCTTCAATAAGCAAATAAATACCTCTCTTCTTCAGGCGTTTTCGGTCGGACATACTTGCCTGGTTCTAGCAAAGTGCCAGAGCGAAGTTTATTAAGTCCACTACGTTGAGATGCTGTTGACAGTGAGGTGACATACTGTTCTGGCTTCAGCAGTTAAATAACTGATGGGTACGTAGTTTACTTCAGTTTAGTTGATCACGGTCGTTGTCAGATTCTGTAAAATATTCACACCTCAACTAGAAATTAATAAAACAAACACACCACTCTCCTTAAAAATACACAAATGAACAAGCCCAATACTGCCAAAAAACCTTCACACAAGCGTACATACAGAACCTTATTTAAACTAGAGTTAGTATACACAGACGGCGGCCCTGCTGGAACCTGGCTCAAAATGCACAGGTTGGCATATCCCAACATCTCAGACAATACCCAAGTCTTTCAGCCTCCCAGACAATAGGTTCTAATGGCCAAGCTTAATGGCAGTGCAACAGTAACCAGGGAACACACAAGACATTCTATAGCTAACAGACACGCTCAGTGACCTCTAAGTAATAACACCAAAAGGAAAAACGGCCTGAAGTAATAAGTGAGTGAGTGAGTTTTAGTTTTACGTCGCACTTAGCAATATTCCAGCTATATGGCGACGGTCTGTAAATATCGAGTCTGGACCAGACAATCCAGTGATCAACAACATGAGCATCGATCTGCGCAATTGGGAACCGATGACATGTGTCAAACCAAGTCAGCTAGTCTGACCACCCGATCCGTTAGTCGCCTCTTACGACAAGCATAGTCACCTTTTATGGCAAGCATGGGTTGCTGAAGGCCTATTCTACCCCTGAAATAATAAGCCTAATATTGAAATGCACTCAACAACTGATTACGCCAGACAAAAAGGTACAGTTCCTTTGGATCTTTGCTCACGTGGGAGAGATGTTTGGAACCTATCGTCCCCTCCCTCCCCCCCACCACCCCCAAGATAAGAGATGGCACACAAGTACACCACTTACTATCGCTTTTATTATTTATACAATTGTACATGCACGTGTGTTGATGTAAGGTAATGTACAATTGTCTGAGAAGTGTTCCTCTCATGCATGTGGAGATATTGTACAGTTAACAACTGGTATTAGGATTGAACCTAGATTGTAGTCCGTTTGATTTCATTTTAGATGGATGAATTGCTCACTATCCAAATCTAATATTTGCAACAAAACCAAATTTTGTAGTCCAGCGAAATCGACAGACTGTCAGTAATGGGATGTGATTTCTTGAAAATCATCACAATCCAGGCTACTGTATTTTCAACACGTTGGAACGTCTGGAGGTGCTTGATTGATATACTGGGCAAGAGGCTGGTGCAATAATCCATAGGGGTCCTGAAAACTGAATGTCAGACTTTCCTACAGGTATCTTAGTTTTTCTTCACTTTGACACGACTGGTGTCAGTACCCACTAGTAAACATCTGTCTAGCTGTCATTCAACTTGAGCACATTTGAGTTCATCCATTGATTTCTGTCATTAATGCACATCTCCATGTTCGAGCGAGAGTACAAGAGCACGAAACGTCTTCATCAACTGCGTGTCATCTGCTTACAAGTGATTACCTACTCTACTGACAGGAATCAGCTGACCTAGGTTAAAACTGCACTTACTCACTTACCCTACTGTCATGAGTGATTCGACATCATGCAATGTTGTATGGCAGTGTGTACAATCTCAACTGGGATTGACAGTATCAAGTCGCCTTCTTAGATACTCATTCTCACATCTATATCACATATGGGACACGCGATTTGCAATTGAAATAAATAAACCCCAACAAACTTGTCAAGTGATTTGCGTCTTTTTGTATGAGATACACGCACCATTATAAATGAAACAATTCCAGAACATATTATGTGTGCCTCGCTCACTTCACAGCTCATTGGTTGGAGGCGCAAACGCCCCCTGCCTTTTAATGAAGCTGCATTTGTCTCTCTGGTGAAATTTTCCTATACCTTTGGATTGGTATATACAATATACACTTGGATTATACACTTGGATTATTCACAGTGAACTTTCAGCAATGACACTATGTAGCTGCGTTTACATGCACCCAAATACCCCCGTGGTATATTTGTGCCTATGAGGGTAGTTTATGTCGTGCAAACGGAAATACCCCTGAGTGTACATTTAACCCCGGGGGTATAATTGTCCTTGCTCTAGAAGGGCAAATTATTTACCCTACGGGGACATATTTGCCTCTAGTGGTATTTGATGATTATAAACACGTTTCCACATTATACAGCGTTGGGTTTTTGGTATGTAGCACCAAAATGTGATTTTGAGCTTAAGATAAAGGACATGGCGGATAAACAGAAAACTGTAAACAGTCTGGGTCATCTTGGCGTTTTGAAGCTATTGCTGATCATCGTAGGTTCAGCCATAATCTTACCGTGAGGAACGCTGACGCTAAGAGTTGGCAAACAGTCTTAAACACAGCCCAGGTCATCCTGGCGTTTTCAAGCCATTGCTGATCATCGTAGAATCAAGAAATCTTGAACTTATTGTCACTAGCATCTGCCGTCTCCTCCAGATGGATGGTACTGTTACAAATGATCCAACAGCAAGAATAAGGGCGTGGGTGAACTTAGCTCTCTTGCGACGCCGTCTTAATCTGTCCATTGCTACGACCGAAGTGACATAGTATGCAAAGTTACTGAGATATTCTTCGTCAGTGGGTGCATGTAAACGAAACCCAAATTCGTTCTTTGCTCCTGGGAGAGCCTACCCCAGTCCCCATCTGACACTTTCACAATGATGATATTAGAGACTTAATCCTATTGTATCAGATTTCACAACGCGTGCGGTTTCAACCCGTAGTGTTTGTAAATGCACCAATAGTCACGAGACAGAGATTTTACGGGTACTTATCTAATAATGTTTTGTAGTTTGTGCCATCTTCATCATGACTGAAATCATCACTGGAACACAATAGGACTGATCTTATTTGTTATTTGTGCGTGTGGGGCTGAGATCCTATATGGAGACTGGATACCTACGAGCCAACTGAATATCAAATGGTCGGTCCCGAAGCGCGATGTAAACATTTCAACTCACACAGATAATATGACTTCATGCTGAAGTCATACTGCAGTTATACATTCATAGCCACATTTCATCAATTTCAAATCTTTCACAGTATTACTATTGTTAATAAATCGACACGATTTCAAAATAATTACATAGTGGTCAACCCATGCTTGTCAAGAGGTAACAAACGGAAGCAGGTGGTCAGGCTCGCTGACAGGTCATCGTATCTCAATTGCATCGATCGATTCTCATGCTGTTGGCCATTACATTGTCTGGTCCTGACTCAATTATTTGCATATCGACGCCATATAGCTGGATTATTGCTGAGTGTGTTTTGAAACAACTGATACATCAGAACCTACTGGTAAATGTATTCCTGAAGACAGACAAAAATTTCCAACACACTGCAGCTGCATGTAAGTAAATAGATCCTGAAAGACACCATGAATAATCTCATCAGCCACGCAACTTATTCCATCCACTCCGCTATTACGTCCATAGAAGTGTCTATTCAGAACATGCTGCTGTCTTCCTGACAGTGAATGAATACCTCGGAAGGTTGGTTGCTGGTTGTACATTTTTAGGGCGACCTGGGCCAATAAGAGGATGCTAATGGGTTCGAGCTTGAAGTCAGTGGTTTATGGTTTTACACTGCTATAAACAATATTCCACCAATATCACTACGGAGGCAACCAGATATGGGCTTCACAAATTGTACCCATATTGGGAATCAAACCCAGGTCTTCAGTGTGACGAGTGAGTGAACGCCTTAACCAGCACCCCAAGTTCAGAATGAACAACCAAGTGCACGTTGATGCACTGATGAGATTAAAAAAACTAGTGCACTGTAAGGAGTTTAGTTTTATTAGTTTACAGAATTAAATATATACATGCAGCAAAGAGGGTTTGATTGATATTGGCTCAGTCAGCTTAGGACCCCCTTTTCCAAAATGCCAAGTCAAACCCATCAAGAACCCTTAGGAGTGAAAGTAAACTTCCCAACACTGCAGCCTTCTGCATTACTGGTAATGCGACATGGGTTGTGCTACTTGTGGAGATGACAGTCTTGATGTTCATTAACAGACACCAAGGTAAGAAACCAAGACCACAGAGAACACTGGGGAGCCTATGATAGTCTACTTGGGATGCAAGCGAGACATATTAAAGGCGAGGTATGCAAATTTGCAATGTTTTCTCTGAATTCTGTCAATCACAGTACTGCCAGAAGGAAGAGAAAATTCAATTACATAAATAATTTCCAAAAAGGGCATGGGCTGGTGTATTGGTTTGTATTCATCCGAAGCTGGATGGGCCTATTCCAAGAATTGTGTAATCTGTCACATTCTTGTCATACAATGGATGGATCTCTGAGTCAAAACCAAAAGCATGGTCAAGACATAATGGATGAGCAATGCTCTGTATTTTTCACATTATTATCTAACTTTCAGCCTTTCCTGCTGTGCCTCACCCTGAATCCATGCAAGTAAGAACACTGCATTATGAGCTGATGCAGTTTCATACATGAACCAGTTTGACGAAGTCTACCATTTTTCTGGGAAGCTGCAATGAATCCATACAGGTGATGTTTCGACGAAGAAGCTGCCGAACTTGAAAACAACAAATATCCTGTAGCGTCTTTGGCATTGAGATAGTTTGTCTCACAAAATTCATAAACTTCTTCGGCTGTGACATTCCATTAACGTCACACATCTCTTCTAAATACTCATAATTTCTGCGAGTAAATCGATACCCTGCTTTTATCAACAATGTAATAATATGAGGTGGCATTGAGTTGAGGGAGTGTTCAGTAAATACTAACTTGACATTCAGATCCACTGCAAGATAGCGAACTACCTCCAGAGTGCCTGCTGTAAATGCTTCAATCTGTGCTGGTTCATCAAAGCAGGAGGTAGATTCTGGATGAAACCCATAGGAATGCAGTAGCTTCAACATTGCTAAATGACCCATCAGTGCTGCACGTTCAAACAAAACCAAATGCCACCTGTCCTTATCACCTGGCTCTGGTTGCAACTCTGCTTCGCAATCCAGCAATACATGTGCTGCCTTCGTGAAGTTAATTTTTATGGCGTGAAGTAATTCATTGTATATGTAGGAATTCTTCTCTTGAGTGTTATCAACTCTGGAAATTAGATACCTGCATATGTCAGTCTCTCCTTCCACTGCAGCATGCCATAGGGGAGTGAAACCACAGGGAAAGTCGAGGCCTTTGTGGCAAGATTCTAAATATTCAATAAGAAAACAGACAACATTCAGTCTCCCTCCATGAATAGCAAACCAGAGTGGAACACGGGGGTATTGATAAAAACTGTGCCTCTCATCAATTTCAAACGGCTGGAGGTCATAAACCTGAGCATCGACATTGCATTCCATAACTAATTCTCTTACAATGTCCACATGGCCATTGAAAGCAGCACAGTGAATGGCAGAGTATACTTCAGTACACCTTCTGATTTCAAATCTGCATGGGTCTTCAAAGCTGAAGCCCATTGCTATCAAAGCACGCATGACATGAAGTTGACCATGGCTTGCAGCAGTAAACACTGGGGGGTTTTGTTTAACATTTTCTCCTTTGGGATCAATCTGTGATGTCTGAACAAAGTCTTGAACGGCCTTCACATCACCAGTTTTAATGAGATACATCAGATGTACCATGTCTTCATGTAGGACCCTGTCAGGACTGTCATTGGATGCCATCATGAATGTCTTATTTCTTCAATTTTGTGTGCCTTATTAATATCTACTTGTGCTGGATTATGCTGTCATGTTGGTGAAAAACACATAATGTTTCAAAAACATTCTCTTCCCCATATTTCCAAGATGTGTCACTTATTCACAACCACAATGTTTGCGTTTGCTCATCGGTCTGGCTTGAGAGAACCTGAAAATACCAATAATTGGCATATCACAATATGGTAGACAGACATCAGTTTCGAAGCATGCTAAAATTGGATTTTTCTTACTCATTCATGAATTTTGAAAATACTCATGCTAATTAATTCAACAAATCTGTGCAAGTACTCCTGAAAGCAGTCCCTCACTGTCATTTCTAGTGTTTCCTTGTCAGAAACCAGCACCTGTTTTCTATCAAATACCATTACCTTCAGAGTGGTGAAATGATAAAATCAAAATATGATACGTATCATGATACAGAGGTCACATCATGATACAATACTCATCAAGGCCACATAATGATAATTGTAACACTGCACTGGTCACAAAGCAATGCTCATCCTGATATAAAAGTCAATGCTATGATACACAGGTCACAATATGATACTCTTCAAGGTTCAAAGGTCAAGTGAGTGAGTGAGTGAGTTTAGTTTTACGTCGCACTCAGCAATATTACAGTTATATGACAGTGGTCGAGTCTGGACCAGACAATCCACTGATCAACAACATGACCATCGGTCTGCGCAATTGGGAACCTATGACATGTGTCAACCAAGTCAGCGAGCCTGACCATCCGTACCCATTATTCGCCTCTTACAACAAGCATAGTCGCCTTTTATGGCAAGCATGGGTTGCTGAAGGCCTATTCTAACCCGGGACCTTCATGGGTCTCAAAGGTCAATATTTTGATACTTATCGTGATACACAGGTCACGTTAGAGGTGCTCATCATGTTGGTCTTTCTAACATTGGAAACAAGTTTCTCCAGTTGAAATCAGAACCATTTCAGCAGAATGTCTGGATAAGCCAAATGCTGAATGGTATGATGAACAAAGTCCTACATCAACAGGTCATGGTAACAAAGATATCCTGGTATAATGCAAATTCTTGGACATCTATTTTCATGCACTTATCATTTCTGAGTTCACATGCTTGCTTCTAGGGGAGTGGGTGATAATACCGGTTAAACGCTATATTGCATTTCGAAATTCACAATACGATATATTGCGATATACTTGCCAGTTCACTTTATATGATCGGTAATTTTCATGACGTAGTCAAAACTAATACCGGGTGACAGTATTTGTATATCCTTTATATTATTATACATGAATATGTTCGAGAATGTGTACTGGTACTATCACTGCATTTGCGTGAGATACATACAAATATACAAAATAAATAAACAGATTGGTACCGGCACTTGTAAGGATAAACAAACCAAAATGGTTGACGTCTCTGCAGATGCGTTTTCTTGAGTTCCAAACTTCAAAGCGAAGTTTTCACTTTGGAGACATTTTTAATTGGTCTCTTGTACAATCATATATCTGAGCCCAGACTTAGGCAAGTGGCACTGTTTCAAAAGAAAGGAAACCTTAATTTCATTACCTTAACCTATGTGTCACACTTTCACAATATATTGCAATACATATTGCAATATGCGGACACACATCACAATATCGCAATACTAAAATTTTGGCGATACCCAACCCTACTCGCTACACATAAAGTTGTTATTGTGTTTGTGAACAAGAAGTCGTCTTTGCAATCTTGCTGTCACAACGAGAATTTTTCATCCAAACGTTTTTAGGAAACATATTCTTATGCTTCTGTATCAGTGCAAAAACACTGAGGCATAAAAGAGCCCTAAAAAAGTTATTGTCCATGACAGCACTGATCTAGCGGTCATCTTCATTGGTAAGTGGCAATGCTAAAAGGTAATGACTCCAGCAGGTGTGGTGTTGCCAGTCAAAAGTAATCATGGAAGTCCATTTGAGACACAATCCTTATAACTTTACAACAGTTTTTCATGAAGAGTTACCTATTAAAAGCAATTATGAAAATCTTATCAAACAGTTATAATTAATGAACTACGAAACTCTGCATGTGTTTATTCAGTAAAAGTCTAAAGTGAAGTAGGTTAAACTTTTCATTCAAGATTGCTAACTCATACTTTTACTTGTTTAAATGCGTTTATTATTAAGATAGACAAAAGTACTCACATTCTGAGCATTTCCTGACAATTCTTTTTCGTCTGCATTGAGAGACATGAACATCAATATCAAGTCTTTATCAGCTGTTGGCGTAAACTGTGCACTCTACTGTTTGTCTTGACTTTAGCGATCACTAATATTGATGCTGTATCTAGTGTTGTGCGGATGATGGCTTCGTCACGCTACGAGAGCGAAGTGTCAAAGACTGAAACTTATGTTTCTTTCAAACATTTTTAGTGATGACGGTTAGCATATAGTTGTTGATTTGTTCATGTGCCTTGTTAATTCCACCTCCACTAGTACGACTGCGCGAATATCGGAAGTTTGTGACACCTGGAGCATCAGGCCAATATTGCTCACACGTCCATTTACATGGCTAGTGCGTCCCGTATATTGCACAAGCAGTACCCTACGTGGCAATGTAACTGTCGGATCACCTACTACAGTACCTTTCTCCATCACTCATCCTCCAAAACTCCGTGGTACAACGTCTGCATGTTTTTCCATTTACAACTCAGCAGCAAAACGCCAAGGGAAGTAACTCTAACCTTGTTATGAAAAAATTCAAACACGTGTGCTGTGATAAACTCGCAACGCGACATATGGGTTCGTATCTGACAGTGTATTTGAGATAACCTTTTTTTATTTGCTTGGAGAAATTAGTAAATATGCAAACGAAGGAAACTTTTAAATATACTCGCGCAGATTATAAAGCTTAGGGTTAAACCCAATAAGAAAATGACATCTCTAAAAATACGATTGGTGTTTCTGCCATCATGCATATGATAAGCATGATACAATATCAGCAGATGTACACTTTTGTATACATTATTCAGAACTATCATAAACAAGAAAATGAAGTTGTAATTGGTGAATACCAACGGATATTTAGAGAGCACCATTCAACAACAGATATTAATTCCTCAATCTACTGTTCAAAAGCACATGACTCGAAGAAAACACTACTACTACATACTACTGTGCTTTCGTGGATTTCAAGAACAATATGGGCAACCGAAATAAATAACTTTATCATGATATTCACAGACAAAATATTTCGCGTTCTTCAACAACGGTGAAGTCTGCTGTAGCTGTCGTCGAAGAGAGAAAACTACAATGTGTCCGATTATGCATTTTGAATGTTCCACTGGGGTGAGACAAGGGTGTCCACTTATCCCGGTTCGATTCCCCACATGGGTACAATGTGTGAAGCCCAATTATGACGCCCCCCACCCCCCACCCCATCCCAAAATGAAGAATACATTTGCATCAGTTAAGGGTACCAGGAGGATAACGTGAGTTAATATGAAATATTTGGAGAAAATATAATTTTAGTCGGGTGTTGTGACTGTGGTTCACGCTATATTTTGTCTTTTAAATTCTTTACATTCATGCCCATTGTTGAATCAGTGTCCAGTGTAGACAGTGACGACAGCTACCCATCGTGGCCTCACAACAGCATCCTGTTGTACTATAGCACCGTAATATAGAACATTCAAAAACAGCCATATCAAGTATTTCTCCGTAGCCAAAGACCGAGGGAATCAAAATTGTGACGTTTACCTTTCGAGTGTATAAACATGTTTTACACATCTGTAAAGTATCATCAGACAAAGAAATTCGATTGAGCACAAATTGTGATTATACAGGGAGCCGTCAGAATACAGTATACGGTATAGCTCTGTACATATTGTTAATCCTTTGGCGGAATAACATCGGGTCACCAGTCGTATAGGATTACAATGCCCACTCACTTGACCCCTAATATTCGTAGTTCTTGATATGTTACAGATATTATTAATCTTATATCAAATCATCTTCTTTCGTCAATTTAAAAATATAAAGCATGCAACTAAAGAGCATTTACAAAAGACACCCGCCTTATTGGGACCGAACGCGGCAAGTACGCTATAAATAGATTAAGGGTTTTCGTGACTCATTTCGACAGGATCTTGTCCCTATTTGCGTTTGCGACAGAGGGTAGCAGGAAGTATGACAGGTGAGTATCATCCGCTCTCAGCTTTTACTCTTCACAAAATTCTACAATATCATTGGTCAGTTCACAAAAGGAGTATAACGATGATTCGTTAGTGAAATATGTTCCCGGAACAGGAAAAAAGAATAGATGTTGTAAAACAGGATTAAATCATTCCTTGTATCGTCGATAGGTTAAACTGAATTCGATTGAATAAGAATCCCTAAATCCCTTTCCATCCAAATTCAAAGTAATAAACTTCGTATTCTCGTTATTTTGGCTAAAATATCGCAGACTGGTCTCGGAGAAAATGATGACCATGTAGCTATTTTTAGACTGGGATTTCCACAAAGCAAAAACTATTTCGCCCCAAATCTTCTCGTTTGAGTACAGGTCACTAGTTTCTTTGTGTGGCACTGCCGCTCAGTGCTGAATATGGAATATACTAATATCTAAAAGAACACAACAAATTAAAGTTTTGCTGTAAAAAAATTGAAACTAATAGCCATGTTAGCGCCGTAATAACCCTGAACTAGACAACCCGTACCCATGTAAATACGTATATAGCTAAATGTTGGACCACCCGTACAAGCTCGTACATAACAACCGAATGCTATAATGATTTGAAGATTTTACGCGCGCTTTCCGACACACGGGTCTGCCAGACCGAAAGCAGGGTCCTGATGACCAAGAGATAGGGCCACCTGAAGGATGTTGGGTTTACATACTGATTAATTTCTTATGGAGTTTGGAGTTTGAATGTTTTTTTAGATTGGTACAGATGGGTTATCTTGGATGACATGCGGCCTGGTAGGCCTGCATTGATTAGAAATATACCGAAGGTTTTGAAGGTTTTGTCCACGAAATGTAAACGTGAGGGTTCTACCTCTCCCTCATGTTTAAATTTTCAACCAAATCCGAGTGAGAGTGTTATATGTGTCATATAAATTGATGGAAAGGACGACAAATTTATCAAAATCGGTCAAATAAACCGCCAATGATGGATACCTCTGATTAAGTCATAAAGCAACATAACAGTAACCGAAGCAGTATTAAAATCGATGTAATGACAGCAGGCCTAACTAAAAATAGAATATTTAACGCCAAACTGTTCGTGGGTTAAGCAGCCGTGAGGCAGGGCGTCCGATTCATGATCTGACAGGTGCGACTCTGATGCAGAGAGACAAAACATTTGCACTTCCAAATTGATCTTTGATGGCATTTTTCGGTTGATTTCAAACACTTGAATGTCGATGTTAAATGAAATCATTTCGTGGAAAACTACCTTCAGGGCCAAGTTTGGAGTATTGCATAGAATGCCCCCTGGATAATATTTTATGACCCAGAAAGGAGATTTGCCTTAGAAAACATATCCTCCAAAACGACGAAAATATGACATCAGAGGTTTATATTTTGTGGGCTTTGGGGTGTTGGGTGTGTTTGTGTCCAGTGTCTGCGGGCATTTCATTTTGAACAACTTATGGAAGGGGGATCATGTATCTGTATGTTAAACTGTAAATTGTGAATGACGGATTGTTTTTTTAAATCTGGTGCTATGAGTGAGTGAATGAGTTTAGTTTTAGCAATATACCAGCTATAGGGCGGCGGTCTGTAATTAATCAAGTCTGGACCAGACAATCCAGTGACCAACAACATGAGCATCGATCTGCGCAATTGGGAACCAATGACACGTGTCAACCAAGTCAGCGAGCCTGACCACTTGATCCCGTTAGTCGCCTCTTACGACAAGCATAGTCGACTTTTATCTGGTGCTATGACATATTCTGTTTGTAAATAATATTGGAATAGTCACATATCGTTTTCAAGAAACTCAGTTGGACTTTGTGTGTGCAGTCTTGGCCTCGTCTCCATACGTCTGGTATTATGCCGACATGACGTAGAAACACAGAGGGCATGGGATATGGACCTGATGTAGATTAACTTTTTCGTGACATTTCCATTCACGTATTAAAAGGTTAGTAATACAATGATTTTAGACGAACTACGAGACAGCTTGGACAGCGTCCACCTGTCCGCACCAGTTAGTTCTGGAAAATTATCCGGCGTCCATCCCTGTCAAAGTTTAGAGGAGTCTCCATCACCCCTCGTCACACCAGACCAGGACCTTCCGGGCCCACACCGAGTTATGGAGGGGCGAGGAAACACAACTCTACAACCTGGGGTCTTCCATTACAACGGAAGCAGGGTTTCTCCGGTACCCATGGCAAATGACCCCGATGACACCGTGCCGAAAACAGGTAAAATAACGCTTTTGATACATTCTGTGAATTCATCTATATTAATATTGCGGCGCTAAACAAGAAACCATTATACAAAAAAAAAAAAAAAAAAAAAAAAAAAAAAAAAAAATACTACTAAAAATGAAATTTGCTGTCTGGCACTTCCCAGCATCATTCTTATCCCACTACGGCGGCCTGTAGACAAAGCAGAATATGAAGTGATCGATGGCCCAGAAAATGAATAACGCACTAAGATTATAACGTTGTATGATATCTTCAGAGTTGGAGATAAAGACCTTCCTCATGAATAGCCCAGATGATGAAGATATTGTCCCTGACTTCATCAAGTCCGTGTCAGATCACAGTCACGGCAGCATTCACGTGCAGCCTGCGTTTGGGGAACAGGCGCCAACTCGAAGAATACGGTCTGGTATCCCGGAGTACATCTTGGATTCCATTAAAACGGTAGGTCATCAGATAAATATTTGCATGAATATCATGTGCATAATGGAATGTCGCATCGCTTAAGATACCGATCACCAGTTTGTCTGTTGTTTAACGCCGCACTGAGCTATGCGTCTGCTGTATGGAGGGTATCTATAAATAAACATGTCTTGGTCACGAGGTCCAGTGATCAACAGCAAGATCATCAATATTCGCAACTGGATACGGTGATATGCCTCAACCAAGTCAGGATGCCTGAACATTCAGTCTCCTTAGTCGCCTCTTTTGTCATGCATGGGTTACCGAGTACCTATTCCAGCCCCGAGGGTAGGGTTACTGAGGACCTATTCCAGCCCCGAGGGTAGGGGTACTGAGGACCTATTCCAGTCCCGAGGGTAGGGGTACTGAGGACCTATTCCAGCCCCGAGGGTAGGGGTACTGAGGACCTATTCCAGCCCCGAGGGTAGGGGTACTGAGGACCTATTCCAGCCCCGAGGGTAGGGGTAGGACAGACATCACAAAACGCTTCATGAACATCTGAAAATACTTTGAATATTGGATTATCGCACTACTCATGATAATGATCACTGGGTTGTCTGCTCCAGGTTCAAGCAGCTTTGGGCGACACACGATAGCAGAATCAAAACACATTGCCATATTATATTCCTACATTCCTTAGTGTGACCAATACGTTTTAATGGAAAAGCCATGCCTATTCTTCTCGCTAATACATGATGTGTCATGATGATAGTTTAGAAGGCATTTCATTCCAGACCGACTACACCATACTGATAGTGGGGCCAACCTTCTTGGAAGGGGTTGAGAGCGGAGCCCAGAACATAGATAATCGCTCCATGACTGGCAACGAACATCTTGGTGTTCGTTTTGGATACACACAGATCCTTAACAGCAGCTTCCTCAATGGTGTGGACAACTCCAAGATCTTCCCAGTTCTTGTGAAAGGAGCTGACAGGAGGCACCTGCCTTCGTGGTTGGAGTCGGGGGAGTTCTACACTAACAGCACCGAGAAATATGGTGTTGGATGTATGGTGAAGAGGATGATAGCTCAGTACAGGGAGGAGCATAAAGGCCAGAGTACTTGATGCTCATTCCTTTTAGGAGTGAGTGAGTGGATGACCGGGGGTGGGGGGCTTATCTGTACAGCACAATCAGTTGGGTTTGTGTAGTATATCTGGGATATAGGCAAGGGGAGATAACTATTTCATGTGTGAAACATATCACGTGCATAACTTCACGTGCGACGGGATGTGTGTGTGTGAAAACACTCAGCTATGCCAGTACAACGAGTTCACTCCCAAAAGACAGACCTCTCATGACAGGGTCAGCGAGTACACTAATAAGCTAAGCCATGCTGTCCAGCCCTATTTGATTAATGGGTTGACAGAGTCACTGCAGATTACAGTAACATCACATTCAGCGTGAAGTTTAATAGATTTATAAAATTTACCCTTAGATGATATCTTTAAATCAGAGTACCACTTCTGTGTAAACAAATCAATTACTTTACCTTGTGCTTTATCCATTGATACATCAGGTCCATTTTGTATAAGAAGCATTGCTAAGAAATGATACCATATATAGATAACATGGAGGATTTGACTGACGTCAATTTGGTCTAAAGCATACCATATGAATTGATTTCCTTCCAGTCTCAGCACTGAGTTTAACAAAAATATTTGAGAAAACTGAAAAGGAAATGGCAGTGTGGACGAACACCCTTGGGTAGAACTGTTGTATTGAAGTCACTACTACTACTGCAGCGGCTGCTGCTGCTGCTACTGCTACTACTACACCAACTACTACTACTACTTAAGCCTTATGCAACCAACCTTAAACTGTTGTTTTAAGAGGTCAGTCGTTTGGGAGGTCTGTCTTATGGAATGCAACGACGCCCGAATATATGTCGCGGGTATTGACGCAGTGAATGGGTTATACATATTATTGCTTAAGACATGGCAGACACAACAGTTTCCATTCTTAGAACTAAGTGAAGAAGAATGCAGCCTGCTTCCAGATGTCTGCTGTGCTGAGAAGAATAGGAGTTATATATGATATATGCACTAAAATATATGACGTGTGAAATTTCTTTTATGTATATTGCTGCTATTAGCTTGGATTGTTTTGAATACATGTTTCCATACAAGTGGCAGTTGTTATTGTATTTGAGCGCCCTTAGTTCACAAAGAGAACATTACGTCGTTTAATTCTCACTGGAACCATTCAATGTTTGTATGACTTCTGAAACTGCGAGAAATATTCTCAGATATGAGCTTCTAAATTGAAATTGAAGATGCGGGTAGAAATGATCTTCAACAACACATGTCTCGTAAGAGGTGACAAAGAAGATGTGATGTGACGGTATTGTATGTAAATTTAATTACACAGATTTATGATGTCTCTCACCGGAATGTCAGGTGTGGTCACGATTGTTTACAGACCGCCGTTATTTAGCAGGAAAATCGTTCACGAAAAGGCAGCCAATGATAAACTGGGGAAGTTAACGTCACTTCATTAGATTGCCTGGCCCAGACGTGATTGATGCGGGTCTTGTGGCATCGTATTGCGGTGTATCACATAAGGGTGTATAGAAACTGATCACTGGATTGTCTGATCCAGATATAATTATTGATGTATGCTTTCATCGTAAAACCAGTTTGTTGTCTCAATATGATGCCTTTGCAATGTATACATTTTGTACTGTACGAAGAACCATACACGATTTAATTCTAAGAAGTGGTGTTTCTTTTTCTGTTTAAGATAGGTTATTGAGATAGCATATGTTAAGATGGTATTTCAAATGGTTGCCTCCCATAAGTTATACAGTTTGAAACCGCCAACTGTTACATAGTCAGATTAGAACAATACCCACGGTCTTAATAGACTCTTCCTTAATGAGAGATGAAAGATTAGCGTCCAAGCCAACTCACATCATACAATGCAAAGCTGTTTACTTCTTATTCCACTCAATGCGAGTGGAAAATGGACTGACAAACTCAGTTTAAACTACCCGGCAAAGAATTTGATGTTGACTTAAATAATATGACAGCAGTGACTCATAACAAAAAGTTTGAGAAAACCGAAAAGAAATGGCAGTGTGGACGAACACCCTTGGGTAGAACTGTTGTCCTGAAGCCACTACTGCTGCTGCTGCTGCTGCTGCTCCTACTACTACTACACAGTGATTTTGAAGCCTATTAAAATCAGAATGATAAATATCCTATGTGGATGTTTGTCTATAGGCTATGACTTAGGACTCTTTTGGGCATTTCCTTCAACCCTAATGGCATCAAACGTCTATTCTAGAAATACTGCAAAGCTTTTGTCAAAGATTTATGAACAGATAAACCAACACCAGTCACTCCTCTGTGAAGAAATTGGCCATGTTTAGTCTCGTGTTACTATACGTGGTATGCATGTCATGCCCATCGATCTTGGAATGTCTCGATTCTGATAGAACCGTGGAAGTCCTGGGGTAGAATAGGCCTTCAGCAAACCATGCTTTCTATAAAAGGCGACTATGATTGTCGTAAGAGGCGACTAACGGGATCGGGTGGTCAGACTAGCTGACTTGGTTGACACATGTCATCGGTTCTCAATTGTGCTGATTGATGCTCATTTTGTTGATCACTGGATTGTCTGGTTCAGACTCGATTGTTTACAGACCGCCGCCATATAGCTGGAATATTGCTGAGTGCGGCGTAAAACTAAACTCACTCACTCACTCACTCACTCGATTCTGACATTCCTCTCTGTTACCTCTTTCAACACCAGTCAAGCAGAGGCCCTTACAGCCATGCCACTGAGTTCCCAACGATTGAGGATATAGATATGAAGCCTGTTTTTAACCATAGAAACATCTATTTCTTTGGTTTATTTGAAAAAAAATATCAGCCTGTGAATCATTATTGCTACTACATACCATACACCACTTGAAGTGTGTAATTTTTATAAGTAAGAAAGTTATTTTTTATCATATTTTTCAAATAATACAACTACAACTTCAGTAAATGTAATAAAAATTCAAGCTTACAGACCTATATGTGGCGATTGTTTTTCCCCACTTGTAACATGTCATAGTATCCCCTTACCTTTTCCTTATAAAATTTTCATTTTCAGGTAATCAGAATAAAAATGAAAATATTTCTGAAATAATATGTATGGTCGTCTATTTCCTGATATCATTTGCTGTGGTAATGTGAAACAACAACGTGACGCACCTCGAAGGTGCGTATGAAGAACATTTAGGCGATTCATTTGATGGTGGGTGTCGTTCGAAAGCACTGAACATATAAATTATATATCACTGTGCCCTTGCCAAGAGTATTTTCACAGTCGTCCGAAGGGATTTTATTGGATAAAATTGGTTTCTACTAACGCTCATTTGCTACAGTCTGCTACAAGGATCGCGATTCGTCAAAATCAGGTACGTGACGTAAGGCAGCCAGTATCATCACGACAATGGATATTATCGTCGTTAACAAAATACTGTGGATTCAGACTGAAGTGTTTGGTAAAATCATGTTATTTTGAACGTGTTACGCAAAAAACACCACCACCTATACGTATGTTGTGGAACGTAATGGATGTATTGTGCTAGGTTAGGACCTGCATCTTCCAAATTCAAAGTTATCTTTCCTTGGTAATAGTACTAGACTATTTTCATCTCCATGCCCGTTTGCGCTGAGACATGGCCACGAGTTTTTGATGAATTTGAAAATGACAATGTTCGTAATTTATTTGGTCCATATGTGAAAATAACATTGAAATTATCAATCAGCCGGAGTGTCCTAATTAATAGGAAAGTTGTCGGTCATTTGAAAATGTTATCGGACTGTCCGAAGGCCGATGACAATCTGAAACCTCCTGACTACCGCTACTTCTCATATTTTAGAGACATGATGGTTATAAAAATGCGTGAAAAAATATAATGTAAAAACTCGAGTAAAAAACAACATTATGTCATATGTTGAACCCAATTATAGACCCATTCTGCATTATGACATCTTAAAATCAATCAAACAAACAAAACCATATTTATTATGTCTATATATAACATGTGACGTTATAATCGATATTTTAAATGTTAATCACATATTTGCCAGCAGGTCCTCTCTCACTGATAAACTCTGTGGTGGAAATGACGGGGTGGGGCCAGTCAGTGACAACCTCTGTGGTGGAAATGACGGGGTGGGGCCAGTCACTGACAACCTCTGTGGTGGAAATGACGGGGTGGGGCCAGTCACTGACAACCTCTGTGGTGAACATGACGAAGTGGGGGCCAGTCTGGAGTTTCATCAACAGTCTACTGTGAAAGAAGGATGTATAACAATTAGTGATATATAGCGGAAACCAATTCACTGGGCTCAGTGAAGTATGAACGTTTCCCAGTTGTGAAAACTGAACAGTAGCTATCACCCGCAAATTACTACGGCTGCTGCTACGGCTGCTGCTGCTGCTGCTATAATCATCAACTGTTTCACCTCAGCATTCAATTTCATTGTTCATCAGACACGTGTATCCAGTGCACGTGGAGATGGAGGCTGTTCCGTTTCTGCGGTTTCACTCCCCCCCCCCCCCACCCCCCACCCCCCCCCCCCCGGCGACAGACAACAACTTTTGCGTTTTCAGTGATGATAGTTTCTTAAACAACATGTTTCGTGGAGCCCGGAAAATGTCAAAACATAAGAAAGCTGTTGGGTATTAGTAAACGATAAACATGCGTACTATTTATATTTATATGGCAATTTTGTACAAAAATAGAATTTGTATTTCATCATTCCATTTCTGACTCAAACGGACTGTACCATTTCAATGTGTTTACCATTCAGTATCAACTAAAACCAGGTATTCGTGAATAGTGAAGATTGTCACTTGAAAAAATAGTATATTATATTATATTATATTATAAACATTATCGATGAAAGTGTGGTTTCCATGGAGAAACATTCAACTGTAAGAGGCCTTGTCTACGAGGGTTGGCTGAAAAGTTCTCAGCCTGAGTGGTTTTTCCCCACCAGGTAGAGACAGGTGTTTGCCACCAATGAGGACAATCATTTAGTGAATCATGGACACAAGAACTACAAACGTACTAATAGTTTTATCTCAACTACAGCTCTTTTGGTAAACCTACCCTCTGAAATCATCAGAAATGGACAAAACTGAATACAGGGCAGTCATCAAGTACTTGCAAAAGAAAGGGATGTCCCCAACACAGATACATGCTGACATGGTCTCCACTCTAGGGGATGATGCTCCTTCATTTTCCACAGTAAAGAAGTGGGCTGCAGAATTTAAGCGTGGCAGACAAAGCCTTGATGATGACCCACGTTCAGGAAGGCCTTCAACAGCAGCCACTCCAGAAAACATCACGCGAGTGCTCGATATGTTGATGGATGATCAACGATTGACTACTCGACATATTGCTAGTGTAGTGGGCATCTCTCATGAGAGGGTTGATCATATTATCACCAACGAATTAGGAATGACGAAAGTTTCTGCAAGATGGGTGCCAAAGCTCTTGACAGCAGAACAGAAACGTGTCAGGTTCCAGACGACCCTTGACAATTTGCGTCGCTTTGAATCAGATCCCGATGATTTTGTGGCACGATTTGTAACCATGGATGAGACCTGGATACATCACTTTCAACCAGAAACAAAACTACAGTCAAAACAGTGGAAGTATCCTGATTCACCAGCTCCGAAGAAAGCCAAGTCTGTTCCTTCAGCTGGAAAGGTGATGGCATCAGTCTTTTGGGATTCCAGGGGTATTCTGCTCATTGATTACCTTGAAAAAGGTCAAACTATCAAGGGCGGATACTATGCTGATCTACTGAACCAGTTGCAGGAGGAATCAAAGCCAAACGACGAGGGATGATCGCTAAAGGTGTACTCTTCCACCAAGACAATGCGCCTGTTCACAAATCGGTGGTGGCCATGTCAACAATCCACGATTGTGGCTTTGAACTCATTGACCATCCTCCTTATTCACCTGATGTGGCTCCTTCTGACTTCCACCTGTTCCCCAAAATGAATAAGGAACTCGCCGGTCGCCATTTTGCAAGTAATGATGACGTCATTTCCGCTGTGACTGATTTTTTTAGGGTAGCTGAAGAAGATTTCTTCCTGACCGGGATTCGGGCCTTGCAGCATCGCTGGCAAAAGTGTGTGAACTTGGAAGGGGACTATGTAGAAAAATAAATTACAAACGTGTAAGTTTTTTTCACAGTGAGGCTTAGAATTTTTCAGCCAGCCCTCGTATATCTACCCAAACACACTGTTCCACACCCTGTAGGTGTGTTGGAACATTCAGCATTTACATCACAATTGCCAGTCATTTCAGTGCATTCATCAACGTCTGAAAAGACACGGAATAGTATTCATATTCATATTCATATTCATATTCAAAATTTTAAAACATTCAAATGCTCCATCTAGTTGACACACAGAAACTGTTAAATGACAACGTATGTCGCATATACCCACCCAGGAAAATCTTTGATATGATGATTGCATTGGTTCTATTTACCCGTGCAGGTTACTCCATCTCCTTCATATCCAGAATTACATGTGCAAGTAAATGACCCGGCTGGTGTGTTGCTACAAGCAGCATTTGCATCACAGTTATCCGTATTAGTGGCGCATTCATCGATGTCTGAAACAACATCCATCGTGAAGTAAATTGCAACGTAATTGCATTCCATCCTGAAAGATACTCATATGCTCCTAAAGCTGAATTCAAGGATATATTTTTATTAGGTTATTATTGTTATTGACAGAATGTTAAATTGGCATTAAGTATTCCTAGCTTGGTTTTTTAAAATAAATGGTTATGATATGTTAACTATTGGTCTTGTGTAGTACACCGCCACCATATTGCTTGGGATATTGCTTAGGGTGGCGTAAAACTAAACTTACTCACTTACTCACTCACTTGTCGAGAAGCTACATTTGGTAAAATATTGCTCTCAGTATGACACTTTTAAATGAGTCCTCGTGTCTCCAGTAACCAAAGAGAAAGAACATTGATATGATGATTGCATTGGTTCTATTTACCCGTGCAGGTTACTCCATCTCCTTCATATCCAGAATTACATGTGCAAGTAAATGACCCGGCTGGTGTGTTGCTACAAGCAGCATTTGCATCACAGTTATCCGTATTAGTGGCGCATTCATCGATGTCTGAAACAACATTTCTTTGTGAAGTAAATTGCAACATAATTGCATTCCATCCTGAAAGATACTTATATGCTCCTAAAGCTGAATTCAAGGATATATTTTTATTAGGTTATTGTTGTTATTGACAGAATGTTAAATTGGCATTAAGTATTCCTAGCTTGGTTTTTTAAAATAAATGGTTATGATATGTTAACTATTGGTCTTGTGTAGTACACCGCCACCATATTGCTTGGGATATTGCTTAGGGTGGCGTAAAACTAAACTTACTCACTTACTCACTCACTTGTCGAGAAGCTACATTTGGTAAAATATTGCTCTCAGTATGACACTTTTAAATGAGTCCTCGTGTCTCCAGTAACCAAAGAGAAAGAACATTGATATGATGATTGCATTGGTTCTATTTACCCGTGCAGGTTACTCCATCTCCTTCATATCCAGAATTACATGTGCAAGTAAATGACCCGGCTGGTGTGTTGCTACAAGCAGCATTTGCATCACAGTTATCCGTATTAGTGGCGCATTCATCGATGTCTGAAACAACATTTCTTTGTGAAGTAAATTGCAACATAATTGCATTCCATCCTGAAAGATACTTATATGCTCCTAAAGCTGAATTCAAGGATATATTTTTATTAGGTTATTGTTGTTATTGACAGAATGTTAAATTGGTATTAAATATTCCTAGCTTGGTTTTTTAAAATAAATGGTTATGATATGTTAACTATTGGTCTTGTGTAGTACATCACCACATTATTGCTTGGGATATTGCTTAGGGTGGCGTAAAACTAAACTTACTCACTTACTCACTCACTTGTGGAGAAGCTACATTTGGTAAAATATTGCTCTCAGTATGACACTTTTAAATGAGTCCTCGTGTCTCCAGTAACCAAAGAGAAAGAACATTGATATGATGATTGCATTGGTTCTATTTACCCGTGCAGGTTACTCCATCTCCTTCATATCCAGAATTACATGTGCAAGTAAATGACCCGGCTGGTGTGTTGCTACAAGCAGCATTTGCATCACAGTTATCCGTATTAGTGGCGCATTCATCGATGTCTGAAACAACATCCATCGTGAAGTAAATTGCAACATACTTGCATTCCATCTTGAAAGCTAATCATATCCTCCTAAAAGTGAGTTCCAGCATATATTTTCATTAATTAGAGATTGCCATCGGCTGCACGTTAAACTGGGACTATATATTTCGATATTGGTTAATTGTGACAAATACTTATGATATTTTAACTATTGGTCATGTATATTACCTTCATTTCGTAAGATACTTCTCTGAGTAGTGCATTCTTAAACGGCCACGTATGTTGCTAAAAGGTAAACAGGAAGATCTTTGACATGATGATTGCATTGGTTCTATTTACCCGTGCAGGTTACTCCATCTCCTTCATATCCAGAATTACATGTGCAAGTAAATGACCCGGCTGGTGTGTTGCTACAAGCAGCATTTGCATCACAGTTATCCGTATTAGTGGCGCATTCATCGATGTCTGAAACAACATTTCTTTGTGAAGTAAATTGCAACATAATTGCATTCCATCCTGAAAGATACTCATATGCTCCTAAAGCTGAATTCAAGGATATATTTTTATTAGGTTATTATTGTTATTGACAGAATGTTAAATTGGTATTAAATATTCCTAGCTTGGTTTTTTTTAAATAAATGGTTATGATATGTTAACTATTGGTCTTGTGTAGTACACCGCCACCATATTGCTTGGGATATTGCTTAGGGTGGCGTAAAACTAAACTTACTCACTTACTCACTCACTTGTCGAGAAGCTACATTTGGTAAAATATTGCTCTAAGTATGACACTTTTAAATGAGTCCTCGTGTCTCCAGTAACCAAAGAGAAAGAACATTGATATGATGATTGCATTGGTTCTATTTACCCGTGCAGGTTACTCCATCTCCTTCATATCCAGAATTACATGTGCAAGTAAATGACCCGGCTGGTGTGTTGCTACAAGCAGCATTTGCATCACAGTTATCCGTATTAGTGGCGCATTCATCGATGTCTGAAACAACATCCATCGTGAAGTAAATTGCAACATAATTGCATTCCATCTTGAAAGATAATCATATCCTCCTAAAGTTGAGTTCAAGCATATATCTACATTAAGTGAACATTGTTATTGGCAGCACATTAAAATGGTATTAAATATTCCGAGATTGGTTCTTTGTGATAAATATTTATGAAGTGTTAACTATTGGTCATGTATATTACCTTCACTTCGTAAGATACTTCTCTGAGTAGTACATTCTTAAACGGCCACGTGTGTTACTAAAAGGTAAACAGGAAGATCTTTGATATGATGATTGCATTGGTTCTATTTACCGGTGCAGGTTACTCCATCTCCTTCATATCCAGAATTACATGTGCAAGTAAATGACCCGGCTGGTGTGTTGCTACAAGCAGCATTTGCATCACAGTTATCCGTATTAGTGGCGCATTCATCGATGTCTGAAACAACATTTCTTTGTGAAGTAAATTGCAACATAATTGCATTCCATCCTGAAAGATACTCATATGCTCCTAAAGCTGAATTCAAGGATATATTTTTATTAGGTTATTATTGTTATTGACAGAATGTTAAATTGGTATTAAATATTCCTAGCTTGGTTTTTTGTAAATAAATGGTTATGATATGTTAACTATTGGTCTTGTGTAGTACATCACCACATTATTGCTTGGGATATTGCTTAGGGTGGCGTAAAACTAAACTTACTCACTTACTCACTCACTTGTGGAGAAGCTACATTTGGTAAAATATTGCTCTCAGTATGACACTTTTAAATGAGTCCTCGTGTCTCCAGTAACCAAAGAGAAAGAACATTGATATGATGATTGCATTGGTTCTATTTACCCGTGCAGGTTACTCCATCTCCTTCATATCCAGAATTACATGTGCAAGTAAATGACCCGGCTGGTGTGTTGCTACAAGCAGCATTTGCATCACAGTTATCCGTATTAGTGGCGCATTCATCGATGTCTGAAACAACATCCATCGTGAAGTAAATTGCAACATACTTGCATTCCATCTTGAAAGCTAATCATATCCTCCTAAAAGTGAGTTCCAGCATATATTTTCATTAATTAGAGATTGCCATCGGCTGCACGTTAAACTGGGACTATATATTTCGATATTGGTTAATTGTGACAAATACTTATGATATTTTAACTATTGGTCATGTATATTACCTTCATTTCGTAAGATACTTCTCTGAGTAGTGCATTCTTAAACGGCCACGTATGTTGCTAAAAGGTAAACAGGAAGATCTTTGACATGATGATTGCATTGGTTCTATTTACCCGTGCAGGTTACTCCATCTCCTTCATATCCAGAATTACATGTGCAAGTAAATGACCCGGCTGGTGTGTTGCTACAAGCAGCATTTGCATCACAGTTATCCGTATTAGTGGCGCATTCATCGATGTCTGAAACAACATTTCTTTGTGAAGTAAATTGCAACATAATTGCATTCCATCCTGAAAGATAATCATATCCTCCTAAAGTTGAGTTCAAGCATATATCTACATTAAGTGAACATTGTTATTGGCAGCACATTAAATTGGTATTAAATATTCCGAGATTGGTTCTTTGTGATAAATATTTATGAAGTGTTAACTATTGGTCATGTATATTACCTTCATTTCGTAAGATACTTCTCTGAGTAGTACATTCTTAAACGGCCACGTGTTTTACTAAAAGGTAAACAGGAAGATCTTTGATATGATGATTGCATTGGTTCTATTTACCGGTGCAGGTTACTCCATCTCCTTCATATCCAGAATTACATGTGCAAGTAAATGACCCGGCTGGTGTGTTGCTACAAGCAGCATTTGCATCACAGTTATCCGTATTAGTGGCGCATTCATCGATGTCTGAAACAACATTTCTTTGTGAAGTAAATTGCAACATAATTGCATTCCATCCTGAAAGATACTCATATGCTCCTAAAGCTGAATTCAAGGATATATTTTTATTAGGTTATTATTGTTATTGACAGAATGTTAAATTGGTATTAAATATTCCTAGCATGGTTTTTTGTAAATAAATGGTTATGATATGTTAACTATTGGTCTTGTGTAGTACACCGCCACCATATTGCTTGGGATATTGCTTAGGGTGGCGTAAAACTAAACTTACTCACTTACTCACTCACTTGTCGAGAAGCTACATTTGGTAAAATATTGCTCTCAGTATGACACTTTTAAATGAGTCCTCGTGTCTCCAGTATCCAAAGAGAAAGAACATTGATATGATGATTGCATTGGTTCTATTTACCCGTGCAGGTTACTCCATCTCCTTCATATCCAGAATTACATGTGCAAGTAAATGACCCGGCTGGTGTGTTGCTACAAGCAGCATTTGCATCACAGTTATCCGTATTAGTGGCGCATTCTTCGATGTCTGAAACAACATTTCTTTGTGAAGTAAATTGCAACATAATTGCATTCCATCCTGAAAGATACTCATATGCTCCTAAAGCTGAATTCAAGGATATATTTTTATTAGGTTATTATTGTTCTTGACAGAATGTCAAATTGGTATTAAATATTCCTAGCTTGGTTTTTTTTAAATAAATGGTTATGATATGTTAACTATTGGTCTTGTGTAGTACACCGCCACCATATTGCTTGGGATATTGCTTAGGGTGGCGTAAAACTAAACTTACTCACTTACTCACTCACTTGTCGAGAAGCTACATTTGGTAAAATATTGCTCTAAGTATGACACTTTTAAATGAGTCCTCGTGTCTCCAGTAACCAAAGAGAAAGAACATTGATATGATGATTGCATTGGTTCTATTTACCCGTGCAGGTTACTCCATCTCCTTCATATCCAGAATTACATGTGCAAGTAAATGACCCGGCTGGTGTGTTGCTACAAGCAGCATTTGCATCACAGTTATCCGTATTAGTGGCGCATTCATCGATGTCTGAAACAACATTTCTTTGTGAAGTAAATTGCAACATAATTGCATTCCATCCTGAAAGATACTCATATGCTCCTAAAGCTGAATTCAAGGATATATTTTTATTAGGTTATTATTGTTATTGACAGAATGTTAAATTGGTATTAAATATTCCTAGCATGGTTTTTTGTAAATAAATGGTTATGATATGTTAACTATTGGTCTTGTGTAGTACACCGCCACCATATTGCTTGGGATATTGCTTAGGGTGGCGTAAAACTAAACTTACTCACTTACTCACTCACTTGTCGAGAAGCTACATTTGGTAAAATATTGCTCTCAGTATGACACTTTTAAATGAGTCCTCGTGTCTCCAGTATCCAAAGAGAAAGAACATTGATATGATGATTGCATTGGTTCTATTTACCCGTGCAGGTTACTCCATCTCCTTCATATCCAGAATTACATGTGCAAGTAAATGACCCGGCTGGTGTGTTGCTACAAGCAGCATTTGCATCACAGTTATCCGTATTAGTGGCGCATTCTTCGATGTCTGAAACAACATTTCTTTGTGAAGTAAATTGCAACATAATTGCATTCCATCCTGAAAGATACTCATATGCTCCTAAAGCTGAATTCAAGGATATATTTTTATTAGGTTATTATTGTTCTTGACAGAATGTCAAATTGGTATTAAATATTCCTAGCTTGGTTTTTTTTAAATAAATGGTTATGATATGTTAACTATTGGTCTTGTGTAGTACACCGCCACCATATTGCTTGGGATATTGCTTAGGGTGGCGTAAAACTAAACTTACTCACTTACTCACTCACTTGTCGAGAAGCTACATTTGGTAAAATATTGCTCTAAGTATGACACTTTTAAATGAGTCCTCGTGTCTCCAGTAACCAAAGAGAAAGAACATTGATATGATGATTGCATTGGTTCTATTTACCCGTGCAGGTTACTCCATCTCCTTCATATCCAGAATTACATGTGCAAGTAAATGACCCGGCTGGTGTGTTGCTACAAGCAGCATTTGCATCACAGTTATCCGTATTAGTGGCGCATTCATCGATGTCTGAAACAACATTTCTTTGTGAAGTAAATTGCAACATAATTGCATTCCATCCTGAAAGATACCCATATGCTCCTAAAGCTGAATTCAAGGATATATTTTTATTAGGTTATTATTGTTATTGACAGAATGTTAAATTGGTATTAAATATTCCTAGCTTGGTTTTTTTTAAATAAGTGGTTATGATATGTTAACTATTGGTCTTGTGTAGTACACCGCCACCATATTGCTTGGGATATTGCTTAGGGTGGCGTAAAACTAAACTTATTCACTTACTCACTCACTTGTCGAGAAGCTACATTTGGTAAAATATTGCTCTCAGTATGACACTTTTAAATGAGTCCTCGTGTCTCCAGTAACCAAAGAGAAAGAACATTGATATGATGATTGCATTGGTTCTATTTACCCGTGCAGGTTACTCCATCTCCTTCATATCCAGAATTACATGTGCAAGTAAATGACCCGGCTGGTGTGTTGCTACAAGCAGCATTTGCATCACAGTTATCCGTATTAGTGGCGCATTCATCGATGTCTGAAACAACATTTCTTTGTGAAGTAAATTGCAACATAATTGCATTCCATCCTGAAAGATACCCATATGCTCCTAAAGCTGAATTCAAGGATATATTTTTATTAGGTTATTATTGTTATTGACAGAATGTTAAATTGGTATTAAATATTCCTAGCTTGGTTTTTTTTAAATAAGTGGTTATGATATGTTAACTATTGGTCTTGTGTAGTACACCGCCACCATATTGCTTGGGATATTGCTTAGGGTGGCGTAAAACTAAACTTACTCACTTACTCACTCACTTGTCGAGAAGCTACATTTGGTAAAATATTGCTCTAAGTATGACACTTTTAAATGAGTCCTCGTGTCTCCAGTAACCAAAGAGAAAGAACATTGATATGATGATTGCATTGGTTCTATTTACCCGTGCAGGTTACTCCATCTCCTTCATATCCAGAATTACATGTGCAAGTAAATGACCCGGCTGGTGTGTTGCTACAAGCAGCATTTGCATCACAGTTATCCGTATTAGTGGCGCATTCATCGATGTCTGAAACAACATTTCTTTGTGAAGTAAATTGCAACATAATTGCATTCCATCCTGAAAGATACTCATATGCTCCTAAAGCTGAATTCAAGGATATATTTTTATTAGGTTATTATTGTTATTGACAGAATGTTAAATTGGTATTAAATATTCCTAGCTTGGTTTTTTTTAAATAAATGGTTATGATATGTTAACTATTGGTCTTGTGTAGTACACCGCCACCATATTGCTTGGGATATTGCTTAGGGTGGCGTAAAACTAAACTTACTCACTTACTCACTCACTTGTCGAGAAGCTACATTTGGTAAAATATTGCTCTAAGTATGACACTTTTAAATGAGTCCTCGTGTCTCCAGTAACCAAAGAGAAAGAACATTGATATGATGATTGCATTGGTTCTATTTACCCGTGCAGGTTACTCCATCTCCTTCATATCCAGAATTACATGTGCAAGTAAATGACCCGGCTGGTGTGTTGCTACAAGCAGCATTTGCATCACAGTTATCCGTATTAGTGGCGCATTCATCGATGTCTGAAACAACATTTCTTTGTGAAGTAAATTGCAACATAATTGCATTCCATCCTGAAAGATACTCATATGCTCCTAAAGCTGAATTCAAGGATATATTTTTATTAGGTTATTATTGTTATTGACAGAATGTTAAATTGGTATTAAATATTCCTAGCTTGGTTTTTTTTAAATAAATGGTTATGATATGTTAACTATTGGTCTTGTGTAGTACACCGCCACCATATTGCTTGGGATATTGCTTAGGGTGGCGTAAAACTAAACTTACTCACTTACTCACTCACTTGTCGAGAAGCTACATTTGGTAAAATATTGCTCTAAGTATGACACTTTTAAATGAGTCCTCGTGTCTCCAGTAACCAAAGAGAAAGAACATTGATATGATGATTGCATTGGTTCTATTTACCCGTGCAGGTTACTCCATCTCCTTCATATCCAGAATTACATGTGCAAGTAAATGACCCGGCTGGTGTGTTGCTACAAGCAGCATTTGCATCACAGTTATCCGTATTAGTGGCGCATTCATCGATGTCTGAAACAACATCCATCGTGAAGTAAATTGCAACATACTTGCATTCCATCTTGAAAGATAATCATATCCTCCTAAAGTTGAGTTCAAGCATATATCTACATTAAGTGAACATTGTTATTGGCAGCACATTAAATTGGTATTAAATATTCCGAGATTGGTTCTTTGTGATAAATATTTATGAAGTGTTAACTATTGGTCATGTATATTACCTTCACTTCGTAAGATACTTCTCTGAGTAGTACATTCTTAAACGGCCACGTGTGTTACTAAAAGGTAAACAGGAAGATCTTTGATATGATGATTGCATTGGTTCTATTTACCGGTGCAGGTTACTCCATCTCCTTCATATCCAGAATTACATGTGCAAGTAAATGACCCGGCTGGTGTGTTGCTACAAGCAGCATTTGCATCACAGTTATCCGTATTAGTGGCGCATTCATCGATGTCTGAAACAACATTTCTTTGTGAAGTAAATTGCAACATAATTGCATTCCATCCTGAAAGATACTCATATGCTCCTATAGCTGAATTCAAGGATATATTTTTATTAGGTTATTATTGTTATTGACAGAATGTTAAATTGGTATTAAATATTCCTAGCATGGTTTTTTGTAAATAAATGGTTATGATATGTTAACTATTGGTCTTGTGTAGTACACCGCCACCATATTGCTTGGGATATTGCTTAGGGTGGCGTAAAACTAAACTTCTTCACTTACTCACTCACTTGTCGAGAAGCTACATTTGGTAAAATATTGCTCTAAGTATGACACTTTTAAATGAGTCCTCGTGTCTCCAGTAACCAGGGAGAAAGATCTTTGATATGATGATTGCATTGGTTCTATTTACCCGTGCAGGTTACTCCATCTCCTTCATATCCAGAATTACATGTGCAAGTAAATGACCCGGCTGGTGTGTTGCTACAAGCAGCATTTGCATCACAGTTATCCGTATTAGTGGCGCATTCATCGATGTCTGAAACAACATCCATCGTGAAGTAAATTGCAACATAATTGCATTCCATCCTGAAAGATACTCATATGCTCCTAAAGCTGAATTGAAGGATATATTTTTATTAGGTTGTTATTGTTATTGACAGAATGTTAAATTGGCATTACGTATTCCTAGCTTGGTTTTTTTAAATAAATGGTTATGATATGTTGACTATTGGTCTTTTGTAGTACACCGCCACCATATTGCTTGGGATATTGCTTAGGGTGGCGTAAAACTAAACTTATTCACTTACTCACTCACTTGTCGAGAAGCTACATTTGGTAAAATATTGCTCTAAGTATGACACTTTTAAATGAGTCCTCGTGTCTCCAGTAACCAAAGAGAAAGAACATTGATATGATGATTGCATTGGTTCTATTTACCCGTGCAGGTTACGCCATCTCCTTCATATCCAGAATTACATGTGCAAGTAAATGACCCGGCTGGTGTGTTGCTACAAGCAGCATTTGCATCACAGTTATCCGTATTAGTGGCGCATTCATCGATGTCTGAAACAACATCCATCGTGAAGTAAATTGCAACATAATTGCATTCCATCTTGAAAGATAATCATATCCTCCTAAAAGTGAGTTCCAGCATATATTTTCATTAATTAGAGATTGCCATCGGCTGCACGTTAAACTGGGACTATATATTTCGATATTGGTTAATTGTGACAAATACTTATGATATTTTAACTATTGGTCATGTATATTACCTTCATTTCGTAAGATACGTCTCTGAGTAGTGCATTCTTAAACGGCCACGTATGTTGCTAAAAGGTAAACAGGAAGATCTTTCATATGATGATTGCATTGGTTCTATTTACCCGTGCAGGTTACTCCATCTCCTTCATATCGAGAATTACATGTGCAAGTAAATGACCCGGCTGGTGTGTTGCTACAAGCAGCATTTGCATCACAGTTATCCGTATTAGTGGCGCATTCATCGATGTCTGAAACAACATCCATCGTGAAGTAAATTGCAACATAATTGCATTCCTTCTTGAAAGATACTCATATGCTCCTAAAGCTGAATTGAAGGCTATATTTTTATTAGGTTATTATTGTTATTGACAGAATGTTAAATTGGTATTAAATATTCCTAGCTTGGTTTTTTTAAATAAATGGTTATGATGTGTTAACTATTGGTCTTGTGTAGTACACCGCCACCATATTGCTTGGGATATTGCTTAGGGTGGCGTAAAACTAAACTTATTCACTTACTCACTCACTTGTCGAGAAGCTACATTTGGTAAAATATTGCTCTAAGTATGACACTTTTAAATGAGTCCTCGTGTCTCCAGTAACCAAAGAGAAAGATCTATGATATGATGATTGCATTGGTTCTATTTACCCGTGCAGGTTACTCCATCTCCTTCATATCCAGAATTACATGTGCAAGTAAATGACCCGGCTGGTGTGTTGCTACAAGCAGCATTTGCATCACAGTTATCCGTATTAGTGGCGCATTCATCGATGTCTGAAACAACATCCATCGTGAAGTAAATTGCAACATAATTGCATTCCATCTTGAAAGATAATCATATCCTCCTAAAATTGAGTTCCAGCATATATTTTCATTAATTAGAGATTGCCATCGGCTGCACGTTAAACTGGGACTATATATTTCGATATTGGTTAATTGTGACAAATACTTATGATATTTTAACTATTGGTCATGTATATTACCTTCATTTCGTAAGATACGTCTCTGAGTAGTGCATTCTTAAACGGCCACGTATGTTGCTAAAAGGTAAACAGGAAGATCTTTGATATGATGATTGCATTGGTTCTATTTACCCGTGCAGGTTACTCCATCTCCTTCATATCCAGAATTACATGTGCAAGTAAATGACCCGGCTGGTGTGTTGCTACAAGCAGCATTTGCATCACAGTTATCCGTATTAGTGGCGCATTCATCGATGTCTGAAACAACATCCATCGTGAAGTAAATTGCAACATAATTGCATTCCATCCTGAAAGATACTCATATGCTCCTAAAGCTGAATTGAAGGCTATATTTTTATTAGGTTATTATTGTTATTGACAGAATGTTAAATTGGTATTAAATATTCCTAGCTTGGTTTTTTTAAATAAATGGTTATGATATGTTAACTATTGGTCTTGTGTAGTACACCGCCACCATATTGCTTGGGATATTGCTTAGGGTGGCGTAAAACTAAACTTATTCACTTACTCACTCACTTGTCGAGAAGCTACATTTGGTAAAATATTGCTCTAAGTATGACACTTTTAAATGAGTCCTCGTGTCTCCAGTAACCAAAGAGAAAGATCTATGATATGATGATTGCATTGGTTCTATTTACCCGTGCAGGTTACTCCATCTCCTTCATATCCAGAATTACATGTGCAAGTAAATGACCCGGCTGGTGTGTTGCTACAAGCAGCATTTGCATCACAGTTATCCGTATTAGTGGCGCATTCATCGATGTCTGAAACAACATCCATCGTGAAGTAAATTGCAACATAATTGCATTCCATCTTGAAAGATAATCATATCCTCCTAAAATTGAGTTCCAGCATATATTTTCATTAATTAGAGATTGCCATCGGCTGCACGTTAAACTGGGACTATATATTTCGATATTGGTTAATTGTGACAAATACTTATGATATTTTAACTATTGGTCATGTATATTACCTTCATTTCGTAAGATACGTCTCTGAGTAGTGCATTCTTAAACGGCCACGTATGTTGCTAAAAGGTAAACAGGAAGATCTTTGATATGATGATTGCATTGGTTCTATTTACCCGTGCAGGTTACTCCATCTCCTTCATATCCAGAATTACATGTGCAAGTAAATGACCCGGCTGGTGTGTTGCTACAAGCAGCATTTGCATCACAGTTATCCGTATTAGTGGCGCATTCATCGATGTCTGAAACAACATCCATCGTGAAGTAAATTGCAACATAATTGCATTCCATCTTGAAAGATAATCATATCCTCCTAAAATTGAGTTCCAGCATATATTTTCATTAATTAGAGATTGCCATCGGCTGCACGTTAAACTGGGACTATATATTTCGATATTGGTTAATTGTGACAACTACTTATGATGTTTTAACTATTGGTCATGTATATTACCTTCATTTCGTAAGATACTTCTCTGAGTAGTACATTCTTAAACGACCACGTATGTTGCTAAAAGGTAAACAGGAAGATCTTTGATATGATGATTGCATTGGTTCTATTTACCCGTGCAGGTTACTCCATCTCCTTCATATCCAGAATTACATGTGCAAGTAAATGACCCGGCTGGTGTGTTGCTACAAGCAGCATTTGCATCACAGTTATCCGTATTAGTGGCGCATTCATCGATGTCTGAAACAACATCCATCGTGAAGTAAATTGCAACATAATTGCATTCCTTCTTGAAAGATACTCATATGCTCCTGAAGCTGAATTGAAGGCTATATTTTTATTGGGTTATTGTTGTTATTGACAGAATGTTAAATTGGTATTAAATATTCCTAGCTTGGTTTTTTAAAATAAATGGTTATGATATGTTAACTATTGGTCTTGTGTAGTACACCGCCACCATATTGCTTGGGATATTGCTTAGGGTGGCGTAAAACTAAACTTATTCACTTACTCACTCACTTGTCGAGAAGCTACATTTGGTAAAATATTGCTCTAAGTATGACACTTTTAAATGAGTCCTCGTGTCTCCAGTAACCAGGGAGAAAGATCTATGATATGATGATTGCATTGGTTCTATTTACCCGTGCAGGTTACTCCATCTCCTTCATATCCAGAATTACATGTGCAAGTAAATGACCCGGCTGGTGTGTTGCTACAAGCAGCATTTGCATCACAGTTATCCGTATTAGTGGCGCATTCATCGATGTCTGAAACAACATCCATCGTGAAGTAAATTGCAACATAATTGCATTCCATCTTGAAAGATAATCATATCCTCCTAAAAGTGAGTTCCAGCATATATTTTCATTAATTAGAGATTGCCATCGGCTGCACGTTAAACTGGGACTATATATTTCGATATTGGTTAATTGTGACAAATACTTATGATATTTTAACTATTGGTCATGTATATTACCTTCATTTCGTAAGATACGTCTCTGAGTAGTGCATTCTTAAACGGCCACGTATGTTGCTAAAAGGTAAACAGGAAGATCTTTGATATGATGATTGCATTGGTTCTATTTACCCGTGCAGGTTACTCCATCTCCTTCATATCCAGAATTACATGTGCAAGTAAATGACCCGGCTGGTGTGTTGCTACAAGCAGCATTTGCATCACAGTTATCCGTATTAGTGGCGCATTCATCGATGTCTGAAACAACATCCATCGTGAAGTAAATTGCAACATAATTGCATTCCTTCTTGAAAGATACTCATATGCTCCTAAAGCTGAATTGAAGGCTATATTTTTATTAGGTTATTATTGTTATTGACAGAATGTTAAATTGGTATTAAATATTCCTAGCTTGGTTTTTTTAAATAAATGGTTATGATATGTTAACTATTGGTCTTGTGTAGTACACCGCCACCATATTGCTTGGGATATTGCTTAGGGTGGCGTAAAACTAAACTTATTCACTTACTCACTCACTTGTCGAGAAGCTACATTTGGTAAAATATTGCTCTAAGTATGACACTTTTAAATGAGTCCTCGTGTCTCCAGTAACCAGGGAGAAAGATCTATGATATGATGATTGCATTGGTTCTATTTACCCGTGCAGGTTACTCCATCTCCTTCATATCCAGAATTACATGTGCAAGTAAATGACCCGGCTGGTGTGTTGCTACAAGCAGCATTTGCATCACAGTTATCCGTATTAGTGGCGCATTCATCGATGTCTGAAACAACATCCATCGTGAAGTAAATTGCAACATAATTGCATTCCATCTTGAAAGATAATCATATCCTCCTAAAAGTGAGTTCCAGCATATATTTTCATTAATTAGAGATTGCCATCGGCTGCACGTTAAACTGGGACTATATATTTCGATATTGGTTAATTGTGACAAATACTTATGATATTTTAACTATTGGTCATGTATATTACCTTCATTTCGTAAGATACGTCTCTGAGTAGTGCATTCTTAAACGGCCACGTATGTTGCTAAAAGGTAAACAGGAAGATCTTTGATATGATGATTGCATTGGTTCTATTTACCCGTGCAGGTTACTCCATCTCCTTCATATCCAGAATTACATGTGCAAGTAAATGACCCGGCTGGTGTGTTGCTACAAGCAGCATTTGCATCACAGTTATCCGTATTAGTGGCGCATTCATCGATGTCTGAAACAACATCCATCGTGAAGTAAATTGCAACATAATTGCATTCCTTCTTGAAAGATACTCATATGCTCCTAAAGCTGAATTGAAGGCTATATTTTTATTAGGTTATTATTGTTATTGACAGAATGTTAAATTGGTATTAAATATTCCTAGCTTGGTTTTTTTAAATAAATGGTTATGATATGTTAACTATTGGTCTTGTGTAGTACACCGCCACCATATTGCTTGGGATATTGCTTAGGGTGGCGTAAAACTAAACTTATTCACTTACTCACTCACTTGTCGAGAAGCTACATTTGGTAAAATATTGCTCTAAGTATGACACTTTTAAATGAGTCCTCGTGTCTCCAGTAACCAGGGAGAAAGATCTATGATATGATGATTGCATTGGTTCTATTTACCCGTGCAGGTTACTCCATCTCCTTCATATCCAGAATTACATGTGCAAGTAAATGACCCGGCTGGTGTGTTGCTACAAGCAGCATTTGCATCACAGTTATCCGTATTAGTGGCGCATTCATCGATGTCTGAAACAACATCCATCGTGAAGTAAATTGCAACATAATTGCATTCCATCTTGAAAGATAATCATATCCTCCTAAAATTGAGTTCCAGCATATATTTTCATTAATTAGAGATTGCCATCGGCTGCACGTTAAACTGGGACTATATATTTCGATATTGGTTAATTGTGACAAATACTTATGATATTTTAACTATTGGTCATGTATATTACCTTCATTTCGTAAGATACGTCTCTGAGTAGTGCATTCTTAAACGGCCACGTATGTTGCTAAAAGGTAAACAGGAAGATCTTTGATATGATGATTGCATTGGTTCTATTTACCCGTGCAGGTTACTCCATCTCCTTCATATCCAGAATTACATGTGCAAGTAAATGACCCGGCTGGTGTGTTGCTACAAGCAGCATTTGCATCACAGTTATCCGTATTAGTGGCGCATTCATCGATGTCTGAAACAACATCCATCGTGAAGTAAATTGCAACATAATTGCATTCCTTCTTGAAAGATACTCATATGCTCCTAAAGCTGAATTGAAGGCTATATTTTTATTAGGTTATTATTGTTATTGACAGAATGTTAAATTGGTATTAAATATTCCTAGCTTGGTTTTTTTAAATAAATGGTTATGATATGTTAACTATTGGTCTTGTGTAGTACACCGCCACCATATTGCTTGGGATATTGCTTAGGGTGGCGTAAAACTAAACTTATTCACTTACTCACTCACTTGTCGAGAAGCTACATTTGGTAAAATATTGCTCTAAGTATGACACTTTTAAATGAGTCCTCGTGTCTCCAGTAACCAGGGAGAAAGATCTATGATATGATGATTGCATTGGTTCTATTTACCCGTGCAGGTTACTCCATCTCCTTCATATCCAGAATTACATGTGCAAGTAAATGACCCGGCTGGTGTGTTGCTACAAGCAGCATTTGCATCACAGTTATCCGTATTAGTGGCGCATTCATCGATGTCTGAAACAACATCCATCGTGAAGTAAATTGCAACATAATTGCATTCCATCTTGAAAGATAATCATATCCTCCTAAAATTGAGTTCCAGCATATATTTTCATTAATTAGAGATTGCCATCGGCTGCACGTTAAACTGGGACTATATATTTCGATATTGGTTAATTGTGACAAATACTTATGATATTTTAACTATTGGTCATGTATATTACCTTCATTTCGTAAGATACGTCTCTGAGTAGTGCATTCTTAAACGGCCACGTATGTTGCTAAAAGGTAAACAGGAAGATCTTTGATATGATGATTGCATTGGTTCTATTTACCCGTGCAGGTTACTCCATCTCCTTCATATCCAGAATTACATGTGCAAGTAAATGACCCGGCTGGTGTGTTGCTACAAGCAGCATTTGCATCACAGTTATCCGTATTAGTGGCGCATTCATCGATGTCTGAAACAACATTTCTTTGTGAAGTAAATTGCAACATAATTGCATTCCATCCTGAAAGATACTCATATGCTCCTAAAGCTGAATTCAAGGATATATTTTTATTAGGTTATTATTGTTATTGACAGAATGTTAAATTGGTATTAAATATTCCTAGCATGGTTTTTTGTAAATAAATGGTTATGATATGTTAACTATTGGTCTTGTGTAGTACACCGCCACCATATTGCTTGGGATATTGCTTAGGGTGGCGTAAAACTAAACTTACTCACTTACTCACTCACTTGTCGAGAAGCTACATTTGGTAAAATATTGCTCTCAGTATGACACTTTTAAATGAGTCCTCGTGTCTCCAGTATCCAAAGAGAAAGAACATTGATATGATGATTGCATTGGTTCTATTTACCCGTGCAGGTTACTCCATCTCCTTCATATCCAGAATTACATGTGCAAGTAAATGACCCGGCTGGTGTGTTGCTACAAGCAGCATTTGCATCACAGTTATCCGTATTAGTGGCGCATTCATCGATGTCTGAAACAACATCCATCGTGAAGTAAATTGCAACATAATTGCATTCCTTCTTGAAAGATACTCATATGCTCCTAAAGCTGAATTGAAGGCTATATTTTTATTAGGTTATTATTGTTATTGACAGAATGTTAAATTGGTATTAAATATTCCTAGCTTGGTTTTTTTAAATAAATGGTTATGATATGTTAACTATTGGTCTTGTGTAGTACACCGCCACCATATTGCTTGGGATATTGCTTAGGGTGGCGTAAAACTAAACTTATTCACTTACTCACTCACTTGTCGAGAAGCTACATTTGGTAAAATATTGCTCTAAGTATGACACTTTTAAATGAGTCCTCGTGTCTCCAGTAACCAAAGAGAAAGATCTATGATATGATGATTGCATTGGTTCTATTTACCCGTGCAGGTTACTCCATCTCCTTCATATCCAGAATTACATGTGCAAGTAAATGACCCGGCTGGTGTGTTGCTACAAGCAGCATTTGCATCACAGTTATCCGTATTAGTGGCGCATTCATCGATGTCTGAAACAACATCCATCGTGAAGTAAATTGCAACATAATTGCATTCCTTCTTGAAAGATAATCATATCCTCCTAAAATTGAGTTCCAGCATATATTTTCATTAATTAGAGATTGCCATCGGCTGCACGTTAAACTGGGACTATATATTTCGATATTGGTTAATTGTGACAAATACTTATGATATTTTAACTATTGGTCATGTATATTACCTTCATTTCGTAAGATACGTCTCTGAGTAGTGCATTCTTAAACGGCCACGTATGTTGCTAAAAGGTAAACAGGAAGATCTTTGATATGATGATTGCATTGGTTCTATTTACCCGTGCAGGTTACTCCATCTCCTTCATATCCAGAATTACATGTGCAAGTAAATGACCCGGCTGGTGTGTTGCTACAAGCAGCATTTGCATCACAGTTATCCGTATTAGTGGCGCATTCATCGATGTCTGAAACAACATTTCTTTGTGTAGTAAATTGCAACATAATTACATTCCTTCTTAAGGGATGCTCATATCCTCCTAAAGTTGAGTTCCAACAAATATTTTCATTACGTTAATATTGCTATTAACAGAACGTTATATTGGCATTAAACATTGCTAGATTGGTTTATTGTGATGAAGACATCAATTTTGCTAAATATTAGCCATATATCGTACCTACTTTGTTCGTAAGATATTGCTCTAAGTATGACACTTTTAAATGAGTCGATGTCTGAAACAACAATTCTTTGTGAAGTGTGAAGTAAATTCCAACATACTTGCATTCCATCTTGAAAGATACTCATGTCCTCCTAAAGTTTCATTAACATAGTTTCATTAATTTAAGAATGGTTGATTGTGATGAATACTTATTATATCATGCAAGTAAATGATCCGGTTGGTGTGTTGGTACAAGCAGCATTTGCATCAGAGTTATCCGTATTAGTGGCGCATTCATCGAGGTCTGGAATACGACCATCCTGACGTAAGGTGCGTTTTAATGAATGCTATTTTTAAAGACAATGATATTCTCCAAAAGTTTGATTAAATAATTTCTCTCTACTTATTTGAGGTCTCTTTTTTGAACATGCTTATTTGGCATTCGTACTCCGTTATTTGTTATTGTTGATAGTCATTCTATAGGGGTGAAATAGTCTTTTTATGACGTCATGAAACACCCGCGTGACCTCATTTTTAGAGGGGGCCAATGACACCATGGTGGTGAGCTGATGGAGCCAGTGGTTGACACCCCTGTGGGAAACGGCTCTCGGTTGACTGAGGAGTCAATGACCACGCACTCCACAGGAATTGGGTAACACATCTTATCGTCACGTCACGCCGTGAGTTTGGACCAATGATTATAGAATTCAGTTTTCAGTACCACAAACTGGTTTGATCCGGTTTGATTGTGGAATTATTTAAACCCTTCTGACAATGGCTTGAAATTATCACTAATCACATGTGTTTTTTTCACACACTGTGTACATTGAGGCATGGTGCAGTCACAGCCCGAGGGGAAAATGTCAGAAATTCGATACACCTTGCTCTACCCTGCCACCTTCACAATATGAGTCACGAGATCGCGTCTCCCTGCTTTCACTGTGGTGTGCTGGATTGACACAGATGTCTATATCAATTCGTCTCATGTGTTTTGATGGTTGATTTATTCCATACAACCACGCACATACGGGATTTGGGTTTTACATGTCAACATCATCCTTGAATTCGCCCCCTTGCATTGAATACACTGGTTTAGTATGGAATTTGAAACAATCACAAACATATGTTGGCATTGCCAGGCCGGATACCTGACTAAATGAATCGGATAGAATATAGAATGTGACGATAGCATAGCGGTAAGTTTTAAATTTTGATTAGTTGGTGATGGTCAAGACAAGCTTAAACAATTTTCATGCAGAATTTACATGGGGCATTTAACAAGTGTGTTATAAAACACGTGCATTGAGCCCGTATATTTACACAACTTTAGACTAATGTTTAATCTCTCAATATGTTATTCTGATTTTCACAGGGAGCATTTTCGTTGCAGTTGTCCCTGTTAGCATTCATCAGTGTCTGAATTTTCGTTGCAGGTGTCCGTGTTAGCGGTGCATTCATTGATGTCTGAAAGAAAAGAGATATAAGGTTTAATACAACAATAAGAGTCTTTACCGCCTGATCAGAAGGATCATATCTGATAACAGCGCCCACCATCCTCGCTCCTCTCTCTGTCGCTTATATAGGCCGATTATTTCAGGTTGATTTGATTAGCGGAGGAACTTCATTTTCTTCTTCTTCTCTGCTCTTGCAAATGATTATTTATCGGATGATGCATGTCGAGAATTATAATGAAGGAAAGGAATTCCACAAATATATCAAGCGTGGCAATGTTGTTGGACAGAATTTGAAATTTGATATAGATTTTTTTATTGTGATGTGCTGCTGGGCGGTACAGTGATGTGAGTAAACCAGGGGAAGCCCAGAGTCGGTCACATGTGGAGAAGCCATTGTATCATGTGTGTGCAGAATAGCAATCAAACCAACTCCTTTGCCCATATGAAGTAAACGTGAAACTAAAGGTTTTGTTTTTGCTGCCGCTTAGGACCAGTCAGTTCCAACTCGTCACTTAAAGAAAATATTGATATGAAACGTCGAAATTGTGCAAAATAATTCTCAGACTTTTCCCAGCATCGCTGCATTGGATGCCCTTCCTTGGCAGAAACAGCCTATATTAAAAGATATTATGGCATCACTCGTTGCTTCTACTATTGTCTTCGCCATGCATGTGGTTTGGGCCGCCAGGTCCATCCATGGTCCATGCATGTCCAGAGCATCAAGGAAAGTGATGCTTTTAAACTTCTGTGGAATAGGCCCTAAGAGAACCTTTGAATTCCAGTCAACCATCCTGATCTTATTTTAGATAAACCCAGTGAATTTATTGTTGTTCAATTTTCAGTCCCCTTTACAACAACGTGATTAGCAAAATCCAACGAAATCATGCTAAAATATACGGACCTCGTCTTTGAAATGTCATCCCATGTATGACTAGGTTCGACTAGGCAGCGTTTCCTGGAAGAAGTCCCATTCGCTGTCTGAGCTGCGTGTAGAAGGGTCACTGGGCCGATGATCAGCTTTCCCAGCTTGACCGTGCCGGGATCACCCGTATCCTCTCTGCAGCATTTCTATCTTAATATGTAAAACATCATAATGACAGTACTTGTATAGCGCTGACTTCCACCATACAACGTCACTTCCAAGTCACAGTTCATATCTGAGTTAGTGAGTGAGGTGAGTTTTACACCGCACTCAGCAATATTCCATCAATAAGGCGGTGGTCTGAAAATAATCGAGTCTGAACCAGACAATCGAGTGATCTATAACATGAGCATCGGTCTGCGCAATTGGGAATCGATGACATGGTTCAACCAGGTCAGCGAGCCTGACCACCCGATCCCGTTAGTCGTCTCTTACGACAAGCTTAATCGCCTTTTATGGCAAGCATGGGTTGCGGAAGGCCTCTTCTATTCCGGGCCTACATGGGTTACAGTTCACATGTACAAGAAAATACAAGTATTTATGAAACATAGCGTTGAAAGAGGACTATTTTGAGTCTGTTTTTGAAGAGTGGCAGAGTTGGTACTAGTTTTAGGTCAAGACACAGAGAGATCCAGAGGGTAGCAGCGGCAGAGGTAGAGGTTTTAAGTAGGTATGGACTGAAAACTGATCCTAGGGAGCGGAGAGATCTTGAAGGAGCGTACAGCGTTATGAAGATCGGCAAGTCACATTTAGTGAATTGCCAGATTATCAGTACTCTGAGTTTAAAACGTTCAGGAATATGAGGCCATATGGAGAATAGGTGATATGAGTCACAACGTCTAAACTGTTGAATTCTTGAATTTCAAGTCCAGAGCAATTAAACACTGACTGTCTCCCTAAATGCTTTACACTGACGAGTGCGCGTGCACTGAAGGGCTATTTGAGGCATGATACGCAGGTGTTTGTCACAACACGCAATTTCCCACCGCGATTGTGGCACTGGCACAAAAATGGCACTGCACAGGAAGTTTATGGACGTTGCAGTTTGGAGAAATCCAGAATCGAGTGTTCAGGTTTTCAGGGCAGTCGAAGACCGTTATCTTCTGGTTTGCTGCTCTACATTGTCAGAGTGGTGACGTCAAAATCGGAAGTCCATAGCCAGAAAAGACCGAGATTTCTGACTCATCACAGTCCAATGAATCCTACCAGGCAAAATCATACGATGAAGGAGCTAAGCTACGGACCTTAGTGCGCCATCGGACACTATTTTCGGTTACAAATCGAATGCATATGTCGGATGAATGTCGTGCCAGTCCGATGTGTTTCAGATTCCTGTTGTCCAACTATCGGACGTGTCCACCAGACGTCTGACGGCATGTGTCTGATGAATAAAATTCATCTGACGCTCATCTGATTGTTATCTGCAGTCTGTCCGACGCGCCTGATAGCCACCCATCACAGATGTGATATTCATAGGGAGGTAAAATGATAATTAACACCATTAACTCAAATGCCATCCGACACATATCTCATAGGAAGCGGTGACATTTGACGGTCAACAAACGCCATAAAGGGGGTCAGTCGACACTCACTCCACAGATTTACATTGGACACAAGTCCAAGATGCTGAAGATAGGAAAGAAAGAGCAGAAATGTTTGAGGAGAGAGGACAAAGAAGAGGCTGCAATGCGTCTCAGGGCACATGATGTCAGGTTCATGAGCTCTCCTAGCATATTTGTTTAGGTCATACAAGAAACTCTGACTAGGGAAACTGAAACTCGCCCGATTAACCCGAAATAAATATAAAAAAGGGAGGTTGGGTGGCTTTGTATCATAACGGAGTTTACATTATCCCAAAATTTGGATCATATGTGCTGATGGGCTTCGGATGAGATTCAGATGGCCAGTGGAATGGGTGTAACTGCGCCAGAACTGAAGTGAGAGTTCCATGCTACAACTGGGATACGATATTCCTACAGCACAGTACGTCACAGACATCTTGAGGCTGGACTGAAAGCATGGCGTCCTTATCTTGGCGTTATCATGTAAAACGCCCACAGACGGACCGTCTACAGTGGTGTCAACCACTTCAGGTCTAGCTTATACGTTGATGGCTTCATGTTGTGTTCTCTGGCGTGTCTAGGTCCTGGTTTCGATTCACCCACGACCGAGAACATAAAATAATTCAAACTCAAGTGATGTTCCTGTGCAAATCCTTTGGTATTTGAGAAAATGCCCGAGTAACTACCTGTAGAGGTTTACTCTTTGAAGGAAAATCTGGCAAGACAATAGAGTGACGTCCCTGGAAGCGCTCGCTTGTTGCTATTATGGCCCGCAGTCAAGGACGTAAATTCATTTTTCAAGATGATAGCGCACAAGAGTGTCCGTGTAGCACTTGTCTTTGCCAGACAACTGGGCATTGCGACACTACCGTGAGAATGAAGATTTTTATGGATATCAACTTCTTTATGAGAGAACACTAGCTTTCGTTAACTCATTCCACTTGTTACTTTGTTATTGTTTTACCTGTACATATAAATACACCTCTGTATCCCTTTCTCAATCACCTGATGAAGGAGTAAGCATTAACTCCGGAACGTTGTGTTCTCTCATAAAGAAGTTGATATCCATAAAAATCTTCATTCTTATGTATTTTCACTTCTAAATGACATTCAAAGACCTGACACTACCGTGGTCTGAAAAATATCCAGACTTGTCATCCATTGAACATTTGTGGAATGTGTTGGATAGGATTGTCCGTGAACGGCGACTGTGACCTGCTTATCTCCATGAACTTGGTGTTGCGCTTCAGGATGAGTGGCAGCAGATTGCTAAGGCAACGTCACAATATGATCTCCAGGTGTCGCATGTGCTGGTGCATACGGTGGGCACACTCGATATCGAAACTTTAATCCTACACGTGTTTCACATTTTGGGGAATATTAAACGCTACCCTTGTCTTACTTCACTGTGTTACGTGAGTGAGTAATTTTACTTTTACGCCGCTTTTAAGAATATTCCAGCAACATCACGGCGAGGGACACCATAAATGAGTTTCCCACAGTGTGCCCATGTGAAGTATCGAACCCGAACAAATCAACGTTTTCACCACTGGGACACCCCGCTGTCCCCACTGTATTATGAGGCACGGTAGTTGTGAACGCGATCTCTAGCGGTTGTAGTTGTGGTTGCTTCTAGCGTAATTGTCGTCGTTGTAGTAATAACGGTAGTGCCGTGGTCTTTAAAAGTGGTCGTCGTGATTCCAAAAGTTGCATTTGGCGTGTCCTCGATGGTAGTCTTCATAATCACTTGCAATATTGGTTGTCGTGTAACAGTCGTCTTGTGTCATTTTCCTGTCAAACTATTGCTTGGCTCACTTAACAACCATCGTCCTGTGGGATAGCCGAGTGGTTAAAGCGTTCGCTCGCCATGTCAGAGGCACGGGTTCTATTTCCCACATGTGTGAACCCAATTTCCGGTGTTCTCCGCTACGATTTAGTAACCTGACTCACTCACTTACCTGCTTACAGAAAATAGCTTTACAATTGTTCAGTGGCCATTTAGGAACCCGCTCAGAGGGAAATTGTCACATTTAGCAGAGGTCAACTATCTCATACCTTCACAATTATCTCCAGCTGTGTTGGCAGGGCAGTTGCAGGTGCTGGTCGATGTATCACAAGATCCACCATTCTCGCACCCGGGGTAGCAATTACAGATATTATTTACTCTGTCACATATACCCGTGGAGGGACAGGATGGATCACATGCACCACCTATAAGAAAAAAAAGACATTTACGCATTACCATGGACGCTTTACATACTGAAACAGGGTTTTACTAAAGTTACAGGTTTAGCTATCACTACTACACTACCTATCAAATGTTTTGACTCACTTGTGTAAATGTAGCCATTTACTTCAGTCAACTGTTCTAAACTAAATGGCCCGTGAAGGTCCCATGGTAGAATAGGCCTTCAGCAACCCATGCTTGCCATAAAAGGCGACTCAGCTTGTCGTAAGAGTGGTCAGGTCAGGCTCGCTGACTTGGTTGACCCATGTCATCGGTTCCCAATTGCGCAGATCGATGCTCATGTTGTTGATCACTGGATTGTCTGGTCCAGACTCGATTATTTACTGACCGCCGCCATATTGCTGTAATATTGCTGAGTACGGCGTAAAACTAAACTCACTCACTCACTCACTCTAAACTAAATTTTGTAAAATATTCCATGCTGTCCGAATTTACTGTTTACACATGAACTGATGAATTGTAAAGCAAATTCGTAACGTTGAAGATTATTGTCTTAAGTTGAAAAAATGATTAAAATGAGGAAAAACGGCGAATTCTTAACAAATCTTTACACCAAAACGCAGCGGTTCACATGCACAATATTTGCACATGCAATATAGAAATTTGATGCATGATCTACATGAAATACATCCGCAGGAGGTATGCAGTTGGCACTCCCACTTAGTCGATGTAACTATCTCTCTGTCTCTCTCTGTCTCTCTCTCTATATATATATACATATGTGTGTGTGTGTGTGTGTATACTCGGTAACACAGAATTCAGTAACAGTTCATTCAAAAGTAGCATCTCTCAGAAACAGGAACTCACGAACCATATCTGAACAACAGAATTAATTCATATAACGTCTTAACATTTCCATTATTAGAAGAAAAAAACAACCACATAAATATGGTGCAACCATGACAGTCTATCAATGCTGACTTCAGTGACTAGGACTTACACACAGTTGCAGAGACTGAATTGAGAAGGGTGCCAACATCCTCAGCATTGTCAACGGTGAATACATATTCGAAGTCCGGATCGTCTGCAATGTAGTTGAGTTCAGTGAGGTCCGATAGGCCTATTCCAACACCAAACATTTCATCAACCTCTGCACGCAGAATGTCTGCCTCGGTTGCTGTATCTGAAGAGTCATCACTTACAGAACCAGTGATGAAGATGACAATATCATCAGCGTTAGGGCGGTCGCCTTGGTTGCTTCGCAAAATATCGCTTCTTGTGAGTGCAAATGCAGTTGCAGGAAGTGCCATACTCTCCCCTCTCTGGACTGTGTCTTCAACTGCAGACAAGAGCCCGGATTTATCTTGCTGGAAATCTTGAAGGACGAACTCAACTGTAGCCGTTGTCCCAAATTTGACGAGGCCAACATTGACGTTGTTGTTTGCAATGGTGAAAGTGTCGATTACATCAAAAATGAAAGTTTTCATGGAATTATAGGTAAAATCCGAGATTCGACTAGAGTCCTCCAAAATGAAAATCACGTCTTTCCTTGCACTTGGACAAGCTGAAACATATTGAACGACTGTTGGTAAGCCATGTATGGTGACAATAAATAAATAAATGAAAATGATGAAATCCCAGTCTTAAGGAGACTCAACGCCTCCAAGGTGCGCAGAATATCGCGATGCATACACAGACATATTTGTTCCAAATATGTCTAGGATGCACCTATCGGGCTACGAAATACCTTGAGACCGCCAAACGATATTCTCTTGGTATCACACACATCACTGATTTACAGGACACACATGTGATGAACATTGTGAAATAAAACTGAAGTGGATACAACGAATACGTGTAATTGGTGAGATAACACTTTGCTGTGAGGGATAAACAGATAAGGTAAACAGTTATGCGGTGGATATACAGAAATAGTTGAGATGACGACGATGCAATAGATAAAACGAAACAGCACGGTTGAATAACGCTCACGTCCTGAAGATGGCATAGCCCATGTTGTACTTATGACCAGGAGACTGGCCAATAAAGGTGAAATGCAATGTCGTAGCATCATAGACGTCCGGATTTAACTATAGAGAGTGGGTATGTAGCTAAGCCTTAATGCTTGTATACGTCATTCGTTATGTCACCATTGTCGTCACTTTCAATTTCACTGAGCTAACAGATGTCTTTAGAATGAATTCAGCAATGTCACTGAAAGTTCAGCCTCCCAGTCATTATAGGCACAGAGTTCACAACCTCACCGTGAGGTGAAGTCTGCCCATGTGCCAGTAAAGTCAATCCATACGAAATAGTTGATTTTCCGTGATAATTTGAAATCATTACCAGGTCAGAATGCATATTAAACTGCTTTGGAAAAGCACGTGGTATGCTCCAGTATGTTCACTTCTAATTATCAAGTTAATATGATGGTCCGGGTAATGAAATATTTTCAACTGTTCAACGAAAAGAAAATGGAAAATAATAGCGATGAAAGTGTCGACGTGTTGACGACAGAAGGTGTTTAGAAAAGATTACCCATGTCCTGACCTAACCTGCGGCAAAATACTTTTCCTGCAAACCCTTGACCATATCCTTCCTGAAAACATTCTTTGCCATCCTAAGCTGCATTGTTTTCAAATTTGCTTGTTAGACAAGTTACTCGGCAGTCCCTTTGCAATAATATGACTGTGCAAAATCGGTTTCGGTTTCGAATGTAAGTGAATAGCTCTGAGCTGCAGAAAACCTTCTGCAAACCTTCTGATCCACATTTAAGGCCAGTAAAATCAAAACAAGCAAAGGACTCGTATCCGTATTCTCGGTATACTCCACTTAAGCTTAGAGGCAGATAGGTGAACCTTTATCCGTGCAGATCCGGTTAGAATTGATCTCCAGTAACCCATGCTTGTCGTACAAGACGACGATCGGGTTAGGGTTGACACACATCATCGTATCCGAATTGCGTAGATTGATGTACATGCTGTTGATCCCTGGGTTGTCGGTCCAGATTCCGTTAGTTACAGACTGCCACCATATAGCTGGAATAATGTTGAGTGCGGCATGAAAGGAGTAAAATGGTAGTCTTTAAATGTCATTTCCAAAGGCGAATACAAAGGGAAATCTCTTTTCACCGGCAGCCACATGGAAAGGGTTAAATGCAAATAAGCCTGTTTTACTTATGATGGCGCCGAAACGTATATAAACAAATACATGTAATACACTGCGAGAGCAGGCAAGTATTGTAGTTGGTTTGCATTCATTCTGAGGACCTCATTCCCTTCACATCCATATTAGATAGAATCGAGCGTCCAGTAACACATTAATGGTATGATTCACTGGTGTTTACTCATCTCGTATAGCCTACAGGAATGTGCGTTCCTTTTATAAGTTTGTTTTGATACAAGTGTAGGCAAACTTGATGTAGGCAATGTGAGGGGAGTTCTCATAGTTCATTACATTAATAAAATCTTTATTTAGGAGGTTTTACATTTCCTTAACTGATACATTTTGAGAGTTAAGCCATGAGAGGTAATTGAGAGATATCGACTTCAAGTGTTTTCAATAAGGTTAGTAAGAATACAACGGCAATTCCCACTATTGTTATTAAATGTTATTCTCCATTGGGAATAGTAAATTTATTTATTAATTTATCAATATGGGTTTGTATTTGTGTAGGTAACACTGGATGCTGGTGATACTGACTGTTTTATGTATACACTTAGTCATTGAATTCAGAGTGTGCATATCTAAATTACCACTCAGTAATCTGTGGTAACTCCGCAGCGTTTGATAAATCTCATAAAAATGATGAATCTTGTCTATATTTTGAGGAAGACGTGATTTTGATAACAACGGTGAAGTCTGGTATGTAAACTGTGCACTGCTGTAAGAAATTAACGTTAATTAATGTACAAGCGTCATCTCTTGGGGTTTGGTTGGGTAGCCTTGTGCTTTCGGTCGTAACGCTGAATTCGATTAGGCACATCGGTACAATGTGTGAAGTCCATTCCTGGTGTCTCTGGTGATATTGCTGGAATATTAAATCTTTGAAAGGCATTTAGAAATGAAAAGCATAAGAAAAGCCAGACTTATGGATGTCAACTTCTTTATTGTGAGTAACACGACTCTATTATGCGATCCGAAGCGTCATGTTATTCACAATAAAGAAGTTGACATGCATAAATCTGGCTTTCCTTTGGTGGAATTTTGCTAAACGCGGCGTAAAACCCCTCACTCTCACAAAATATGGATGAACATGTATTACAGAAGGTAATCTCAATAATTTCTTTAGCATTTGTTAACTGGTTCCAGAAGCAGCTAAAGATTCGTGTTAAATATTGGCATTTATCCTTACGGTAGATCAAAACATACCAAGTAGGTAACTTTGTAGTATGAAGTGTAATGATGAGTTCTGCCGTGGGTGAAACTGCATATTCTATAAATATATAATTGTATCTTATTTAATGCTGATAACCCAAATGTAACCAGGCTTCTCCTCAAGTACAACTAGAACCAGACAAGGTGATCTTTTATCGCCTGTGTTGTTCGTCATATTTGTTACAAACTCGAAGTAGCTCTCATATGACGATATTCGGTTAAAATCAAACTAGTTTCATTATCTACTTTATGGTGATACAATTGTCACTTCTTTATGTTCACGCACGACTATGTGCTCCAACAACAGAAACTTGGCAAAGTAATAGAAGTTTCACACGCAAATATCGACTAGAGGTTCTTAATATAATTTACATTTTCTACACTGTTTCGTGCTTAATACTTTAAGTAACTTTCATACCAAAAGCAAATGTATAAATTATGTAAATCACTTAGGTCACTTTCACATCTTTTATGTCTCACGCATGTGCAATAGTGTAAGTAACTGTACCTGTGCTAAGTGTACATTCTAGAGATTCAATAGGCCACCCTAGCCAAGAAGATTAGTGCTTGGTACGTTATAAGGTCGGAGTGTTATGAGCATCCATATCATTCCGCAATGGAACAGAGCGACGGCGTTTGATTTATACTAGTAAAAAGGTTTTGTATAGCGATATATTGAATTCTGTATGAACAATAAATAAACAAACTCCATGACAAAATCCTCATCTATCTAAAAGAGACAGAGCGAAAGGCCCTTAAAGGAGGATGACATAGGGTGTGACCACCTTTGGTTTTGAAAATGATGCATTGAACAAATTAGATTATTGAAGGCAGCCTGGTGGACAATGTTTCTGTCATGGCATGGTTTTGGAGGTGAGAGGTTGGAGAAACAGCCATCAATGGCAATTCAGCAGTAAGGTCTCAAACACTCATTCGCTTTGTGGCGTTATGTCCTTGCTTGTCAAAAAGGCCGAACATGACCTTGAACGCTAAAATGCCTTTAACAATAATGACTTCTGTATTTCCGTGAGTTGTGATGTCATCATATACTTTTAGACACGAAACTAACAACTTTGAGTAGTTAGTGTTATTTCTCCAGGTCGCCTGTAAACTTTTACATGACCATCAGAGTTGTCAAAGGAAAATCTGATACATCCGATAACAGTATCATGTTCCTATCTGCGTCCTCTGTATGTTCGCCAAGCTGGACATGTCTGACGGTGACCTTAAAGCAAATATTCCAATCATTTGTCTCAGACCAGGAATTCCGAGCATTTGTATCCAGCGTACATGATTACAGATTACATCCCGGCAAAATTTTACATATACATTCATTATAAGTCTATATGCAGCGTTTCTGGGTCTGGCTCCGACTTCTTGACTTGATTTAAAGTCTCAAATTTGAGAAAACGCACGTAAATACATTTTCCAGAAGAAACTGAAATTGATATTTAGCGCCAACACAGTATACAGTTTCAGTTTAGTAGATATCTCACTTGAGTTGTTTTGGCTGTTTGGTTCTAGAAATGCAGGTGGGTCAACTGTTTTAAGTTGTAACTTTCAGTTTGAAATTTTAGTAAAAACGTAAGTTCGTTTCGAGGAATCAGATCCTGGAAACATCATTCCGAGCGTGCAAATCGTGCAGTTGTCGGTCCATTCATGTGATCCCTATATTCCATCAGCTCCAGTCTTTGGTGTCTACATCTAGGACCTTTACAGCTGATTTGTTGGATCAAAGTTACATCATCGAAGGAAGGAATTCAACAAAGCTTTTATGATACATATTTGGAGGACATTTCAATGTTTGACGCAACGGTGACCAACATTGTGTCTGATATTCTTTTACTTGTGCCATACCTTCCCAAACATGAGAAAATGTGACTAGCCTTTGTATATGTCGAAGCAGGACAATCACATCTGTTTGCTAGCACCTGCTATCACCTCTATTTCAAGTCAAAACATTGATTACATAACTGCCCCGTTTCCTGTTGATTGGGTTCCGTCCTTTTGCGCAACTTTGAACAATAACCAGTCCAGAACTTCGAGACCAACTCATTTATCTGCATATATGAATACTAATCAGTATTATTTGAATGTGCTCTGACAAACGGAAATATGGAAATCGAGGAAATCTCAAAACGAGGCTCGGGTGCTAGAAAGGTGCAGACTTGATATTATATCTATCATTGTACGGTACAAAAATACACGTAATAAGTGCAAAGAACACATGACAGGTTTAACCAGTGAAATATGTGATTTGTGAATCACTGTATAACCTTTTCGAACACGGGAAATCTGTGATGTTTTTGTTAACGCCGTGCTGGCCAAACTTCAACATAAAATACAGAAATACGAGTTTTAAAAAGTGTGAAATCAAACTAATTTGTAAATAGATGTACCACTTTCTTATCAAACAAAGAGTTGGATATTTAGTGTAACCACGTGCATTGTGTTTTTTAGTGTCTCTTTTCACTTTCACACCACAATATTCGGATAGCCTGTAGAGTATATAACTGTCTGAATTGGTTACCATGTTTCGGTTTGGAATTGATCTTCAGTAACTCATGCTTGTCACCCTTGGAGGCCCGGGCTAGAATTGATCTTCAGTAACTCATGCTTGTCAAACTTGGAGACCCAGGCCAGAATTGATCTTCAGTAATTCATGCTTATCACCCTTGGAGACCCGGGCTAGAATTGATCAACAGTAACCAATGCCGGTCGAAAGAGAAGACTAACGCGATCGGGTTGTCAGGGTCCCTGACTGGGTTGACACAGAAGCCGCATCTCACTTGGGTTGATCGATGCTCATGATATTGATCACTGGGTGGTCCACCCAGTCTCGATTATTTACAGATCGCTCGACTCACTCATTGTTTCATAGTGATTCATAAACACATACTCGTATCTCATCGAATTACTGACCGCAGCTGTACAACTGTAGCACAGCTGAGTGTGGCGTTAAGCATACAAACAAATATTCTCAGAGCATGCTCATCAATCATGGACATGTCATGCTCATGATACAAAACACCAGGATGGGAATGGCACTGTAACCAAAACAGCGTTGATCGGTGCTCATGGTCTGTGGCATTGTATTCTTTGTCCCAAACAACCTTTTCGAACACGGGCGTACAGATAGATAGATAGACGGACGGACGGACGGACGGATAGACAGACAGACAAACAGACAGACAGACAGACAGACAGACAGACAGATGTGAAGGGTGTTCGACAAACACTGAAAACCGGTCGAGCCCGGCCATGTTGGAGAAAATTGTGTAAATCACTCTCAGCATCCCCATCTAACAATAAAGAGGACAAACAACCCAAACTAGAAAATAACGATTAGCAAAATATATTTGTTACATTGGTGTGATTATTCTTCGCAGCTTCACTGTAGAATCCGATGTTGTACCCGATGCAAACGAAAAGAGATAAACTGCTTAGATTGGGAACTTCTTTCATTCCTCATGTTAAGATCCACATGGAACTGGAATAGAAAAATGACGTGTGTTATTGAAGTAAACTTGGATCTGGCAAACAAGGATATTTGCTTCAAGTCATTCAAAACTTTCCTTATTTGTCTCTAAACTGCAAACATTCAGGATGTGTTCAAGAACTGACGAAAACATTTATTTATGAAAAAAAGAATCAATCAAAACATTGATCTTTGGATAAAGAAGTAATCGAAATATTTATCTGTGAACAAGAAACCTATTCAAGCATCTACCAAGGTCACATTTTTTGTCACTGTAATCCATTAAAGCTCTATTTCGTAAGCGAAGAAAGGTGTGTTTGGATAAACTACCTTTGAAACCATTTACCTAAAACTAAAGATCCTATTGAAAGGGTAATTTGTGAAACAAATGGAAATATCAAACCATATGCTGTGAATCGAGAACCTGTAGAAACATGCACCAAGACCATATTTCGAAACTGTAATCTACCATGACCGTATTTCGGCAGTGTACGTTTTCCTTTCCTTTTACATCATTGTCCAAGCCATATCATAGAGGAGGGCAAAATGAATCAGTTTGACCCATGCTACGGAATGGAACCTGGTCGTTGGCGTGACGACTGAACGCACTAACCATTACCCTACCCACAGTCCTGCTTTTTTTATTTTGATAGATATGGTGTTATAGATACCAGTACAAGGTTTGAAAAATACTGTCACTTGTGCAGAACATTCCCCTTCATATTGGCGATGGATACACTCCTTAATAAGCCAAGGTCACGTAGCTTGCAATATTTTGTCCCTGTCTTTTTTTCTTTTTTTTTTTGAAAACGAAAATGTTTGTACATGTAAATGCACGGTTTACAGCTCTATCCTGATATTTATAGACGTGTGTTGGTGTGTATTGTCAGACTCGCTATGTATCACGTGTTTCCTGATTTCTGTCTCATTATACACTATAAAGCATGAATTACTATATTTGCACTTTCTGAATAAAATTTGATTTTCGTGATTTTTAATTTTGACCATTGACTCTTTCTTAATGAATTGCGGCAAATGCAAGATCAGCATTACAATGAATGTTCAGTCAAATAATTTGAAAATTATTCCTGTTAGTGAAATAGTTATCACAAATGTCACATATATCTTTGTTTAGTGAAGTCGGTGATAACTCTCCTTCGTCCGGTAGTCCGTCTACGGATGACGGTTAGTGAATGCGGTATGTGAACGTATTTATACAGACTGATACAAATTAGTAAATTGTGTCAGAATTTACCACAAATGTCTCCTTTGCCGACGTATCCTTCAATACAGGTGCAAGTGAAGGACCGGAAGGTGTTGGTGCAGTTGGCGAACGGGCTGCAGTTGTCCATGTCAAGCTGGCACTCGTTTATATCTGAATATGCATAGCGATATGTGTATACGTACTGCTCAGGGACCCTCTCCACATCATGAGAGGTGATCATTTTCATTTCATTAGCGTCAGATGAAGGCAGTCGTCGCTTGGGTGAACTTTAATTTTACGACCTTTTTTGCAATATTCAAGCAATATCATGGCGGGGGATCACTAGGCTTCACACACAGTACCCATGGGGAGTCGGGCTCGGGTTTTCAGCGTGACGAGCGAACGCTTTAACTACTAAGCTACCCCACCCTCACGTCCCAAGGATTGCTTGTGGAATTGAACACAGCTTGTGTTAAGCATAAGGCAACGTCATCGTCAAGACGGTCGTAATTCTACGTAAAGGTACAAGAGATACGATCCCTGCTAAAATGGCTGGGTCTATTAGCGACCTTAAACGATGACTTTTGTTGTTTAAGAGTAAATGCACATAACATCATATAGAATACGAAAACACTGACAGCTGTGGTGTGAATGTGATGGTCCCATTATCAGAACCACCGCCGTTCTTATTTGAAGCACTCGTTGTTATTTCTATCCATATGCGTTGACATTGATGTTTTGGTTGTTAATTTGTTGTTTACGCTGCACTCAGCAATATTCAAGCTAAATGGCGCCGGTCTTTAAAGACTAAAGCCTGAACCAGACAATCCAGTGATCAATAGCATGACTATCAATCTACGCAGTTGGGATACCATGACGCGTGTCTACCAGGTCAGGAAGAAGGGCCATCCGATCGCATTTAACAAGCATGCGTTGCAGAAGATCAGTTCTGACCCAGTACTTCGCATGTCGACTTATGATGATAAACAATGATAACATCCTCGGCGTTAACCCCGAACAGAGGTGGTGAGGTGTATCCAACTCACCATCACAGGCAGTCGTGCCATCGCCACTTAAACCGGATTTGCACGTGCAGCTGAATGCTGGGGGCACAGGGCTGCTGCAGATGGCGTCGTCGAGGCAGTTGTCGGATCCTTGGATGCATGCATTAATGACTAGAACAAAATGGATACATGTATTAGTGAAATAAGATTCATGGCGATGTTTAATAGGGGGTTTCATATTTGATGTGTTTAGGTTAAATCTATTTATTATACCCATATACATGTAATTGGCGATATGTGATAAACAGAGGATACTAAACGACCTTCCGTGTAATACCATTTTTATTAAACGAGTTAATGATTTGGTATCAAACTCGCTTTCGCTCGTTTGATACTAAATCTTTAACGAGAAATGATATTTCACGGAAGCGAGTTTAGTATTCTGTTTATTATTTGCCAGCATAAATTGACAGAAACTGCAGTGAAATTCCCTACAGTGTGAGGACTCTCAGCTTTCCTCGAGTCAAGCAAGGTCTAGTAAAATGCGACATAGGCATTAGCATTGTGACGTCACAACTTTGAACCATTTTGACGTCACACGTCAAGCGGTATTACACTAGTGCAATATTGCCGTAAAAATATCACACTGCAGTATCTTCAACGGGCGAGTAATAATTACAGATATTACACAACATATATACAACATAACTTTTGTTAGGGATAACAAGATATGTTATTCCAATAAAATATCCACATGACTAATGATGAGAGTTTCATTTATCACGTGAATATTACCTAATTGAAAGTTGCGACATCATCGCTGTTTCTAAGATGCTTCGGTGAAAGATCAAAGGCGCCGAAAATACTTTATCAGACGATAATGTGCACTTTTTGCATTACGTCACAATCTGTTGACGTCACTGCGCTATTCCAGTCTGCCCCTCGTAATCGAACTTTTTTGCATTATGTCACAATGTAACCGACGTCACGATGGATGTCAGTTGCCATCGCCTCATACAGCCTCCCACAGTAAACTGCTTCGTCGCATCCCGTTTCTTGGTTTGCAGTTGCATCACACAGCAAACATGACTGATGGAAACATTCCGTTTATGTTTTCCGAAGGATAAAATGTCTCATAGTTCGACTCAAAATTTTACAGAGCCCCGTAATGTTTGCACCATTCCCACAAATCTAAACTTTCGTTAGTAGTAGAAATGAGACGGTCATATTACCTTGTATGGTTCAAGAGAATCACAGATGTAATAAAAATGATCTAGAGAAGATATTTAACCCGAACATAAACCGTCACCAAACTGTTCATCATTTGTTTTTCTAGTAACGTTTGTCTTAACGTAGGGGGCTGGTACGTCAAAAGAACAGTTAACCCTGTGCGAGGATTCTTAATTTAGGTTACAGACACCGTCGTTTGTTTTCTGTCATAGATTACTAGTAATCGAAATTAGGCTTGGAAATTAATAAATACTACATCTTAGAAAAGAAATACAGTTCGTTCTACCACCATGTATAGTGTAATAAAACAGACTTTCGTCCTGAACTGTTATATCGTTAAAGCGTCCGAGTGCTTTAGCGATATAATAATTCAGGGCGAAGGTGTGCTTTATTACACTATACATGGTGGTAGAACGAACTGTATTTCTTGACTAGTACATTGTATGTATATGCTATATGTATTTATCATGAAGGGTTGGGTGGTTGATGAGTATCGCACTCAGCATATTCCATCTATAGGGCAACAGTCTATAAATAATCGAATCAGGACCGGTCAATCCAGTGACCAACAGCATGATCATCGATCTACACAATTTGGATACGATGACATATATCAATCAAGTCAGAGAGCCTGACCAGCCGAACTCGTTATGACAAGCATGGGTTGCTGAAGACCAATTCTAACCCACATATTCACGGGTGTTATGGTGGGAGGTGGTGTGTTGTGCTAGATTCACGTTTGTTATCGGAAACCTTACATTCACATCTTGATCCTGTCGCTTCTTCTGGGCACATGCACACATTGTTAGGTCGGTCACATATACCGCCGTTCTGGCAGAGGGGACTGCACTGGTCGCCTGAAAAGAAACGTTCATGGCGGTCTGATTGGTTGGTTGGTTGGTTGGTTGGGAAAGAGAGAGAGAGAGAGAGAGGGGAGAGAGAGAGAGAGAGAGAGGAGAGAGAGGGAGGGAGAGACTGTTTCTCCACGGAGGATCACTGACAAAATGACGTGTCCATAAATTCATGGCAGATCTAAGACACCGTGATTGAATCCATTCAAAGACTTACACGTAACAAGTCCTACGTCGTCCACTATACCAGGGAGTTCGGAGTAGCTGGACAGTGAAAAGACATACTCTCCATCAGGGTCATCGCCGACGTAGTTAATCTCCGACTCGTCATCCACCGCGATTGCAACCGCGAATATTTCAGCAAACTGACGCAGCATGTCGCTCTATGGGAAGAGATTTCAAGGTGAAAGAATCTTGCTCAATACGTTGTAGGGTGTGGGTCGTGACAGTAGCGGTGACTGGATTATGTGTTGGTGTTGATAGTGGAGTGGACTGGAGCGGAGATAAGCATGTTATTGGGCATATGTTGGTGTATATTGGGGTGAGGGGTGGAGATGGGTTCGATGATGGTCTCATAACGAGTATGGTTTTACGCCGCTTTTAGCAATGTTCCATCAATATCTGGTGGGGACACCAGAGATGGGCTTCAAACATTGTCCCCCATGTGGGGAATGGAACCCATGTCTTCCGCGTGACAAGCGAACGCTCTACCCACTGGGCTACCCCACCGCCCCTGGTAACGGGCTTAAGGCATTATGTTTGGGAAAAGTGCTACTAGTGATGGTTGTTGAGCAGCTGGAGATCTATATATGTTTAAGTTCGTTGAAGTGTGGTCGTGCATGTGATAGCCAAATGTTAATAGGTCAAATTTCTAGATACCATTCGGCATTTGAACATGCTATATAAATGTTATATTGGTTAGAATCGAAGAAAGCGTCCATGTCGCCTCGATCACAGCAAACCTCGACGTGACACCCAGCTGCAAGGACGTGAAATCACACTCCCACTTAATATCAGTCACTGGTTTTCATCGCTTCCAAATAATGTCAGCACTGGTTATCGAAAGTCGGAGACTGTCTTACCTCGTTTCTCGTTCTCTCCGGATCATTTGATATATCGTCTGTTATCAAAATGACCACGTTATCAGCAGTCGCCCTGTCGCCTCTTGCGGGGTCAAGGACGTCTGTACGGGCCAAAGCCAGTGCCTCGTCAGTGAACGTTGCGCCATTGCTTTGTACGATTGCCATCACGGCCGCTGTTAGAGCCGCTTTGTCGTCGGAGTAGTCGTCCAAATAAAACTCCACCGTCGCAAAGGTTGCAAACGTTATGACGGCAACATTGACGGTGACGTTGGAGATTGTAAACGTCTCCGTAACGTTCAGCACAAACTCCTTGACCAGGAGAAAATCTGATGCGCTGATACTTCCAGAATCATCGATTATAAATATCAGATCTTTTTCTTCCAGACTACAATCTGCAACAAAACAGATGTAAGATAAATATCAGAGTATTCTCAGAGTCGAGCTGACACGCATTGTCACCCATCCAGTGACTCTCGGAGTCGAGCTGGCTCGCACTGTCACCCATCCAATGACTCTCCGTGCCCAACACTGCTTAACTTCAACTGATATGTGACCTCAACTCTATGCACAGTAATCCTAAAACATGTTTTCTGTTATAAAAAAAATCCTTAGACCAACAGAATATTATCCAAAATAATGTTTTAAACTATGAAAAATAACTCCAGACCACCTCTAGAAAGAGCAGGTTTTAATTCTGTGGAATCACTCAAATTTACTGTTGCTCAAGTGTTCGAAGCTCATTCATTCTATATAGGACGAGTATATGGATGACAATCTCTTTTTATTATATAATACGATGTTTCTGGACTACTTTATGTTCCGTCTTCAGGCGATTGAACTGATTCTACTCCATATATCAATACGTTCTAGATATGTTTTCATTACCCATCCCAGCACATCGGTTAGCGCGCCTTCACAAAGTGATCTACCCGTGAGGATCCGGGTTAGAACAGATGTGACTAACAAATCGAGAAGTCAGGATAGGGAAGATACTGAATGGTGAAGATGAGCGAGTGACAATAAGAACGGCATCATTCTAAATTTTCAGTTGGCGTTGGATTTGACTTTTGGAAATTCTACCGAGAAGGCTGTCACAGTAATCTATGCGAGAGAAAAGTGCAGCAGTGTCTTCCGTGATGAGTTGGCGGATATTTCCTATACATGTATTTCTAAGACGTAGACGACAGATTTTACACAAATAACTTCCGTGAACTTCCATATGAGTCTGGAATCTAAAACAAAACACCAAGATTTTTTACAACTGGAGAGAAAGGGATGTCTGCATTTCCAACGGTGATTTTGTCAATTGTGCACTTTGACAGGCGGGCTTTGGTTGAAACTACGGGAGCTTCAGTCTTATCTTTTGAACTGTCCACTCACCTGTCTGAGCCGTGGACTGGTGAAGGAAGACAAAGGAAGCAACGATCAACGTAATAAACAGCATCTTCGTCAGAATAGCAGCGTCTTGACAACTGTTAAAATGGTTCTACTTACACGAGGTGTATTTATTGACTAACGCGAGAAGGCTGCATGCTGCGACATACCTATCACACGCCAGATATTTACATCAACACGGCAGCAATTTATCAAATTTATTAAACCTGGTTAATAGCGCAGTCAAAGGTTTGTTATGCAGATGTTGCAGCAGGTGTCGTGTAGGGAGAACGACACCCACCCCACCCCTCCGCCATCCTTTCCCCCAAGTGTATGTTGATTAGATGAAAAGTTAATTACTCTTGAAATATCACTGAAAAGTGAAATTTAATAAGCTAATGTTACAGCAATAAAAAAGGGACACCAGAATTTGCTGGAGAAATTTATGGAGACAAGAAACTACGTCTAACCGTAGAATATTGAGAAATTTATCAATTTGAAAATTCCGATGCAGAGTTCTTTTAAATACGTAAATGATTGAAACATGTTAGAACTACATCTAAGACATATCTTTCAAAAGCAATTCCAGATTAAACATTATATCATAATGTTTTAGCCGGTTTTGTTGTTTTATGCCTCACTTTATAACGGCTACATGTAAATAATCCACACAATCCAGTGATTCATATTATGAGCAGCAATCCACAGCGCCTGGTCGAGACCACACAGTCAGCTGACAGAACCTGGCTTTCCGATCAGCCGCCTCTTACGATCAGCAGGGGTTGAGGGTGATCCTTTTCAGCCTGTAATTCCTAAGTAACGACTTCGACACTTATATGATAAGAGGTAAGGCCATTGTATGAACAACTAGATGATGTCTGACCCCGAAAGCGGGACCGTAGTCGCTGTATAACGTCATATATACCCAACATCCATAAGGGTAATCCAAATACAAAGGGAGTGTTATACCCAAACGAGTTATAACAACAAGCACCTGTTTTTAAGAAATAACTTCGCTTGAGCTTACCCAAGCGTTCTCCAACTGTTTCCACCTAACTCCACCTGATAGATTCAAGTGGAACTATAATTTCTCGTTTGTAGCTTTAAGCAAATTACTGTTTTACAATTCATTATAATTTTAAAGTGGTTGTTAAACATGGGTAAAATACATGAAAGTAAGTATGGTACAAAACAAATTTTTTAAACCATTTTCTGCAATAACTTAATACGAACTCTCTTGTGGAGATTTTGTTTTACAGTAGGAGAAATCTAGATATTAGAGTTACCTTTCCTTGTAAAGGGAGGTAACAACTAGGAAGTAAAACCGAGCAAAGTTCAGCGAACAAACAGCAGTCTGTCATGTCTTCACTTAAATGTATATTTTGCAAAATTGCCCAAGGGGATGACCCAAAGACAACATTGCTATTTCAGGATGAAGATACCGTTGTTTTCATGGACAAGAAACCTGCGACAAAGCATCATTATCTAGCTATACCCAAAAGCCACATGTCTGATGCAAAGAGTTTAGTAGCAGACGACATAGAACTTGTCAACAAATTAGTGACTGTTGGGAGTCGTGTTTTAGAAGGGAATGGGGGACAAGTGTCGAATGCAGTGATGGGATTCCACTGGCCGCCATTCCACAGCATAAGCCACCTGCATCTGCACGTGATCTCACCGAAGCAAGAGATGGGGTGGATAGCCCGGGGTATCTTCAGACCCGACTCTCTGTGGTTCGTCACTGTGGAATGGCTACTGAACAGACTTACAAAGATGAAGGACAACCCAAAGTGATATTGGTTGAAACGTTTGAAAAATATATGAACATTTATTTAAATCATTGGAATATATTTGTGCATGTACTCACATTTTTCAAAAGAAACTTCTGAAATACCCTACTGTCATTTGGAGAATGACTTGTCAGCCTTTTTCACAAGCTGTTTAACACTCCTTGACTGTTCAGCAGGGCCATAGTTAATTTATCTTAATAGGTGTGGGCCATGGGATGTGCCACTATCCACACGATATTAGAATACAACATACTTCATATGTTTATCATTCTGCCCAGCACTCCACAATATTCCAGTCGTAAATGAGAGGTGGGGGCTAGTGTATTGATTAAGGCTCATCACAGATTGGTTACATTTCCCACATGGGTATAGTGTATGATCCCATTTTTGCTCTTCTGTGCTGTGATGTGCTATACTATAGGCAAGCTACACAATGAGTATGATGCCAGGCATTTGGTTGAATCGTTGGCCTATTTAAACCAGTGGTCTGAAAAATATGGCTCTTTGGCGAGTGAGTCAAACCATAGCCCTTAATGAATTCAGTTCCTTATTTATGGTCACCAGAACTGAATGTTAACGAATATTTACATTTTTAAAAATTTAACAATTACATACAAAATTTGAGTGTCATGAGATCAATTCTTATTGCTGTGATAAATTAACACTGTCAGCATAAGTGTAACATACTGTGCATCAGTCACTTACCTACAATATTGTATTTGTGAATAGTTATTCGCATTTGTTACCCAATATTTGTGATGCATATCACATTCACCATATAGTGTATTCATTGTTGACCTCCTGAAAACCTCTTACGTTGAGCAACTGTTGTATGGAGCAGATTCTCTTCTTAATATTTGCACAACAGGTTTGTTTCATGTAATGGAAATATATATGTCTCACAACAATGTAATCTGTACATATGACAATTAACCAGTTTCTTCTGGATGCTATATGGTTCCTGGGAACCCATCTGAAATGATTCACCATGGGTCTTAGTGTTTAATATGTTATTTGTTCCAATACCTGTGGAAGCTATGAGCCAGTCACAAGGAAAAAAATGCATTTTGTCTTGACATAATACCAAGATTGTGACACATGCAGGGATGTACATACATATGATCTCCAAAATCATTCAGTGTTAAAGAAAGTATTATGTAATAATGCCTCAAAGCGTTTAAATAACAAAGATATTTCTTTTTGTATCACATAAATTGCTTAAGTAATATTCAAGCCCTCTCCAGTCACTTGCCATGCATATTGTATATTGGTGTAGACTTGTTACAGTCAATGTCTACAATCTTGCCATGTATACATTGCCTGATTCACTCAGTCATTGTGTACATCTAAAATTTCCAGGCATTATGTTCATTTGCTGATTAATTAACCCAATTATTGTACAGATTGACTGAGAGGGTTTATTGAGAAGACAAGATCAGCACAGGTTTCGATTGACTTCTTAAGTCAAATTAAAGTACTCTTCTTTAGTTGACTTTGAACTGGACAGTCATCAATTCTGGAGATGATCACGAAATGCAGACTCCATGACGAGAAAAAGAAAAAATGTGAAGTCCAGTAAGAAAACACATGTATTTTATTCATAACATTTCTAAGGAAGTATATATATGCTGTAAGGAAGAATCATTTTTGGTGAAGAATTTAGTTATTTGATTATTATTATTTAATTATATATTCCTTAGAACCACCATTGGTTTGTTGAGAAATAAACTGTTCTGTTTGTCTCTCTGATAGTATTCCATGGATAGAAATCTTGATTGTGTGTTATAATGAAAGATCATATTCTGTGAGGCCTTACACATTAACCAGTAGTTGTCTATGACTTGTATTTGTAATGAACTTGAGTATGAGTACATACTTGGTCTTGATGCTGTGTCCCTGAAAAACTCACCACCTACCATTATCTGTAATTTTGGCAGCTGAACTGAAGGCAGTCTGTGATTTAGGCCATATTTTGTATGTACAATTCATGAAGTCTGTTAGCAGCAAATGTCTATTTCATGAATATTTAATGACTGTTTCCACTGGTTAGAATCATTTTACTATTTATATTTACTATGTAACAATATCAAGAAACATGGAAGACTGTTTTGCATTGCTTGCTTTTAGGAATTGTTCTTAAAACGTGAAGCTTGTGCAAGAAAAAAAGACACTTTCAGTTCATTTTGGTGTTTAGTGTCAACAAATGTTCAGTAGGTATAAACACCAGTTTTCAGATTGTACAATGGAAGCTGCCAAAACTGGCATTCAAGAAACTGACTGAAGAAATGATCCATTTAAGACAACGTGCCAGATTGGAGAGCTGGTGATAAACGTACATGTATAAATGGGACTGAGATTTTATGCTGGTGTTGACAGCTTAGGGGAATGGACAGATGCGGGTTTTGACAGCCTCCACTGTAATTATGTATTATTATGATGGCCATTATGTTAAGATTTGGGGTCCTGTGAGTTTAATATCATATATTCAAGCGTGCATGAAAACAGTTTGTGATGCATTTTATGGTTAAATAGATTTCATGCATTTAAATTCAACTAAGATTTATTTTCTGTTTTCCCTGACTTTTACAGCTGTTGGATCATTAAGCCAAGTAATTAAAAAGTAATTGGTAGAGTACAAATTTGTGCACGAATAAGGGGTTGAGAGTGTCCCGGGATTCGAAAATTTTCATTTTACTTTTGACTGCTTTCTAAAGGGCATTCACCCATATGCCAATATACACTCACCTAAAGGGTACAAAGTTACTGCCAATTGTTCCACTTCGATTTGGATAGAGAGGTAATTGAGTTGTTTAGTATTCAGTGAATGTTATGCCCGAGCATTGAGAGTGCAAGTTCGGAGCCCGGATGTAACTGAAACCTGCTCATTGTAGTGTTTCGCTCTGAGAATCGTTTCTAAACGAATGAAACTGAACGAAAATGCAATTCAAAGATAGTAAAACATGTTGTTTTCTTTAAGTAGGTCTAGCTTCAACTCTGAAGATATGTAATTAAAAATGTAAACTAATCCTTTTTAATACTTTCATTGTCATATGAGGTGACTAACGGATCGCTGACTTTTTGCCATGTCATCATGAACCAAATGCATAGGTTGGTTATGTAATGATGTTGATCGCTGTATTGTTCGGACTAGACTTGATTATTTAGCAATCCGCCACCTTGTGGTTGGAGTATTATTTAGACAAGAAGCAGACGAGCAAACAGGCCTCGAGAATAGTGTTTGAGGCGAATTTGGAAAGCTGAAGAATGAGTTCGAGCTGAGCAGGGCATCGGGTGTTTCGGTCGATGTACTAGAGACAGGAGTAGGTGACGTGGAATCTATTACACGTGCAGGTGCTGTAATAGAAAGTTCTGTTACTGATGTACCGTTAATTGAAGGTAAGGCGACGTAAGTCAACAGAGGCAATTATTGCTGGAGCAGGTTGTCATCCAATTAGTCCCCTGTAAGGGGGCGCTGCAGCAATTGGTTAACTCACGCTGGGGTTGGGAGATATTATGAAATGGGATTTACTTGCGTCTTGCATGTTACAGCGGTTCTAAACCTCCCAGAATTTAACTTGAACATACAAGTATGTAAAAGCGAAATCACAAGCCTATCAATACAAAGTAAAACATTCTCAAACGCCTCTGAAAAAATGAGACCATACCATGGATATTTTACACAAATTCCCACCTACATAAAAAGTGAAAATAAGCTACATCAAATAGACAAATGCACACACAGGAACCGAACAGAAAGGCCTAGAGATGTCCTATGACAGTGTATATACTACAAACAGCACAGAACGGACTTCAGACTTCACTGGATACATACATGCACTAAATACTGACAATATCACCCAATCGTTTGAGACCTAAGGTACTTTACTAATTATAACCGGCTTTCTTTGTTGCATAATCTCACACAGCCCGCTCTAACTAATCTAAACAATAGCAGCCAAGTTAATCTGAAAAAGTAACCAGATTACCCTTACTTCCCGTACAAGTTTTGCAAATTCAACATTCATATGCAAAATAAACATACAACCCAGACAACTATTCCCGTTGCCAGGTTCGGTCTGCAAATTACCCGGATTCCGAATTGCCGACAAGCGCACGTAAATTCTGAAAATCATCCTCGCTCTCTCTCCCTTACATCAGAGATCACACATATGTATATGTATGTATGTGTGCGTGTCTGTGTGTGTGTGTGTGTGTGTGTGTGTGTGTGTGTGTAGTCTCTGCTTACACACTCCTCACTCTCTTCCTCTCGCCTTACGCACTCACACAATGTCTTATATGCAAGGAACACTGATATCTCATGGTACATTTATAGTGTGAGGTAAAATTTTCTTAAGATTCACTTAAGGAAAATGCAGTAACAATAGAAATACGTAAGGAAATATAGATAGTAGATTCCAACATCGTTATCATACAAATGAGGCCAGTCGTGTAAACGCACAGGTAAACAGATCGGTTATGTTTGATTGGTGCTGTTGCTACGCTTGCGGGATGACATGAGTAGTTACGAATGGTTGCCGCGGATGTGGTCAGAGAGCTGGCATAGAGTTTAGAATAGATTAGGGCTCTGGAAAGTGTGGATGTTTCGGAATATAGTCTTAAAGGAAGGTCTTAAAGTCTGCTCAGGATTTTTCCCGTTTGTTAGCGGTATTTTGGACAGTGTTACTTCTCTTGATAACTACATTACAGTCGGCCAGTTGCTTTACTTATTCATCCATACCCGGATCTAACTGAAATTATCTAAACAGTTTGATCTCCCAGAAAAGCAAGTATTTATTACTCTCTTACATGTATCACGAACACAAGGTGTGATTTATTGCTGGCATGGATACAAGTGACGGGTTCAAGCACTTGGACAGGTGACCTTTCCTTGAACTCTACTGCCTTGGATCTGACCTGCAGAGTTGACGCAGAAGCAACGACCTGGAACATCAAGCAAGCCAGTATACTGTCATGATATCCAATGGGTGTTTTGTGAATTGTCAGTGTGTGGTAATTCTAAACATCTCCATTGTGTGATTGTAGTTTCTGCGGTTGATGCGTTAAGTGCTTACATATGTCGCGAAAAAAAAACAAAAAAATGTTTCAAATATTTGTCCCTGCTTTGCCCACTCTTAGACCGCAGACTGGATAAAGGCAAATACCGTAGTGTCGAAGTTGATACTTTGTGTTATCCAGAGTTCGACATAACAGAAGAATTCGTGAGTAAAGAAAGCCATTGAAGAAACTTAGCATGTGCTATACAGCTCGATTTTTGCAGAGTGTGACAGTCATCGCCATATATTGTGCACATTTTACCACCTGAGTGAGGGGTAAGGGTAGTCGAATGTTAAAGCACCCGCTCGTCACGTTGAAGATCCGGGTTCGATTCCCCTCATAGATATGTACAATGTGTTAAATCCATGTCTGGGGTCCCCAGTCGTGATAATGCTGGATAATTTCTAAACATTCGTAACACCTTACTCATTCACATAAAAGGGTAAACATATTGTGGAAGAGCGTGTTCCGGGATAGGAGTGACTACTAACTGTCAACAATAATCAGCCCTAGTAATTCCATCCATTAGATTAGTGTAGATAATTACTATGCTCTCAGAGTTTGTAACTAGTTCTTGGACGGGATTGAAAGAGTATACAATGTTCACATTTCTGTCAATTCTGTTCAGCTCCCGCTTGTATCAAAACGAACTCTTTGAACGCTGGTTCTTGCCCTCAGATATGTCTTGTGAGTGAGGATTTGTAGTACCCGGAACTCAGTAGTTTTGGGTTAGCAGGCTAGCGTGAATTTCAAAGGCTTAATCTCTGTGTAGGCAATTACGAAGCTTTATATTACTTAGGGCTTTTTTTCAACAAAGTGGAAAACATCTCTGACCAACTGCACCTTATTCTACCTATGCTAAGTTTTCAGTCGTGGAATGAATGAAAAACTATGTGAAGCGACCTTAAAATCAAGTACAGTTCCTCTTCACCGTACGTCGGGATTTACAGAATACAAGATGATGGCGTGATTGTCAGCGACGAAATCCCGTGTCATCGTTCTACCTTACCTGCCAAATCGCACTGCATTGACTCGAATGCCCCGTTGACGTCACACTTTGGAATCCACTTGTCCGAGTACGTGGGCTGGGACGCCTTAACGATCTTCATCTTCTGACACGCGGTAACGTCTGGTAATGTTAACGTTGTATTAACAGTTAGTACAGACCAGCAAGCCACACGCCCTTGTGTCTTTTATTTATTATAATTTTTTAGATATTAATGAAGTTAATGAAGTTAACTCCATCTGCCGTTTGTGCCATTTGACCTCCCGGTAGAGCAGGTCAACCTGAACACGCTGTTCAATGCATCAAGACCTTGTCATAATGTATCGTACTTTGAAGTTTTTTGAGTCAGGGGTCATCTCAAACTTTATATAAATTATTTTATATCTTTCATCCTCGAAAAGACACAAGCGCCTGTGCATCAAACTCGACATTTATGATCAAACTCGACATTTATGATCAAACTCGACATTGCCAACGCAGTGTTAAGATGCGTTTCAGAGCAATGTTTACTGGCGATCGTAATTACAAACGAAATCACTTGCTTGTCAGGTTAAGATTTACTGACCAAAGTCGTAGTTCTAACGTGCGTTTAAAAAAATTACATGGAAATGCACGTAATCGGTATTCTTACACTCATTACAGCTTGCACCCGGACGTGATCTCAGCATATTACATATCGTACATCTTTTTCATGTAATTTTGGTCAGTAGGGGACGTCTAGTGGCAAAAGAAGACACGGGTTCGATTCCACACAGAGGTGAAATGTGACACCCCTTTCTGGTGACCTTTGCCGTGATATTGGAATATTTCTAAAAGCGGCGTCAAACTGTTGTCACTCACTCCCTCAAGCTTGTAACTTCACACCTCTTGTGACACGTTGGCCACAATGCTATGTACTCTGTTAACTACACAAAGAGTAGTCCAACACAAAGAGTAGTCCTACAAAAAGTGAGTCCAACACAAAGAGTAGTCCTACACAAAGAGCAGTCCTACACAAAGAGAGTCCAAAACAAAGAGAGTCCAAAACAAAGAGTAGTCCAACACAAAGAGTAGTTCTACTCAAAGAGAGTCCAACACAAAGAGTAGTCCTACTCAAAGAGAGTCCAACACAAAGAGTAGTCCAACACAAAGAGAGTCCAAAACAAAGAGTAGTCCAACACAAAGAGAGTCCAACACAAAGAGAGTCCAACACAAAGAGTAGTCCTACTCAAAGAGAGTCCAACACAAAGAGAGTCCAACACAAAGAGTAGTCCTACTCAAAGAGAGTCCAACACAAAGAGTAGTCCTACTCAAAGAGAGTCCAACACAAAGAGAGTCCAACACAAAGAGTAGTCCTACTCAAAGAGAGTCCAACACAAAGAGAGTCCAACACAAAGAGAGTCCAACACAAAGAGAGTCCAACACAAAGAGTAGTCCTACTCAAAGAGAGTCCAACACAAAGAGAGTCCAACACAAAGAGTAGTCCTACTCAAAGAGAGTCCAACACAAAGAGAGTCCAACACAAAGAGAGTCCAACACAAAGAGAGTCCAACACAAAGAGTAGTCCTACTCAAAGAGTAGTCCTACACAAAGAGTAGTCCAACACAAAGAGTAGTCCTCTTCCTCTCCTTTGGTTCGCAGCATATGTAGAGCAAACCTTTTGCAGCTTTTCCGATATTGTTTTTCATATCTGTTTTGTTTTCGTTCCATTTCACATTTGTTGTTCAATTGCGAGCACAGAGTTAGTATACGTGTAAAGTTCACTGTCATATATCGACTATTCTTTCCAGTCGTTACAACGTGCATCCGTATATGAACGCAGTGTCATATTACTTATCAATACCGCTTATTGTCACATCACGGTACATCTTTCCCCAATATTTGGGGACATTCCAGATTCCTCAGACCTAGTACATGCTGGAATTTGGGCAAAACACCATAGCCACTCACTCCCTCGTGCGTCTTGTGATACGATTACTATCATCACATGCTATGTACCTTCTTAACAACAAAAATATTAACCCAAAAAAATATAGCTCATATTTTACTTTTGCTTACCGTCTAAGACAAACCGTTTTCTTTGTGTGTCTCTCACACATTTGCCTTTCCCAAGCAGAGCCAGCAGGGAACTGCCGACGGAGTCGCACACGAGGCCGGTGTCACACTCGTCGTGGGAGAGCGGCCATAGCAGCAGGGGGGATTTCTCGCACAAGTCTCCTTCTACCTAGATCAGGAAACATTTATGTCACGAACAGCTTCGGAATAGCTGCCGTTATTGACAATTTATTCATCAGTAAAGTAGCTCAAAATCTGTTGTGACCCGTGAAGATCCGGGTTAGATTTGATCTTCATCAGTTCGTAAGAAGCGACTCCAGGGATCGGATGGTCAGGCTCGTTCGTTTGGGTGACACATGTCACCGTATCCCACGTAGAATAGATCGATGCTCATGTTGATCACTGGATTGTCTGGTCCAGACTAGATTATTTACATAATGCTGCCATGTAGCTGGAATATTGCTTAGTGTTAAACAGGAACAATGGGTGAGTGAGTTTAGTTTTACATCGCACTCAGCAATATTCCAGCTATATGGCGGCGGTCTGTAAATATTAGTCTGGACCAGACAATCCAGTGATCAACATCATGAGCATCGATCTGTGCAAATGGGAACCGATGACATGTGTCAACCAAGTCAGTGAGCCTGGCCACCCGATCCCGTTAGTCGTCGCTTACGACAAACATAGTTGCCATTTATAACATGCATGGGTTGCTGAAGGCCTATTTCACACCGGACCTCCATTTATGTAAACAGCAACAGCAACAACAACAACTACAACAACAACAACAACAACAAATAAAGAAAAAACAAAACAAAAATAAAACCCAAACACCTAAACAAGTTCTATTGTCGTCACTGAAAAGTTCTATCTGGCTATTTTTACCAGATAGTATACAATATTATTCGGCACAGTGTTTTGAATTTCTCACTCATTCACTCAACATACCTTGGCGCAGAAGGGTGGTGGGGTGGTTCCTCAAGCGGTCAAAGACCCGGGTTCAATTCCCGACAAGGGTACAATGTGTGAAACCCATTTCGAGTGACCGGTGAAGCTCAAGTCACTCACCTTGGCACAGGAGTCTGTACAGCCACAAAAGCCCCCTCCCTCGATGACGGACCCCGGACAGGTGAGGGGTGTCTTCTCTACCCCATCACACATATCAGGGGTGCACACAATAGCCCCCACCGTCACGAAGGCTGCCAGGAACACTGCTACACTGATCATGGTGTCAAATACTGGAGTGTGTGCCCAACTTATCTTTTACAAAGCAAATACAGGCAGAGCTGGGAATAACATAGGCTTTCGGCTTATCAGTGTCATACAAATCTTCGTTAACTCCTTAACAGTTAAACATTTATTTTAACGCCGCAGAATTATAACAACATGTTTATATGTTTGTTTTTCTTTCGACGCAAGTCTTCGATATGTTTCGACTACATCATCCGGGTTCGATTTCCCAAATGGATACAACGAGTGAAGCCTATTTCTGGTGCCACCCGCTGTGATATTGCAGGAATAGTGCTGACGGGATTAAAATTAAACTCACCCACTTAATCATATAGTTTTGGGTGTGGTAGGTAATGCTATTGAATGCATTATGTTATTGTGAGCTACGAAGTGATGTGTTAATCATTAATACCAGCAGAGCTTTTAAGTCAGTATGACTGAACCTGCAAGTGCACGCTAATGGCCTCAACTAATAAACGACGAATTGCTGTAAATGTCACCTGTTCCCAGCGAATCACGATATTTGGCCAACACTTGGCAAGTCCGTATCTCAGATTTATAGAATACGTCAAACGTAGGTATAAGGACTTACCGTTGTGTGAACAAGCGCGCGAGGACATGTGTCTGTGTCTGTGTGCGCGCGCGTGTGCACGTGTGCGTGTGTGCGTGTGTGCGTGTGTGCGTGTTAGTATTAGTTATAACATATCGCTAATTGGTCCGTTTTAATCAGAAACTGGGGAAGTCTTGAACAAACTGAATCATTTTGTGTCACAAGCCAAACACATTATGTTATTTACTGAAGACATTGTTAATAATGAATATTAACCTCTGTCAAATACATTTCTCACTAAGTCACTAAAACGCCAGGATATTTGTAGCTACAGGGTTTCGTTGTAGTGGCCTTCAGCATTTTCCGCCCAAGCTGATTAGATAATCCAAACATTCCAGAAGTCTGGCAGCTGGCCATTATTCATTTTTCTGTCAGTACATTGCAGTCTTGCTGTATCATGCAAAATGGAGACAGATATTTTATTAAAGTATCACCCTGTGTTGATAATCTGTGAAAGCCCCGGTTAGAACTAGTCTGCAGGAACCCATGTTTGTCACAAGAAGCGACTAACGGGATCGGGTGAAGGTGACTTAATTGGTTGGCATATATCATCGTATCCCAATTACGTAGAACGATGCTCATGATGTTGATCAGTGGAATGTCTATTCCAAACTTGATTATTTACAGACCGCCGCCATATAGCTGGAGTATTGCTGAGTGCGGCGTAAAACTAAACTCACTCTCACTTGAGTTACGATACATATCTACAGCGTTATAAAAGGGAATAAATACACAAGTCAGTCCAAGCGAATTATAAGAAACCCATCACTATACAAGGCAGTGTTTACATTAAAATTACTAGTGAATTTTGTTAAATGTAAATGGATAAAAAATAAATATAGCGATATATACACATAAATACTGCGTCATTTATATAAACACCATCTTACATATAAAAATACCCGTGAAGGTCTGGAGTAGAATAGGCCTTCTTCAGAAATATGCTTGCCATAAAAGGCGACTCTGCTTCTCGTAAGAGGCAACTAACAGGATCGGGTGGTCAGACTCGCTCACTTGGTTGACACGTCTTCGGTTACTCATTGCGCAGATCGATGATCATGCGGTTGATCACTAGATTGTCTGGTCTAGACTCGATTATTTACAAAATGCAGCTTTATACCCCGAATATTGCTGAGTGCGGCGTAAAACTAATCTCACTCACATATCAAAAGGGGCTTTGGCACATAAAGTTGAATCAACATGTGTAAAGAGCACTTCAAACCTCCCTCCATCTGCTAAAACATTAAAATTGGGCATAAATATTCAGATTCTTTAAAAGGTATAGCGTAAACTATAACATAAAGGACAGTTCAAAACACCATGATATTCCAGTCTAAGCAAACTTATCCTCAGTACTTTTCGTTACACTCCAAATACACTGAGACTAAGTTTACTCAGACTGCATGATATTCATTTTCAACAAAACAGTTTTACAAATTGGGTATAAACTCTCTTCCACAGGTATACGTTTATATCACCCTGATTCTAGTCTTACAGATGCGACTTAGTCTAAATTTCGCCATAGCTTCTCTGTTTGAACGGGGCATATGTGGTTCTGTGAAACGGTCTTCTTGATTTCCGCTTTCCTTCACAATGTGTTTGTGTGCTTAAGGTTTGTAACTGGCGTCGTTACACTCCTACACTGAGTCTAACAACCCCCAGTAGGAGATCGCGTCAGGTAACCTTTGAGCTACCTATGACAGTCCAATAAAACGCGAGACGGCCGAGCGGATTTAACCAGTCAGACAACGGCTACTGGTTAGGGTTTGGCGGGACTTACAAAATTCCCCAGTCACCGACACATCCCTCAAAAGACGAAAATACCCATAAAACACGGATATTTGACCTGCAGAATATGCGCTTAGGGATTACTGTAGATACAGGTACCATTAGCTAATATTTCTGCAAGCTGACATTATTGACTATTGACGTTTCAGCGTCTGTTTACTCACTGTTGGCAGCGTTGTTGCGTGCTCTATGTGCATCGCCCGGAAGCAGTCGTACGGAATCTTTCTGGCTGAAACCTTTTCGAGGTAAAAAGCTGAAAAGGTATGTGTCTCAAAGATTATGTGCTACTAAGGCGTGTCACCCTCAGTAAAGGAATGTCACGAATGATATTCCTGAGAATGGACTTCACACAGTCACAGAAAGCAGCAGTTTAACAATTAGACTAGCGCGGACCGGATAACAATTAAATATATACGATGGCATGTGAGGAGAAGAACGCCACTATACACTCAGTAACAACTTAATTAAGCACCCCTGACACGTATCACGATAGAATAAACCACCACCTTAACCTCCTGGAGCATATCTAGGACATGAGTGACCGTCATGTGCAACAAGGTGATCCTCCTGTTCAGAACCTGGCCCAACTGGAAGGTGCTTTAGACGAGGAATATTGTACACTGTTCCTTCAGAGGATCAGGAGGCTGACAAGGGGTATGAGGAGGAGAGTGCTGGCTGTCACACAGTCCTATGTAATAAAGTAGCTTCTGTCTATATGTCAAGCCGGATCAAGCAGAAGAGAACTAGAGTAACCTCCCTTTGTTAATTAAGCTCGCGTGTTGCTGGGTTTCTCTACAAATCAGAATCCGGAACAATTCAGCTGGATGTACGAAATCTAGGAGACGATTGTGACTTGCACATCCTCAGGTTGAGCAAAAATCAGATGTAAATAGTGAAGTTAACGACATTACTGCAAGTGTGCTTATATAGCTTATTGTGAACTGACTTACGATAGAGATTGTAAGACTACGTGTGGAATCAAGAAATGTTTATTTCTGTGAGGTACAGAAAGGTTGCGCGGCTAGTCGGGGGGACAGTCGACGTGGCCAGGAATCCTGGCGGTTTGTATACCTCCAGTGGCGTTCACACAGAAACAGGAACCTGAAACACACGTGGCCAAATGCTACTATCGCTGATGACGATGATGATGATAATAATGGTGATGATGAAGGTGTCGGATATTGGAATGGGTTGGTCGCAATACAGATGAAATGATCAAATCTTGCAACATTGATTGAGATCTTGAGCCCAGTAGATAGGTCCAAGTGCCCAATACGCGGTTATTGTGAAATCCTGCATACCTCTACGTGCGTCACAACAGTATATTGGAAGGAGCGTCAGAAAATATGATGTGTGTCGATTTTGATCAGTAGTTCAATACTTTTGTCAATCAAAAGCAATGTAGAATGTTAGTTTGGAAGAGCCTTATAAAAAAATTTGCAATTTAGACTGTAACGACATTACGTCCACAATGTTGTCTGTGTTACGTTATCTAGAATGTTAGCTTGAAAGGCCCGTATCAAAGACATGAAGCGCTACCGTGTTGTTACGTCATATATTTCGTCAACCTCTGTCTGTCTTATGTGAACAACGGTATCCATGTTTCGACAAAGTTGGTGTCCGTGTTGCGTCAACAATGGTGTCCGTGTTACGCTAACAGTGGTATTTGTGTTACGTCAACAGTGGTATCTGTGTTACGTCAACAGTGGTATCCGTGTTACGTCAACAGTGGTATCTGGTTTACGTCAACTGTGGTATCCGTGTTACGCTAACTGTGGTATGTGTGTTACGTCAACAGTGGTATCCGTGTTACTCTAACAGTGGTATCCGTATTTTGTCAACAGCGGTATCTGTGTTACGTCAACGGTGGTATCTGTGTTACGTCAACAGTGGTATCTGTGTTACGTCAACAGCGGTATCCGTGTTACGTCAACAGTGATATCCGTGTTACGTCAACAGTGGTATCCGTGTTACATCCACAATGTTTTCTGTTGCGACAATAGTGGCGTTTGTGTTACGTGAACAGTGGTGTCTCTTTTACGGTAACAGTGACCCCTGGTATGCGTAGTCAATAGTGATCTCTGTGATACAGCAACACTGATATCCATGTTACGTCTACAGTGGTGTTTGTGCTACGGTAACAGTAGTGTCTGTGTTACGTCCACACTGGTATTTTCCTTATGTTTATGCGCATTTTGACATATCTTATATCCTACGATTGTATTTCGAAAATTTTGGTGACTCACATAAACACTTTCATTTCAGACAAAAGATGAAATCCAGTAATTGACGACTGAACAGGAACAATAATAAAATGTTAGGTATCACGTGAATGCTACAATAGCAGGATGAACCGGGCTCTTGATCACAGCTGTTTGGTAGCAAACTGTACCATCTTTCACTCTTGTCTTACCCGAGGCGTCGCATTGCATGGGCGTGAAGTTACCATCGTCATCACATGCTGGCGTCCACTTGCTAGGCCAGTATCTCATGGTCATCTGCTGCACGTATGACATGCGCTCACATTCGGTCTCAGTTCCTGAAACGTCAGGTGTACTCGAGCACAAAAGTAGTGTAAAATGAAAAAAATAGTCCAACACAAAAAGAAAACGTAGTCCAACACAAAGAGTAGTCCAACATAAAGGTAGTCCTACACAAAGTAATCCCACTCACTCCCTCGTGCGTCTTGTGATACGATTACTATCATCACATGCTATGTACCTTCTTAACAACAAAGAAATATTAACCCCAAAAAATATAGTTCATATTTTACTTTTGCTTACCGTCTAAGACAAACCGTTTTCTTTGTGTGTCTCTCACGCATTTGCCTTTCCCAAGCAGAGCCAGAAGGGAACTGCCGACGGAGTCGCACACGAGGCCGGTGTCACACTCGTCGTGGGAGAGCGGCCCTAGCAGCAGGGGGGATTTCTCGCACAAGTCTCCTTCTACCTAGATCAGGAAACATTTATATCACGAACAGCTTCGGAATAGTTGTTATTAACAATTCATTACTGAAGCATGACAGGCTCTGTTATGACCGGTAAACATCTGGGTTAGAATTGTTCTTAACCAATCCATGCTTGTCGAGTATCGACTCAGGCTTGGTTGACACGTCTTCCTATCCAGATGAGCAAGAATTTGATCACTGGATTGTCTGTACTAGACACAGTTATTTCCAGAATGTTGCGGGAATATTTCTAAGAGCTGAGTTTTTACCACCCAAAATATAATATTATACAGAATCATATTTTGAATTCTTGACAAAGCTGCGTTTAAGCACTTGGCTAGCCTTGTAGCTGAACCGTTCGCTCGTCACGCCGAAGACCCGGGTTTGATTCCCCATCTGGGTACGATATGAGAAGCTAACTCCTGATGTTCTCCGGCGTAATCTTTTTGAAATATTGCTTAAAGCGGCGTAAAGCTAAATTCACTCACTCACCTTGGCACAGGAGTCTGTACAGCCACAAAAGCCCCCTCCCTCGATGACGGACCCCGGACAAGTGAGGGGTGTCTTCTCTACCCCATCACATATGTCAGGGGTGCACACAATAGCCCCCACCGTCACGGCGGCACTCAGGAACACTGCTATACGGATCATGGTGTCTAATACTGGAGTGTGTGCCCGAGTTGTCTTTTACAAAGCAAGATACAGGCAGAGCTAGGAATAAAATAGGCTTTCGGCTTATCAGTTTGATAACCCTTTGTCAACGTTTTGAAATGTTTTTTTAAAGTCTCAGAGTAATTACAGCAACATGTTTATTTGTTTCTTTGTTCTTTTATGCCACTCTTAGATATATTCCATTTTGTAGCGGCGACCTCTACATAGGCTTCGGACCAGATTATCCAGTGACTGACACAAAGTTACCAGCCATCTAAGCAAATATGCACCAAACAAGTATGTAAGCCTTTAAAGGTGATCCCGTTAGTGACGTAACACTGCTGTTGTCGTAACGTCACAGACTGGGGTTCACTTGCTTGGCCAATTGCTCGTGGTCACCGTCTGCAAGCAGGCCATGCGCTCACATTTGGTCATCTCAGATCCTACAAGGTGAGTGAGTATCTTTGGACAAATGGCCAGTGGATCAAGAAATCAAGGCGTGATGCACAAGGTTGAAACATTGAATGTTTTGACAGAAGCGAACTTGGTCCGTTTCTGAGACTGTAAAAATTCAAGTAAATCCTTTAAGTGTTAGACAATCCACACTGTCATAATTCCACTTGTCTCTGTGAAAATAGTGGAAACGTTTGGGATTTCGATCGATCATTGTTGATCATGCCGCACTCAGCAATAGTCCAGCTACATGTATATGGCGGCGGTCTGTAAATAATCGAATCTGGACATGACAACCCAGTGATCAACAGCAAGAGCATCGATCTGCGCCATTGGGGACCGATTACATGTGTTTACCAAGTCAGCGAACCTGACCAACCAATCCCGTCGTCGCCTCTTATGACAGGTATAGACGCCTTTTGTGGCAGGCCTGGGTTGCTGAAGACTTATTCTACCCGGGATCTTCACGGGTCTTATCTTATCTGAAGTTGACAATGTTTATCACATTCTAATACAAGACACTATTATGGATGACAACTTCTTTAATTCTTTTAACACGACGTTTCAAGGCTAATTCTTGCCCCTTCGTCAGGTGGATGAAGGGCAAGAATTAGTCTTGAAACGTCGTGTTAAAAGAATTAAAGAAGTTGTCATCAATAATAGTGTCTTGTATTACCTCACCAACTTCTATATGCCTTTGAAGAATTTCGTTTATCACATTCTCTGCATGTGACAATATGGCGTTCGTTTCCATTTCTCTGAGAGTGAGATAGGTAGATATGTAGCCAGCTGGATAAAGCCTCTTATCGCCAGTGGCCTCAGCGCCAGCAGCTGACCTAGCCGCTAACGCGTTCGCTCGCCAAGCAAACAATTACGTTTCCAGTTTTGAAAAATATATACATGACTGAAAGATTTTAGCCTCCTGGTATATGCCTAAACTGGATGTGTGGCTCGTCATATTTTTGACTGGATACATTTGGAAACATTTTATGTAAAGCTGAAAATAATCTGTGAGCACAGCTTGTGCCTGGATTGCATGAGTGTGAGTGAGACATAGAAAGAATGATATTTTATTTCTGTAATGTACACGAAGGCTGTCTGGCTATTGAGAGGAACAGTCCACCTTCCCAAGGACCTTGTTGCCTTGCATCACTCCCATGGAGTCCACACAGAAACAGTGACCTGCAACATACGATGTGAGAATAATAACTCTTATTTGTATCATTACAAAAACGTCATCGTCATCATCGCCGTCGTCGTCGTAGTCAGTACTAGTCATATCAAAGGGACCTCGTGCTTTTTGCGAGAGTTTGAGTTTTTGCTTTATATAATGTGAGACTCGAAAAGCTTCAGTGCACAATCAGGATTTATTGTATCGTGAAGCATTTAGAGTCGGGGATCATTCATTCATTCATTCATTCGCAAACAGACGAGAACCTATGGTCATATCCCAGCGAAAACTAAATTTGCATACTCGATCGGTAATAGAAAGACATCTGGGAGACTGTATCACATTTCGTGTTTATTACTTCTGAGCATCATATCACACTGAATCAGAGACAGTAAGTAATTAACGAAGGACCTTGATGAATATTACACTGTTACTTGTCACAAAATGACCAGTATTCATATATGCGAGCGCTCTCATATATGAAAACTGGTCATTTTCTCTACGCTGCGCAACCACATTTGCGCTACATTTTGCCTGTGGTCAGATAATCAGTGAAAAGGTGACCACCATGTGATAACAGGGATAGTATATTGGTGGAGAACCTATACGATATTGGATTAGATCTGCTGTCTTACCCGAGAAGTCGCACTGCTGGGGTGTGAAGTTACCGTCGGTGTCACATGTTGGCGTCCACTTGTCAGCGTAAATAACCATGGTTATCAAAGACGCCATCCTCATCTGCTGACATTTAGTCTTCGTGGATCCTACAAAGTCATGTGATAGTTTCAAGTAACACTTAACTGGGTCAAACTAGAGAAACACTGGAACGTATTTAGTGTTACACCATGGGTCCTACGGTGGCTGAGTGGGTTAGATGGCTGACTTTGAGGGTATGGGTTTGAATCGCAGATGGAATCACTGATACATTCAAGGATAAAGAAACATAAAGAACATTGTTAGACAATAAACATAGAAACGTGATCTCAAAAGTACACCCAACTGTATGCACAGTTAGCATACACATTTAGCATACAAATACATTCTCAAGCAAATAAACATCTGGTGTTCACAAATTTTCCCCTGCCAGGTGCATCACAAGCCTGATCGCCCTGTTTCACACCAAGGGCAGCATTACACTGACTAGAAGAATGCCATCAATCATTGGTGTAGCCTGACAAGCATGGCTTGTGGTGTTTAGTGGTCTCGGACATGGAGCCCAGGGCCCGTTTCACCAAACTCTCGTAAGTCTAAGATCTCGTAACTTTTCTCGTAGCAATCGCACCTCTTATGTTACAATGTAAGAGGTACGAATGCTAAGAAAAAAGTTACGAGATCTGAGGCTTACGAGAGTTTTGTGAATCATGACCCAGGTCACAAGTCAAAAAGCAACGGTGATCACGGAGAGTCCTTGGATGGGTGACCTGATTTGGCAGTTTGACTCTTGAGAGTTTCTGTGGTAGACACGCCTTTACCTCGTGAAGACCATTATTTGATCCAACGCCTGTCCTTACTCTTGACACAAGAAACCAAGTGTTATTCCTCGACGGACGATTTGTACTATCGAGCTTTGAAACTATACGCACATTCCTTTGATTGTGTTATGATACATATTTCCTTTCAGACATGGCTTGGCAAACCATGGGAAAAAATTATGAAATGTGAAAGTTGTCAGAAGTGTGAACGCGGGGTCTGAAATCGCGTTTAATTTCTTATCATGAAGTTTGTGTATCATAAAACAGAGGTCCCAACACACAACCTACTCTTTGACGTGTCCTTGACACAGATGCCAGCTCCAAAAATCGCCATCTGGTCCTTTTGGCAAACCAAACCTTTGTCACATGACCCCTGGGGTATTATCCCGTGCATGTACGTGGCCTGGCACGCCTCTCCTTCAACCTAAAAGCAGAGTAAGTGAGTGAGTCTTTAGTGTTTTTTACGATGTGTGAGTGAAACATGAAGTGGGTGAATGTGGACATGTCCCATTCCAGCATTATGTGGAAATGTGGTGAAAAAGACACCAAGAGTAGATTTATAAATAAAGAAACTATGCCGGATTAAGAGTCGCGCCTATATTTTCTGCTAGATAAACGAATGTACTTAACATGAGGTTAGCAATCTGAAGAAACTACATATTCACAAAGTTATACATGTTTTGAGATAACGGATAAGAGATACAATGACATCTTATCAATGTACATATGGTATCGTGACACACGCGTAAAGCGATATAACCATTACACAGCAAGTATACAACAGCTTTTACACTGACGTTTTAAAGAATAATTCAAGACTCGTCTAGCACACTCATCAAAACATTGTGTGAAAATATGGATAAATGTATGGTATACCTTGGCACAGGCATCTGAGCAGCCACAGAATCCCCCTCCCTTGATGACAGAACCAGCACAGTTGAGGGGGGTTTGTTTCACTTGGGAGCACAACTCAGGAACACATACAATGGCATTTGCGGCCCCGTAAACTACCACTAAAACAGCAAACCGGAGCATGGCGTCTTGTCCGACTTTGTACCAGAAAACAGCACTTGGCCTATCTTGATATCTTATCTCAAAACCGATGTTTGGTTTTCACATTACCTGCACGTGACCTGGACCTGATGTCGTTGTGTTTCCGTCTCGTGTCTTTCTGTGTTTAAACGTGACTTGGCTGGCCTAGTAGACAAGGACCCTACACACCTCGACTTGTGTCTGAAGCGGTCACTCACAAAATTAAAGACTGCTACATCTAGCTCGCCATATTTGAGTGAAATCGTCCACATTTTTGGTGTATAGAACTATGCCCACTGGGCGAGCTAGATGCAGCAGTCTTTAATTTTGTGAGTGACCGCTTCAGACACAAGTCGAGGTGTGTAGGGTTATATGAGCAAAGTTCCTTGGGAGCAAAGATCCCGAATTCCACATTTCTACATACTGGACTAAGTCGGTAGCTAGTTCCCAAGCAGAACTGGCCTGGAGCCTGGGATTCTGGGCTAGAGACGACCATCGCCATTAGACTTGATCTCTCATCATTAAACCCACTATACGTTTGATACATACATGCTCTACGGTTTATGCCAAGAGGCTGAACACCACGTGTGAGGCTCTTGATCCGATAGGAGACATTTTGAAATATTCTGTATGGAGCTAAACATGAGTCTACTTCCTTATAAAACAGAGCCTCCCTTCAGAAAGTTCTAAGATGATCGCACGTCAATAAGGTAACATTAGTGCAATGTTAAAGAGTGGATGTTAAGGTTAACCTTAGTAAAGGTTGCTTCGTGGAGGGAGTCCTTGGACTTAAACACGGTTTTGTTTGTATGGATTTGAGTTAAAAGGGGAAGAAAGGTGATGATGTGTATTTCTGTAAAGTATGCAAAGGCTGTCTGGCTACTGAGAAGAACAGTCGACCTTCCCAAGGACATTGGTTCCTTTCATCAGTCCCATGGAGTTCACAAAAAACCAGTGAATTGCAACACGCGGTGTGGAATATTTAGTATTTTCGACTAGGATGATCAATGTTATAAACATTGTGTTTAGTGCTGATATAAGGTGGTGGGTAGCCAAGGGGATAAAGCCTTCGCTTGTCACGACGTAGGCCCGGGTTTGATTCCCCACATGGGTACACTGTGTGAAACTTATTTCCGGTGTCGTGATATTGCTGGAATATTGCTAAGAGTTGCACAAAATCATACTCACTCACTCTTTTATTGCTGATATATCCTTTAGTCAACCGTCAACAGACCAGGTTTCAGTGTTTAAAGACTGAACCGGTCAAACTTCAATAGCGTAATTTACTTAAGTGGATGGATTTCAACTTGCATTTTTCTGCGGAAGACTGACAGCTGCTGTGAATGCTTATCATTACACAATACCTAGAATAGATGAATCGATCAGGTACCTCGGCACTTGTGAGCAAACAAAGATGGTCTTTGTCAATTGAAAGCCAGTTTGTATCCAGATGCATCACATCGTTTGAATCATAAGACAATGAACTGCTTAAACACAGCTGGAACCATTTGGGAAGGACTTAACACCGCCATGGACTATAAGTGTTATCTCACCCGAGAAGTCACACTTACATGGGTCTGAAGTTACCATCGGCGTCACAATCTGGCGTCCACTTGCTGTCAAGGTAAACAATCATGGTCAAGAACGATGACATCCTCATCTGCCGACATTTAGTCTTCGTGTATCCTAGAATGAGTGGGTGAGTTTAGTTTTACGCCACACTGAGCAATATTCCAGCTATATGGAGGTGGTTTCTAAATTATCGAGTCTGGGCCAGACAAGCCCGTGATCAACAGCCTTTGCATCGATCTGTGCAACTGGGATACAGTGACATGTGTCAACCAAGTCATAATCCCGATCACCCGATCCCGTTAGTCCCCTCTTTCGACAAATATGGGTTGCTGAAGATCAATTCTAGCCTGGATCTTCACGGGTCATCAACAAGAATAACAGAAAGCGTTGTTTCATTAGGTGACGTAAGACGTTTAACATACATGTAGGGCGAGGCATGGTTTTGCGTTCTGGTTGACAGGGCATCCTACACCATGTGTGTAATGAAACAGGCTCCGGCATTAAACGGCGTGTCCGTGACACGGGCGCCCACTCCTAGCGTGTGGGGCTTGCGGCAAATGATGTCTGTGTGCCATAGATCTACGGGTATCATCACACCGTGACTGTAGATATGATCTCTCGCCATCTGATGTAGAGAGAAAGCGTCAGGGTGTGAGTGTGAGAGTGAGAGTGAGACGAATTGCGTTTGACCTGGAGAGTGATTGATACAGCACCAGGGGATGGTTGCGTGTGTGTGTGCGCGCTTGTGTGTCCGTTAGTGAGCGTGTGAGTAGGGAGTGTGTGTAAATGAATGAGTGTGTTGACGTGTGTTTGTGCGTGTGTGAGGTGTGAGACTGCGTGTATGAGTGAGTAGATGGGTGTGAGTGAGTGGATGAGCAATGTTATAATCTAGGGGAAAATAGATTAAAATGTTAAAAAAACTGTTGACAGAGTGTCCCTGAATACAACTTGGCACAGATATCGGCTCAACCACAGAATCCTCCTCCCTGGATTACAGAGCCAGCAGATGAAGGGAGCTTGTTCTACCTGGGCAACTCTGGGAAGTATAACACCGGCATTTGCAGTCCTCTACAATAAATAAAGTTAGGCAATCCTATCTGAATTAGGTCACTGTGGTGTGTGATTCAGATTAACTGAAACTGTAGTTTTATATATTTTCACAGTTTTCGGGGAAAAAACGTTGCATGCGGTTCTTAAAACGAACATGAACATGCTTGCATAAGTAATGATTCGCTGTTTGCGAAACGCCGACAAAGGTTCAACCAGCTCACCATTTTCTGACTGTCTTCTCTGTAGACTTCTTCCCTGTCAAGCACCGGGTGTTCAGAGCGGCATTGAAATGCCAGTGAACCATGAATCATAGATAAGGAACTACAAGTATCTGAGTGAGTGAGTGAGTGAGTGAGTGAGTGAGTGAGTTTAGTTTCACGCCGCACTCAGCAATATTCTAGCTTTATGGCGGCGGTCTGTAAATAATCGAGTCTGGACAAGACAATCCAGTGATCAACAACATGAGCATCGACCTGCGCAATTGGGAAGCAATGACATATGTCAGCCAAGTCAGCAAGCCTGACCACCCGATCCTGTTAGTCGTCTCTTACGACAAGCTTAGTCGCCTTTCATGGCAAGCATGGGTTGCTGAAGGTCTATTACCGTTCTCATGTTATGACCAATGTTTGTACATGGGTCCAGTCAAGATACGGGTCACAATTGTCTTCATCAACCCATGCTAGTGGAAGGATAGGACGTACGAGATTTGGTTGCCAGATGCATGGACATGGTCGATGTTCATTCTGTCAATCACTGGATCGTCTGGCGTAGACTCGATTATTCAAGCTGTCATGTAGTTGGGATGCTGATGGGTGCGTTGTTGGACACAAAGAAAACAAGATTATGAGTAGGCTAGAAGGGGAACTGTTAGACGCCATGCATACAATTACCGTCCTTGGTCCCATTGAAACAGGGGCGGCAGGGGTAAAATAAAAGTAAAGCGTTCGTCCGACACGCTGAAGACCCTTGTTCGATTCCCCACATGGGTCCAACGTGTGAAGCCCATTTTTGGTGTTCCCCGCTGTGATATCGCTGGAATCTTGCTAAAGCGCCGTAAAACTAAACTCACTCACTCTCGCTGACATATTCACTGGACACCAACGTTCCGCCAAGAACCACCTGTGGCCTAGTGGATGTAGCGTCTGTTCAGGGACCTGGGAGTCTGGGTGTCAAGCCCTGTCACTCCAAGCTACATTAAAATTCTGCTGCTTTTTGTTGCCTTGCCCGACGGACTGCATGAACGGGGTGGTACAAGGATCGGTAAATTGCGAGTGTGACTTGGGTGTCTATGTACTGTGGCTGGTATCTCCGTGGGCTCGCGCAATAAAATCAGTCGTAGTCGGGACTTGAACAAGCAGACACAACTGCATTTACACGTGCAATACTCTTGAGGCGACTTTAAACCCCATTTCATGGTATCTGTCGGATCACGCAGTGTGGGGGCATAGGGAAGTTTTAAATCATACGAAATTTGTACGTGTAGAATGTGTTCTTTTGGTGCAGTTGTTTATAATTATACTGTTGTTTTTTATTATATGAACTCTCGATATCTTAGAGACGATTGAAGATCCGGGTTCGAACTGATCTTCAACAACCCATGTTTGCTGAGAGAGGCCACTAACGAGATCGGGTGGTCAGATCCGCTTCGTATCCCACTTGCGTAAATCGATGTTTATGATGTTATCACTGCATTGTATGGTTCAAAGTCTATAGCTGAAATATTGCTGACAACCACAAACCAACTAAAGCTAACTAGGAATTCATTTTCAACTGATCAAACATGATAAAATCAGCCGGGTGTATAGTTTCTTAGGCTCCTCAGTGTATATTAACTGGTGGACGGATATTAAAGGATAAATAAATGATAAGTAGGATTTGATATGCTGGTGCTAATCCTGGGTTCTTGGAGAACTGATAGCATTCTGATGGCGAGTACGTGTGGTCACCTTAAATGACCATAGAATTTCCGAACATGCCCTACAAAACATTTAGCTTAAAGGCAAACACTGCTGCGTTCGTAATTGTTTGTTTCGGACGTCTTGCGATCAGACACACATGGGATAGCCCCAAGACATATACACACACCTTCTTCCATAATGTCGACTTCAAAGGTGCACTGATACTTACCTACCACAGTCTCTACTCTTCTCCCCCGAGGCTACCTGATGACACAATATGATCCTGTGAGGGGTTTTCGTGGGTATCATAATTATTTATATCCGTGAAATGGTTAATTCTCTTGATATTATCGGGGTTAGGAATAAATCTGCATAGTCATTATGTTAATGACAAAATATGTGCATTTATCAACATAACTTGGGATTTAAATTCTAAAAAAGGTTTAAGAATGTTTTTGCAACATAGTAAACGTTCAAATTTTTAGCTTTAAATTAAATTAAATTCAAATTTGTAAACCTTAAGTTGGGAATATTGTGAGTGAGTGAGTTACGTTTTACGCCGCTTTTATGGGAATACTGTGTCCTATGCATGATAAATGATGGTTTGTTTTGTTTTTGAGGCAACTTCAATATTGTTAATATTTCAGGAAGGAATTAAGGAAGAAAGTCGATTCCTAACATTTGTAATTTTTAAATTCATGTGAAAGTTTACGCATAACAAATAAGACACCTTCTGAACCCGGATCAGATTGACGTATGTGTCTCCTTACATCGACCTTTCATTCTTGTTTGAGTGGAATTTCAGAAGTTAGGAAGTACAATATAGGCAAACTTTGTGCCACAAAATTGTGGATCACATGCAGTCATTGCTGGTTGACAATTGCACAAAAATTGCAATGAAACGTCGCATTTACAAACAAAACAAGTTGTCATGAATAAAGTTTGTCGATATTGACTTCTGAGACATTGCTGATCCATTAATCCATTTACAGAAACATGCCGCGCTGTCGCGAGTTCAGCGACATCCGTGACTCACCTGTACACACCTTTGCGCATGCGCAGTTGTTGAATTACCTGAATGTTTGAAGAGTTGGGGAAAGGATTTCTCATCAGATGCTGAGCTTCTTTTTACTGTAACGACAAACTCAACATTTTTTATACTTAGGACATTCTTTAAGCAAGGTAAGTGACGAATAATATTTAAGAGGTTCTACCTGTAATTACTCTAAATCACACCTGGCATCAATGACCTATTTTGTGTGTTTTGATCATCGGTGTCCGGCCATGGTTGTATTAGGAATGCGACACTTCCTATTTGAAAGTACATCGTTTTACACGATCCTGTTGATGATTGCTGATCAACCATAGAAATCCTTAATTAATAATATGAGCTCTTATTAATAATGCTATTTATTACCTGTATCTTGCCGGTTGAAGTTTAAAAGACCATGTTCAAAGAGGAGACAGACTGGACCAAATACATATTTCACCCTGTAGATACCCCATATTATAATGTAAATTTTTCTGTGATATACACACTCACCAGAGTCGTTTTTGTGAGTCTTTAAATTAACAGGTATATATATTTTATAAGATATGTCCTTTATATTGTCAAAACCATCGTCAATGAATGGCCTCTCTTTCACAGTAATTACCAGCATGACAAGGCTAACTCCAGCTGTTTTTCAGATGCTGATAAGTCCCATGTAAGAAAGGAATAGGTTTTTGTAGGCGTAAGATCATAAACTGGTACACTGGATACAGTAATAAACAGTTGGGACAAGAGTGGTACCGATGTAAGTAATGGTTGTTTATTTCCTGGCCTCACCCTGAATTAATGCTAATTACATCCTTCAGCAGCCCTGCCCACTAGTTGGGAGGGGCCTACATGTTCTTAGAATGATGATACTCAGACATTGAGGAAATGCCATTGGAAACATGTCTATAGCAAAATGTAAAGGGAGGGGTAGGGGAAACAAGGAAAGGAATTTCGTCATGTTAAGTTTTCTTATTTTGTTCTTTTTTTGTGTAAATTGTGCAACCTTAATTAAAAATGAGTGATGTTGCAATCATGGACTGTATAAACAAATGTTTTGTAATAAGTTTACTATGAATGTTTGACAATACTTGTTGATATATTAACTGTCAAAATGAACTATTCTTCCAGATTACCTAAATACAAAAACTTAAATACTTTGTTACATAAACCTAGCTTTCAGTATATTGTAGGTGTCTAATTAGTACAACATTTAATCTTATTTACAATATATGATTTAAAATGTCAGGCAAGTTGTGACTTAATATAAGTGCTAACAAACTTTAACCCTAATAGTTCAACTATAAAAACATAGTCCTAAACAATGTGAAAACATTCTTGACACAACTGTAAGACACTCTTTTGAATAAGCCCAGACAGCACCCAAACTGCCAAGAGCCAATTAACTTAAACAATACATGTCACTTGCCAGCTAATTAGTTAAAAGGGAGTCACATGTCTAGTTTCCAAATTTGTTAAACCCTTATAATAACAAACCTTTGAATGTTTTTCACAAATATGCTTGCGTAATACTATAATAGCTCACTGTCATGACAGTTGTTTTTAAAAGCACTGCAAATGTCTACCCCCTGTTTAAATTCTTCCAGCCATTTCAAGCCTATGTGTCTTGGATATCACTGTGATATTGCTGAAATATTGCTGAGTCTAGTAAAAGCAGCATAAAAGTAAAACAATACTCTTGATGATGCCAGGATTTGGGGGTTTCATATGAGGAAAAGCATTCCAGCCTTCGTCACTTTGGAATACTGCCCTTCGTAGCTTTGAGATAACTGCAGTTATTAGATTATTCTTTATCCATCCACTACAGAGTATTCTAATTCAACAACATATTTCAGCATGACGACCCCAACGCCTGGAGACAATGCTGAGCTCTACCGCACAACATCGAAGCAGGTGCTTGTGACACGTGACCCAGTCTTGACCCACCCAGCAATCTACCAGGGTCATTACATTGGACCCCAGCCTCACACTTACATGCCCTTGGCCATTGTTGTGACCATCCTGAACCCCCTTATTGGACCCTTTGCCATCTTCTTTGCATGTAAGTATTCCGTCATCTCAAGGCTGCTTATGGACACAAGGCCTGTGTGTTTTTGTTATAAAATATACCCTCAATTTTGAAAGAAACAGCACTATTGTTTGATATGTCCATTTTGAACAACCTGGTAGTATTTTTAGTATGATCAGTTAATTGTCTGCGAATGTTTTGACAAACCTGCTTGTGAAAAGAATATTTATGATTAAAGTATTTGAGGAGGTTTTAGTGCTATTTAGTAGAGGACGTAAGAATTGTATGGGAGATGGTCTCCAGTTACGAGTAAAAGTGACTGTGTTAAAGAGGGTCACACATTCACATGAATGTAACCACTCATAGGGAAATTCTGCATATCACACAGAAATGTTTCCAAAAGTGTTATTTATGAAAACAAAATTTAGTGGCCATTGATAGCTGTTCAAGTTATTGAATGACATGAATGTCATTGAATGGCTGTTAGTGACAAACTTGTTGCTGTGTTGGGTTTCAACAAGTTGTAAACACTATTTTAGGCTTTCCTCCCACTGCAAGCTCTCATACAATATAACACTAGGATTACAGTTCAAAAACAAGTTAAACCCATCTCACATCCTCTTGTTCACTGATCTGATAGGGCCTAATGGTTAAAGTTGCTGTTGTTTATGGGGAAAGCGGTCAACTCCCTTTGTCACATGTTTACTTTGTAAAATGTATTAAATATTGGCTAAGATTATTACACATGCATCCTGATAGATACCCTTATCAATGTTATCAGTTTTTACTGTCAATTGAATCTAGAAAACGACCAACATGGGTAAGTTATGTTAAGCATTTATTGTTCAGATATCGGTTTGGAATTGTATGGAACTCACCCATAAATCTTTGTTGAACTGTGAAAAATATCTTTTGTCTAACATTAGTAAAGACAACAAACAAATCTTTACAATGTTTAGATCAGGATGTAATACACTTGATATTCAGTTAATGAGAAAAGGTCTGGTTAGTGTTAATGTTGTATTATGTAAGCAATGTAAGGGTATTGAAGACGGAGTACATGTTATATACAACTGTAAGGTCTATGACAGCCTTCGCCAACGCCTAATTCCAAAGACATCAAGTGGACATTATATTTCGATTCAAAGTCTCTGTACATCTTCAGATACCAACATAATAAACAACCTTGTGAAATATTTGAAATATGTTTATTCAGCATAGTAGTGTTTGCACATTCTTTTTTTTCTACCCTTGCTGTATATCCATTTGGAAATCCAACCATACCATATAATATTTCATATATTGGTATGTTTGTAATATTTAGACCAGGGTGCAAAAATTATTTGGTACGCAGTCAAACCAGAAAAGGTTTGGATACTTTCAGTAAATATGATGCTGATGTATAATTCTATAGTCACCAAGGTCGCCATATAGCTGGAATATTGCTAAGTGCGACGTAAAACTAAACTCACTCACTTATAGTCACCAAGTGGGAAATATGTCTTCGCGAGAAGCCTATGTATACTTCTCGAATTATTATTAACAACTCTGTGAAATATTTAAAATACGTTTATCCTGTGACATAGTGTTAACAGTATGGTCTCCTTGATTTGTGGTATGTACACATCTGATAGCTCAGCTGTGTGATGTACCATCCTATATAAACCAACAACGGGGAACTTAATCTCCATCCATTGCCCTCAGATATGTAATATGTCTAAAAACCTTCTGATATATCTGTATTAAGTGTATTCTCCAAAATACTGTTAGTGAAACTTGCCTCTTTGACCCATATTGTATGCATATCGGGTAATGTACTATTTTGTACTGTAGGTCAAATGGCCTTATATACTTATAAACTATCTTCATCTTCATCTTCTTCTAATGGTTAAAGTGTTAATCAATATGCTGACATAGACCCCAACAATCTGAAGATGTCTTCATGTACCATCTTAAGATAGCAGACCAGTCTCGTTGGTCCAGTTTGCGTGAAACAGGGACTTTGTGGGCAACCAAGTTGACATTATGACAAAGTGCTCACAATATCTCAGTCATCATGTTGAAGATCTGGGTTCGATTCCCACATTGGTTCAGTGTGTAAAGGCCTTTTCTGTGTTACCTGATATGTTATAGCTGGAATTTTGCTAAAATGGCAGAAAACCATTCTTATGCACTTGCTTAAAGCATTCTCTCATTACACTGAAGAATTGTGTTCAATACACCACATGGTACAATGTGTGAAGCCCATTTCTGGTGATATTGCTGGAAATTATTGCTATGGGCAGTCTTAAACTATACTTGCTCACCTCTTTTGTTTTCAGACATGTCGTCAAGAGCTTATGGACAAGGTGACCTCAAGTATGCCAATAAGTGGTCCCAGTATGCTTTTATGATGGGGATGATTACGATAGTAGCTTCCGTCCTCATCTACATCACTATCGGTTTCGCCCTGAGTCCTATGGGCATCAAGGGAAGCCACTCTCTTTGAGTGCTAAATAGAATGTGTATAGTGTGTATATATTGACATCGACGTCATAGAGGAGAAATCATATTTTGTACAAGGTTTTACAACACTGATGCTCCAGATCATCCACAAATAATTTTAATGGTCCCTGTAGAAAAATAAACTCTTGGGAAAAAGAAATAGTGTACAGTCTTTGTAATAATGACGCTCCAAAACGAACTTTCTTTTTGTTAAGAGTAGGTATGTGGAATGTTATTGTGCATCAAGAAGGACACGATATGTGCATGTTTGTGCCCTAGATGTATGTTTGTGGCCTGGATGTATATTTCCTGATTATGTAAAACCCTGGATGCAGATACTGGCTCAACCCTAGATTCACTAATTTACTGACACTGTAGGATTGTGGCATTCTTGAATACTTAGAAGCTATAACAAACTACAGGCAAATATGAGAACATAAATTCAGCAAGCAATACATAATAACATAATATTGAGGGAATGATTTGATTAAGCTTGGGGAAGATACAGGACTGCAAAGTTGCAGTGTGCAGTTTAAAGTGTATGGTGTAAGGTGATGTTGGAAAATTGACATTGGTTGTAAGACAGGTTTGATCCACTTGTTTTGCATGATCAAGAATTTTAGTTTGTGCTGATTTTTACTTGTGTGATGTAAGGCAAAGCAGTTGTGTACATCCCCTCAGTAACTGAGTGTTACCATGGTTACTATATCACAGATTTCAAGATGCTAATTGATATCCATGGATTTTTAACATTTTTTTATTTGTTGCCTAAGGATGGTTTATATGTTTTAGTCACAATCCCATGATGCTGGAAACAAGTACTAGTACATGTAATTAAGAAAATATTTCATGATGTCATAACAAAGATCTCTTGAAATAAGTGTTACAGAAATACATTTAGTGGCATTCAAAGTTAATCAAACAGCATTATGTTACCTTTATAGAAACACTCATGTCCAAACAGAAGAATGATTATATATTGTTAATGTGAAAATACTTATGTCGATTTCTTTCTTGATAGATCATTAATGACCATTATCACCATTGATCTTGCCATGAGTTAGTACCGCTGCTTTGAGAATGGAGCAATCACTCAATGACCTTGTGATACTCCAGTATGTCATGACATTTTCCTGACACCTTCTTTTGTTTGATACAAAACTGCATGTATTATTTATGATGTATGTTGCCACTAACAATCATTAATCACTTTAATGTACATAAACAACTGTTTGTATTTTGTGTATTTTATTGTTGACATTAATAGTCATTCAATTTTTTTGTAAGCAAGTTTTACACAGTGCTTTGTATTTTCATGTATATATTCCTCAGTTTAACTGTTGTCATACACCCCATTTTTCCAAGAGTATCATGGTTTGTCATACATTTTCTTTTTTTAAACTTTGAATTCAGCAAGCAGTACGAGATAATTCCTTCAGTTTTCATTCAATGATAGAGGCATCTTTCAGCCCTTTTAGTTACATGAGCTTGTCTTGTGAAATGTTCTTCGAGTGTAGCGATATGGACAAGCCCACCGAGCAAAAGCGACAGGATCTGCCAACTGTGGTTTTAATTCCAGATTTGCATTCCCTGTTGGCAACATTCCCTTGCCTGTGTTCACCAATGTCTAAATTCCTTAGCTTTCTCTTTCCATCAAGGGGCCATCATGAGATCAGCTGTATCATCTTCACAATAATCACTGTAGAGCAATGTAGCAATGATCCTTTCACATTCCGTGCCTTCACATTCGTTTTGTTAGATCTGTACAAGTCACGTGTGATTGTCCATTGTCAGGGATAATAGACTGATATTGTAAATAAAATATATCCTTATATAACTCCTGTGTTTGTTTGTGTAAATGGTTTTACAGCACCTTTGTATTTGGATTAGGACTTGTGTTCAGTCAGCCATGCTTGTCATTATAAGAGACTGATAGAACTAGTCAGTCAGCCATGATGCATGTCATATCCTGACTATGTAAATGAATGTTTGTGAAGTCAATCACTGCCCAAACTGGATTAGCCAGTTTGTAGCTCTAAGAATTCTTAACTTTGATCATGGCCAGTGTTCATAAGAAGTTAACTATTCTCGAAACGTAGCTTAACTATCCAGGATAGTTGTTCATTGTTTAAAGCTGCACTCAGCAATATTCCAGTTACAAGAAGGCTGTCTGTACAGATTAGTTACTCCAGAGCATCACGAGCATTGATGAACCCTTATATTTGATGTGCCAAGTGAATGCTTCAAATATTACCCAAACCCATTAATGTGAGTTAGATGACCTCTGGCAACTCAAGGCCGATTGTCCAGAAGTGGGTGTGACCTTGACCACCCTGGACATCTAAGGGGAGACAACACAGTCTTCAGCATTGAACCATACAAGACTGCTAACTCAGAATAATTTCTATCGTGAAAATGTTCAATTAATTTCACAGTTTATTACAAAAGTTCATGACATATGTACAAGAAGGTACATACAATAAATTTCCTACAAAATCCTCGAGGTCCAGGTGATATTTATATTCACCCATTAGCATGCACAACACCAGTGAAAAACATCTTTATGGTAGCACATGCATGATCAACTGGACACCTACACACAGAACTAAGAAGAAACATTTTTCAGCAAATAACCGACGGTGTGGATTTCGCCTTTGCCTAATCATAGCTGATGACATCCAAGTAACCGATAATACACTTCATATACTGGAGACTGTTATTTAGGGATATTTGTAAATTTTGAAATTATGAATAATGATGTATTTATTCACTGACGAATAATGATGTATTTATTCACTGACATACTGATGAAATATCAGTCATAAAATACCAACATCCTTAACGTATTTTGCCCAGTATATATCACTGCAGTAACATGGAGATGTTCCTAATGGTGGACTACAACATAATTACATATTCAAGTTTTAAATGACAGTCTTGGTACTCTATTACAAAAAATCTCAGCTTCAGTCCCTGGCTAAACAATTGTATAAATTCGTTGACAAAACATTTTTTCAGATTTGTGGAAAAAATGTTTTTCCTTCTATGATGTCTAATGAAATGAAAAATAAATTTATGAGCTGTTGGTGTTACGAAGTGAAAATGTTTTCTTTCACTAGCATCCTTTCATAACACCAGTACAGCAAAACTTCAGACCACCAGAATGAAGAACTTATCAAAATATTAACATTTTTACTGTACCCATATGGACATTGGAACAAACTTCAGACATGTTAACTCAAATGATTACGCTAAAGAGAATTATATCATAAATAATATGGCCCATAAATATACTGATCATGCTGTTCTGTCTCCGCATCAAAGAGGAGAAAGGCTGGCAAGACAAACATGTAAAGGATGTGATGAGAGAAATTTCACGTCCTGGAGTCTTTATCAAAAACGTGTTTCGTTTGAAAAAAGAAGCGTGTCTGTAAAAATTGGTGTCCTACAGAAATAGAACCATGGACACAAGCAGAAATATTATGATAGAAAATAAATGCAAGCCTATGCATGATAAACCGGACAAAGAAAGGACTTCAAAATGCAAGGCTATGCTTCAGCATGGTAATAAAAGTACAAACAATTTGTCACTTTGAAGGAGATTTGGGCACAAGTTCATGAAGCATATAACAGTGATGGCAAAAACATAGCCCTAGCTGGGAACGAATAAATGCTCCTAGTGAATATGTTTGTTATCACATACATGGTACATGCATAGACTTGTTGCTATGACTACTTGGCCAGCTGGTACTGTGTGAAAGGCCCAAAGTTATCACAGCTGATCAACTCAACGTTGGTACAAGACCAAGTCATTATGGCCCAGCTGAATATATGGGTGCAAGGCCTTTCATTTCCATTCATTACCACATACACTGTTACGACGCTGAAGGACCAAGTATCTCCATCTGGCTGAAACTGGAACTGAACCCATGACAAGGGGTCCTCCCAGGAACTAAGGGGGGTAACTCTGACTCATGATGACATAAAGTTGAAAAATATGAGAAGGGTTCACATGCAAGGCAAGTCTATTTGCCTAGAGTACTAGTACAATATACAATTAGATGATAATATATAAACACACTCACAATATTTTGATCAGTTATGAGGAAACATTATTACTTTCACCTCTGCTTATCCAAATGGTCCAGATCATATCATAGCACAAGTAATCTGACTAGGGTCCATCTGTGAAGTCTCAGTGAAACAAAGCTCTACTTCTTAGTCGATACTAGTACTTACAAAACATTGCAAAACATTTTATACTGCACAGTAAAATCACTCCCTGATGTTGTATTAATATGACTTAACTAACTGCGTTCCATTCATTTAACCACCTGTATCCTAACCACCTGTTTCTTAGACACAACTATCTGTGTCCTAGATAATTAACCACTTGTGCCCTAGACAGTTAACTATCTGTGTCATAGACATTTAACCAGCCATGCCCTAGCCATTTAAACAACTGTGTTGCAAACACAACCGTTTTGTACTAGTTAAATGACACTGTACCTGTGTTCAACACATTCTGCAGAGTACACAAGACCTTGTTCACAGTAATGCCAATTCACAAACATGGTGATCTCCCTACTAAAATTCATTAATAGCTTGGTTTCAGCATTCATATATCCCTGGCAACATGACTCTCCTCAAGGACAAGGGTCATCCCAACTATGTGTAGATGGATCACAGTAGCAACATCTAAAAACACCATCAGCATCTCAGGCAGATGCAACCAAGGCCGCATCATCTGTTGCAACAGAATCTACATACAGAATCATACAAATGTGGATCTTAATCCAAATTTACAATTTCTAGAACAATTTAGCTTTCGGTTGGTTACTGAGCAGCGGAGAAGACTTATCAACTGGAAATGTGCCGTCATCCTGAACCACTGAATGTTTCTCAGTGACACAGATCTTTGTCCTCATTTCAAATTGTCTTCATTCCACACAATCTGGAATTGAATCTTGTATTCACAGCGTAAGGTGGAACATATCAGTCATCACCTGCTGACATCTTGTACTCTGAGTGGTAGGTGGATAAATCAGTTATCACCCGCAGACATCTTGTATACAGAGTGATAGGCATTTCTCAACAAAGCATAGGGGAAGCATGACTCCAGCAGATCCATTGTCAGGAACGGTGATTCTTGGACAATCTAAAAACAAAAAAATCTTCATGAAGCAAGTTTACGATAGGTTGAAAAACGCCCAATGTTTACAACAAGAAGAGGCAAATTATTCTATTGCAATCACTGTAAATTCCAGCATTGAGTACTAGGAATATTTTCTGTCTTAAATTCATTACACCAGGGAAACACATAGAAGACATGATGGGGTGATGGAGACCTATTCTGACTACTCTCTGGGGGAACAAGGATAGCCTGAAAGGATCTGCTCTATACTAGAATAGGGACAAATAGTAAAGAGCCATATTGGCAAAGGTAATTTTGTGCTGGAAGACCGGGATGATTACACAGATTCACAGTAATGTGAGACACTGAAGTGGTGGTACCCACCAGGTCCAGCAGCAGGTAGACAGACTCTCTCTGTTTGATGGCCTCCTTGTCCTGCTCCTGGCCCAGACGCAGCAGACTCGAGGACGCCAGCTAAAGCAGACGTCACACACGGTTAACAATGTGACACACATAAGGGAATAAATATTGAGTGAGTTGCCTTGCAATAAACCGATGTACCACACAGGTGATTTTGAACATCACCAATTTCACCACAACAGATGCTTTTCAGAAACCTTAATGCTACCAGATGCCATTTGACATAAATGAAAATCTTTTTATCTTTCAAAGGTTGGGACAGGTGTGTATTTAACAAGCAAACAGCCTAAAGCAAATACAAACACTATCATGTTAGTTCAGAGACACTTACTGCCAAGAATTCCTTCAACCGGTCTTCAACATCTCCAGGTCCATAGATGGTGAACAGAGCCCCTGCCAGTGAGTTTATGGCCTTGGCTAGGCAGTGACTGTTGTTTCTGTGACCTGATATATATCGGTAAAACTGTTCAGTAATGAGGACTGTATATGTAACAGGTACTTATAACTGGTTAGTAATAATAGTGAGCAGCCTTTGGACACAACTGAAAAACTATGTGTGGTCAATCTCCTTACTGTCCGATTTTCACAGGGGTGTTGGAGTAGCCTATTGGTTAAAGCATTTGATCATCATGCTGAACACCTGGGTTCGACTCCCCACATGGTTACAATAAGTGAAGCCCATTTCTGGTGTCCCCATTATGATACTGCAGAAATACTGGTGAAACCTGCATAAAATTAACTCACTCACTCCGATGTCCATATGGTTTCATGTCATATATGTGGTCCAACAATTGATTTTATGTAAACATGAGGCTAAAGATCACTGAAGCCAACATTGTAGTGAGATAAACATCCTTCATCTATAAACACTGATACATTCTAATACATATTAGACTTATATTCAATGACGCCATGGTAACTACAGGAAGATTTACTATCACTGCACTATCATTAGAAATAAAGGGAGGCAACTCTATACAGCAAACTGAAACTGACTTGATGGGAGAGTTGACTGACCTTCGAGGTGAGCCCTGTATCTGGCTGCATCTCCCTTGGCCAGCTTGGGAATGGACACTGCGATAAACACCATCAGCAGACAGGCCAGGGTGTACTCATCCTCTGCATGCTCTGAAACAGTGAATGAGAAGGTAACTGGCAGGTGACTGAATGGTAGGTGTTAGTGAACAGTAGGGGATGAGTTAGAAAATGGTAGGTGTTAGTGAACAGTAGGGGTGAGTGAGCGAATGGTAGGTGTTAGTGAACAGTAGGGGACGAGTTAGAAAATGGTAGGTGTTAGTGAACAGTAGGGGACGAGTTAGAAAATGGTAGGTGTTAGTGAATGGTAGGAGGTGAGTTAGTGAATGGTAGGTGTCAGAGTGAATGGTAAGTGGGAGTGAACAGTAGGGGCGAGTTAGTGAATGGTAGGTGTTAATGAACAGTAGGGGTGAGTGAGCAAATGGTAGGTGGGTGTGTGAATGGCAGGAGGGTGTATTAATGGTAGGTGTTAGTGAACAGTAGGGGACAAGTTAGAAAATGGTAGGTGTTAGTGAATAGTAGGGGACGAGTTAGAAAATGGTAGGTGTTAGTGAACAGTATGGGACGATTTAGAAAATGGTAGGTGCTAGTGAACAGTAGGGGGTGAGTGAGTGAATGGTAGGTGCAACAGTGAATGAGTAGTTGAGTGAGTGAGTGAGTAAGTGTATTGTAGGCAATTGAGTGACTGCTAGGATAGATGGGGTGAATGAGTGTTGATGCAACATCAGTCTGCAAATACCATATCACGGAACCAGACAATCCAGTGACTGACATCATGAGCACTAATCTACAGAACTTGGATATGATGACATCCATCAACCAAGACTGCCAGCCACCTGATTCTGGTAGTTGTAATGTGACAATCATTGATGAATGAACAAGGGCAAAAGAGCCATGAAACAATACATCACTGATCGCAATAAAAGAAACAATACACCACTGATAGCAATAAAGGAAGTTTGAGGAAAGGCCAAAAGTGATGCTGACAAATATAACCCTTCATCAGGGTAATTCTGTGATTCAAGCCAAAGATCACAAGATTCTGGCATCACTAAGAGATGCAACTTGTCATGTAAAATAGTGAAGCCTTACGGCTTGGCAACAACTGAGACAGAATGGTTCTTACCTGACTTCAGAGTTCGGAGGGCGTTGCAGAGGGTGGGGTCTATGGCACAAGTCAAGCCAGCGGAAGACGCCAGTTCGTTGACAACCTGGGTATAATGTCATTGTATATCATTCATGACGTGTTCATTCACTTCTTGAGGAAAATCTTCCTCTTTAGTGAAGCAACAGGCCGTCCTTGACCTTCATGCACAAAACTACTGCTACGTTTTGTCTACTTTATACCAATATATACTAACATCGATATGTGCAAGAAACCCCTTATCTTGAATAACTAGTACAAATGTCTCAAAGATACTAAGAAACATGAAAAATACCCTGAAAAATAATTTATGGACAAAATAGTCACGTCTACCACTTTTCAACTCAATTTTGCCTCATGTTCAACACATTCTTCATTAAAATTTCATAATTTGACTATTTCCATGAAAACCCTTATACAGCTTTATTTGGTCTCAAAGCAACGCTGCCATAGTGTACAGCATGTGACCCATATATAAAACACGGACTTGAATAGAGTTGTCAGTAGCATGTTCACATTCAGACATATAGTTTTCATTTGGGGCTTTGGACAGCATTCCCGTTAGTATGTAGATTGGAAAATACCAGAGTATTGCCATTGCTGATTGCTGTTATAACTTGAAATCTAATACTTTTATAATTACAATATTGACAACAAGGTCTTATCTGTCGTAATTTATCTTTATCAAAATATCAACACTTTATTGCCACTAGTACAAATTAGGGGTGTCTCAAATATATCTTCTGGGACATCAAATGATGTAAAGCGTGCTATAAAACGCACAGCCAGGTGTGATACTTGACACAGTGTTGAGTCATAATATCACATCCTTGGTATCTCCAGGGTATACGTTCTGATAAATCTCCACTATACCCTGAATGCATCTATGTCTCGGCCTGATAATTTTACTACCTTCCTTTGCTGGATCCACATTCTCGCAGTAGCCTGTCAGCTAAGCCATCATTACTTACAATTGACCTTCCAGCTTCAACAAAGACAGCAGTCACAGCCATGAGGTTTTGTTTGCAGTGCGACTCAGATTTTGGGGAAATCATACAGAAAAATTGTCAGGCCTGAAACTTTATCAAAATATATGCAAGAACTTTCAGAGTTCCTCTGCATGCTTTGTGTTGCCAGCTTTAATAGGTTACATAATTTAAAAGTGAAAGTGAGTTGCAATTGGTATGCTCAACTGTCCAGCGTAGACACCTGATTGATAAAAAACAGCCAAAAAAGGTAATAAAATCATTGGGGCGAGCCATGGATGCATCCAATGTATAGTGGAGATTTAACGGAACGTATACCCTGGAGATATCAAGGATGATAATACCATGACTAAAAACTGCTTGAAATATTGTTCAGAGATCCATAGATATGTGATCAGCACAGTGCCATAGATTTGTATCAAAATACATATGTAAAAGGAACCAGAGAGTGTCTGCTCCCTTGGCTCAAATGAACAACACAAGTAGGGGTGAAACAGTAACATCGATGCTAGTAGAACTGCAGTATTTTGTCTTCTGTTTGGTATACCGTAATGCAATCCAATAATTTGCTACTTTTGGTTTTTGCACCTTCATTTTATTAACCTTTCAAAACCTTTTCTAATGTGTCTAAAAATGGAATAATTTATTCAAAATGGTTGATATTTTCCTGGACGTAAGTTCTCACAAACAGAAATGAAACAAAAAAAATTGAAGGCCTTATCTTGGAATACATGCCATACTGTAGTAAGAGCATGGTTACTGTGGTTTCACCCCTAAACACAAGCTGGACATCTTTAGCCAAGCCTTCCTCAAGCTTGACGATTGCTTGACATTACCAGGAGTTAAGTCCAAGAGTTGGCAAATGCATCTGAGAGTAATGATAGATTCATAAAAAATACTGAATGAGTGAGTTTGTTGTAAGTGTTTTCAGACAGTTTTTCAGTGCTTTCAGCTATAAGTTTTAAGAAGAAAACAGAATATTGAAAAGACTGTTGCACAATACATAATTGTGGTATATCTCATGGAGAGCACAAGGGTTGTGGATTGCTGAGTGGTAGCATAGGTTGTGGAATATTGAATATTTACAAGCAGGAGGACACTGTAAGAGGAATGTATTTGCCATCTCCAGATACATATTTCCCCAAGAGCCAAAGGCTGCCACAACATATCATGGAGTTGTATGTAACCCCCTTCACTATTATACTGTGATAACATTATAATGTATCGTAAATTAAATGATCAATGATAGACAGTATTATAAACAATGATATATACATTTGACTGACTAAACATGAATATACATTTATGGCTGATTTGGAATAAGTTTACAAAGAAGATGAGGCATAAAATTCTTCTTGACTAATGATCCTTTATCAACTCCCTTGACAGAGGCAAATGGAACAAGTGGCAGACGGAAGAAGAAACAGAAGCAACATGAGGCAGACGCCACAAGGAGCAGACGTAACAAGTGGCAGACTCCAGTAGGAGCAGACGTAACAAGTGGCTGACGGAAGAAGTGGCAGATGGAATAAAAGGCAGACAGAAGAAGAGATAGATGGGAGAGCAGGTTTATGGAGAGGATAATGTGTACATGATGATGTTGTAAAATAGCTGCACATACCTTGCTTTTGTCACGTGTCTATAATTAGAGTGAATTAACTGGGTCTGACTCTTAGAATCTCTAGAAAATGGCAATGATTTAGCATGTGCACTGTTCAGTGTTGTCTGTGGGTCTTCCCATGTTCTGGCTCATTATCTCTTTCACCCTGTAGTGACCTACAGTGAGTTTACACCAGTATCTTAGTTTAATCAGTGTGTCCTCTTTTGTGTGAAGAAACAATGGCCTGAAATATATGCCATTTGATGAAATCCAAGACTATTTTCCAAACAGGACATTAACATGCTCGACATCTGTAGTAGCTGATGTGGCAATCCTGTTCTCAGTGACAATAGTTGATGCAACATATGATAAATTCAGGGAATGAGTGATTTTGGTTTTAGGCCACATTTAGAAATATTCCAATAACATCATGGCAGGGGACACAGAAATGAAATGGATTTCACACATTGCACCAATGTGGGGAATTGATTTGAGGTGTTTGGTGGGACAAGGGAACACTTTTGCCACTAGTCTAACCCCCAACATATGATAGAGACACCCATGTTAATGCTGACCCCAAATCAGTTGCATTGATTAGAATCAGAGTTGTCCTCCTTCTGTGGACAGATGGACAACTTTAATCACATCAGTTTGGGTACAGACACACACATTCAGACTTATATCAAGTAACATCTGATACTGAGAATAGTCAAAGACTGCTAGTGCTACTTCCAAGTACAACTTGTCTCTTACATCAAGTTCTGGGAATATTCTGACTCAAGTGGTCTTCCCATTTTATGACATGATTAATTGAATCAGGATCAGATAGTTGTTGGTTGGTTGTTTTTTCAATACTGAACTCAGCAATATTCCAGCTATATTGCAGCAGTCTGTAAATAATCTTTTCTTGATCAGACAATCCAGAGATCAACTGCATGAGCATTCATATACACATTTGGATTATGATGACAGGTGTGAACCCAGCCAGTAAGCCTGACCACCCAATCCTGATAGTATCTTCTTACGTCAAGTGTGGGTTGCTGACGATTATTTCTAACCTCGATCTTAAAAGCCAAGACCAGTGATATATGTTACTTCTTCTGGTTAACATGGCACTAATCAGTGTTCCAGTTTTGTGACAGCGGACTGATTGTACATGACAACCTGAACCAAACAAGCCAATGATTGATCCAAAACATCCCAAGCCACCAACAATTGAGTGACCCTCTGACTCCTCGTCTTACGAGACAAGCACAGTTTGGCAGGGCTCTTCGACAACATGGATGCCCTTAAAGGGCACAGGTCCTAACTGGGCTGCTGTGATCATAGCAGAGGTTCCTAAATACATTCAAACAGTCTGTCATCGTCTTTACAGTAAGTTTAGTTTTACGCCTCTTTCAGCAATATCCCAGCATTTCAGAGGACACCAGAAATGAGCTGCACACACTACCCATGTGGGGAACTGAACCTGGGTCTTCGGCACAATGAGTGAATGCTATAACCATTAGGTTACCCAGTCTTCTTCACAAACATTCCAAGTGCAATACAGTGTTAGTGTAAAACCACTGTCCTTGTGATTTTACCACAACAATGTGATTTTTCTCCTACTCTACTTATACACGAACAACATTCAAACAACAACATCCAGGAAATGCAACATATGTCATATTTGGGATTTCACTTTCTTAGTAAAGTACAAATTCTAGTACTTTTGTGGTTGAGTCCCATCCGGGATTCGAACCCGCACCCTCAGAGTCAGACACCTAATCGCCAGCACACAAAGTCAGCCGCCTAGCCCGCTCAGCCACCGCGACTTCCACAAGATGAAAGTCGGACAACTGGTAGCCTAGACTGCGTACTTTGTGTACCCCTCTGATGAGTGTAAACTGGCACGTCTCCCATGGCTGAAATCTATGATTACACGATGCCATTTAGAAAGTGGTCAAATGCAACATATGTCATATTTGGGATGTCACTTTCATAACACCCAGGAACCCTTCTTGAACAGGTGAGCTAAAAGCTAGTCATGAGGGAGTGAAAGTTCATCATCATATTATATACAAAATTACTAACTACCGTTAGATACATTCTTTCTACCCATCATACAACAGTCATGTGATAGTAAGGTCATGCAAAACTGGAAGAACCCAAATTATTCATAAATGACAATGAGAATACAAAATCATATTTTGTAACCAAACTTAAAAACGGAACATGAAATCTGACCAGAATAAAGTGAAGTATGTAAAACAATGTTGCACAGTGGTTGAGCAATGTGGATAACGAAAGAGTGAAAGAATTCAAAAACCAAAAAGTCACACTCCAAAACACTCAGTAGGATTTGAACAAACCTGGATTTTCAAAGATGCAGGCTGCAGCAAGGAATTAAACATTAGAAATATACCTCTCGCAAATATTCATCAATCTAGGATTAAGAACAAGGGGAGATAAGACAGACTACTGATGCTACTGGGACAAGGGAGGTAACTCTATTCTGCAAAGGAGGGGAAATACAAGAGCTGTTCAAATTGGGGTAAGGTGCGGTTTCATTATTTTGTGATCAAGTTTTAATAGGTTGGTAATACAATGTACTACGATATACATTTTCCAGCACTTTTTAGTTGCTATTGAAGACTAAAAGGATCAGGAAAGATTTTGAGGGTTTGACATTGAAACTTGATAAAGCTGCAGTTGGTTAGTGAATAGACACTATTCAAGGCAACAGGAACTCATTTCCTTATTTATCAAATGAAATTTTTAAAGAAGCATGTGAACTGATATGTCTGATTTTCTACCTTCACACATGGTTTCTGTTAGTGTCAGTTCAATCAGATCTTCGTGGTTGGTACCACTGGAATAGGAGTGGTCATTTTGTAACTAGGACAGCTGCTTAGTTACTGGCCAGTGCTGACTTCATGCCATTTCATTGGTCAGCAATTTGAAAAAGAGCGGACTGCAGTGACCAGTAATGGGATGTCAGTCAATGTTTAAGTAGCCTCCACAAGAACTAAGTTGTTTTTATGAGATTTGGTTTGCACGCAATAGTTTGATCTGAAGTCTCTAAGTGAGTGAGGGAATTTAGTTTTACAACGCACAGAGCAATATTCCAGCTATATGGCAGTTGTCTGTAAATAACTGACTCTGGACCAGACAATTCAGTGATCAACAGCATGACTGTATGTGTCAACCAAGTCAGCGAGTCTGACCACCCGATCCCATCACTTGCCTCTTACGATAAGTATAGTCATTTTTGTTGAAGACCTATTCTATCCCAGATCTCCAAGAGTCCTGAAGTCTCTAAAGAATTAGTCAATGTAATATTATTACCTTCTTTTACTGTAAAGACATTCTTATCATGCATAGTTGCTTTCACAAATATATCATCAGCACCATGTCTAATTTTATTGATTTTTAATCAAATCTGAGAATTTTACAGTCTTGGTAGAATCATTAACATCTGTCATTTTTGAAGTGTTAATGTGAGAAACTGCCTTCATATTTCCATGGTATTATTTGTATCTTATTCCTCTCGCTGCACTGACAAAGGCCACAAAAAACTGATTTACATCCTACTTCCAGACTTTTCGCATCAAACATAACCATCATACGCTATCCCAGACAAGGAGTAACGCAACTGAAACTATGAACATAAAATGACAGTTGTCATAATGGCCATAGTTAAATCAGGTGACAGGGAGTCAAAATAAATTGCCCGAAATAAATGTGATAAAGTGTTTCAATAACTCCAGGCAATGGCGATAGGAGAGAGCAAGGAGGATCACATACCATGGCATCCTTTGTGTTGGGCACGTAGTGATGAAGATCTTTCACTGAGCCCATCAGGAAGGGGATCCGATCTCCCAATACCTTCAGACAAATATGAAACAGTGAGTGAGTGAGTGAGTGAGTGAGTGAGTGAGTGAGTGAGTGAGTGAGTGAGTGAGTGAGTCTTCATCAGCAATACTTAACTAATTTTTGACAAAAACTTTTAACAATTGTTCCATCTTAAACTCAACAGATCTTATATCAAAACCTTTACCCTACATCTTTTGGAAGGATAACAATATATGTATGAACAACACTTCAGTGTAGGTTCCAACGCTGTTAGTGTTATCAAGCAAGTGATGTTATCCTTCTTTACTGCTCCAAATTCTAAGTGCCTCTCAAAGAAGCTACATCTTATCGTTAGAACTTAGAACTGCAACAATACACCATCATTTCAATATGATCTGTATCTCAGTACGGATATCTCAGTTGTTCACTAGTCACGAGGGGCCCATGGGCTCATTTCCCTTTTGAACATAAACAAATCTCGAGGGTACATGAGCCCAAGGACCCCGAGTGACCAGTGGAAAACACATTTATCATATTAAACACCTGAATTTTAATAGTAATTTTAATTTCGGAATTCCCAGTGGTGTACATTGAAAATATACATCGCCTGTAAGCGGGGTACACTGAAAATAATAGAATAGCACTTCGCCAATCAGAAAGCGACATTCATGTGTGAGGTAAGATAATGACATGTGTCAACCAAGTCAGTGAGTCAGACCACCCATTAGCCATCTCTCATGACAATTATGGGTTACTGAAGATCAATTCTAACCCATATGTTCATGGGTGGTGAAGGTGAAGGTGAAGGTGAGAGTGCCGACTTACATCTCTGAGAGCTTCCTGTGCCAGTCCCCGGAATGCCAGCAACACGCCCACCATTGTCATCCTCATCAGCACTATGTCCACATCTGAGGAAGCAGATCAGTCATGAAACACACACTTCACACAAACATTACCATAGATTTCTTGAAAATATGCTATTGGCAGGAGAACTACCTAGCACAAGATAATCAAGGCACCATAAAAAGACATTGCTTTAAAATCAATTTGATATGATATACAGATACATAACTGCAATTCATTGAGAAGAACATTTCATACACTTGTATGTTTATAGTGACACCATTAAAGGAAGGTCTTATTTGGATGTTTCATTTTGAAAGAAATTCAAATTAATTTTAAGAAAACAATTTTCTATCACATTCACATTTCTCATAACCCTTTAAAAATGTTAAGAATACTTTTTTATCCAAGGAAAAAGTGACATGCAATTAAATATGTAACTAGTGTCAATGTCAAGGACAGACATGACACTGACATGAATGGACAACAGATTCATGCAAATGGTTTACATCAGTCATGAGGGACATAGCACATTTTCAAGACGAGGTTTAATAAGTTAAATATCATATTATGACAACAGCCAAACATGCAAAAAAAGAATATTTCTTTTCTATTTATTTTACGACACAAATATAAACACTCGTTCATGACTCACTATCAGCAAACAAAATATCTCAATCACATACATACAACGGATAGAAACATACACAGTTGAAGAAATTACAAATTATAAATGGTTTTGAAAACAAATACGACAACTTAATATTTTATTCACACAATCCCTTTTCACTGTATCACTGATCAGTTCTTTCTAAAATAAGATATACTGTATTAAGATATACTGCATTCAGTAAGTCAGGGAATGTGACGGCCATATCTCAGCCACACCCAAACAGTCTGTGACATGTTCAGTGAGTCACTGAACATTGTATATACTACTGATAAATGTCTCTTCATAATAATAATCATAATAAACTTTCAAATCATTAACTACTAGTAACTCATTGCGATCTGAAAGAAAACAGCGACTATTGTTGGGAGATTATAGGGAGAGTCATGAAAATGTTATTCAATGCTACAAAAACACAAGAAAAGAAAATAATAAATATTCAAAATAATATTCAATAGCCATGCTTATAACAAAAATGGCATTCCTAATAAATATTCTGGGACTAAAAACAAAAGACAGAATTCATTTTGAACAGCTGCAAAGAGTCATGCTTTCACCAGGTGTACCTGCTGTCTATGTCTTGGAGGAAATACTCATCAATGTGCATATTTAACTGTTTGGTGAAACTGTACAGGCACACACTAGTGCTGCAACGATTCAACCAGACCTCGATTCAATTCGATTTTTGATACTGGATCCTCGTTTCGATCTTTTGTTATTTGATTTTTCATACAAGTAAAAACATCAGATTTCATTTAATTCTCAGAAATGGTGTTTTTAGCGTAATGTCCATTGTCAACTTAGCGATGCCTACCAGCAGCAAGTCTCCTTGGATAATTAACTCGGTGTCAACCAATCATATGTTGCCTTATTTCAGCTTGCAAAACTCCTAGAGTAGGAATCAAAGTTATGTTCTGGCTGTGTGAAAATGATTAAAATAGAAATGATCCAAATCGTGATAATAGTTATCAAAAATCAAAACAATGGATCAAACTGAACCGTTGCCGCCCTAGCACACACCCTGACAAAAGGATCCTTCAGAATGCTGGGAAATACCTGAAGATCTCTTGATATAATTTCTTTTCTAAATTCTTGAGTTTCAGGTCTGAACAAAACATCTGTAAGAGCTGATGTACTTTTCCTTAGTTACAGGAAATTTCTTGAGTGATAGGCATAGTTTACAAGATGAAGATATTTTCTGTTTCAATGTTGAATCAGTTATATTAAAGAAAGAAAGCTGATCAATAGAATTACTATATCCAGTTTCTGGGTAGTTTACATTGTACAGAACACACACATTACGCTTAAGGACTCCTCAAGAACATTATGAGTTTGGCTCCTGGAGATTGTACTAACTGACCCTAGCTGCTCATTCACAATGACCTCCCAATGAGTTAACATACAATACCGAACAGAAAATAAAGGAAAACTTAAATATGCACATTATTAACAGGGCAGGAAGGATGGTTTGCTGGCGAAAAATCAAAATCACCAAACAAATGGCAAATGGCTTGTTGCTGCCGACTTTGCTAACTGTTAAACTTACCACTCGGGGCGTTCTTATGTGACGCTAACAAAGAAAGCAAACTGTGAAGTGATGAAGATGAAGATATAGAAGACAACAGCAGAATCATGGAAGCAAACAAATGTGGGGGTCTTGGTCAGCAGGGTTTATGAATTCGCGTATGTTGTGGGATAAATTTTAAAACAAAGATGTCACAAGGAAAGAAGAGAGAAAATAAGATTCAGAGAACAAAGGGAAGAACGAATGGACAGGGCGAGTGAGTGAGTGAGTGAGTGAGTGAAGGTTTATAAGAAGGTTGGTGAAGGTGAATGAGAGAGGAGAGAATTGTCAGGTGAGTGAGGATTGAGATTTTTTGTGAGTTGGATATAAAAGATGTGATACTTAACTTGGAAAGAGGAACAGAGTTGAACAGAGAGTACAAAAGAAAGGACAAGAAAAAAATGGAGAGTGCAATAATTTTTTATTCATCAAGTCACTACAGAATATCCCACATGCTATTAACCTGCTTACAGTGAAACATCATTAGCCCAGTTCCTGTCATACACCATGCCGCCAAACAGTCAATGGATGGTCAATAGTAGTAGCAAGGGAAATACTTCGCATGGTCCAATTGCCTCAAAAGTGGACTGATAAATTGCAGTCTAACTTGAAAACTTATAAACATAAACTACTCAAAGAAACACTGACCATAATTAAAACATCAGACCAACTCTCTGAGGTTTCAGGATATATTTCCTAAAGTTAAAAAAGTTGTTATAACTAAAATATTCATACAGTTCACTGTTTGTTATGAGGGAGGAGGGCAGAGAAAGGGTGTGCCAGGTGTGTGAGAAAGGATGAAGACAGCCAAGCACAGGTTAGTGAATCAATCGCTTTGTCGGCACTTGTGCACATGTTTCCCAAACACATGGCTGTCCCTTTCTCTGCACTCCTCCTTTGTAACAAATAGTGGATTGTGTCAATGTTTTAATGATAGTTTGTTAAACAATGTTATTTTAAGAAATATATTAGCTAAAACCTCACAAGTTGGTCTGATGTTTTGATCATGATGAGCACTTCATTGCGTTAGACTGTAGTTCATCAGTACACTTTTGATCCAAACAGATATTTATTTGTTACTTAAGAACAAAGCAGGTTTTACCTTGGATTCCAAAAAAATGCCCTTGTCAGTCAGTTTGAGAAAGAATGTTCATATTCTTTTTTATAATTTGCACAAAATGCCTTCAAAGCAACCAGGTAATAATAGGCTTTTTTCATGTTGTCAGTGACACTGGGCATCTCCACTAAGACCTTTCTTAATCATAATCATAATCCATACATATAAAAATATTCAGTTTCATTACACAGCATTAATACTGCAAGTATGTCAAAATCTATCTCTGCAGTGAGACTGACCCTGGGAGACTTCACGGGGAATTTTTTTTGTCTGGATTAATAAGGATTCACTGTAATAACAGTTCTAATCTAATGCAGAATAAAGATTTGTTGAGGCACAGATCTGTTATAATCAAAGCTGACTGTACAGACAGAACAAATATGGACGACGAGAGACCAGACAGTGATAGATGACATCTTGGTTACAAGCCCACACTATGTTTCATGTACTGGACACACACAGTTTATCTCCACTATATACTGAGGGAAACAAAACAGGCAACACATGATGAGTACAAGTGTATTATTCTTTTCCATGTTTTTTCACAAGCTTTGTATTTCACTGTGGGTGAAAATCTAAGAATAATAAAGGAACACTTCGGTGATGTACTGATCCCTTATTTGTATCCCTCAGTCTATTACACAAAGATACCTTGGTCCTATTTGCCAATAAAACTTTGTTTTGAATCTTGTCCAGAATCGTTTATTCATTGCTTGTTTAATGACATACTTGTTAACAGTCCAGATATATGATGCTGGGCTATAATTAATCAAATCAGGACCACACAGTCCAGTGACTGACATCAAGAGCATCAATTGAGACTGAACCACTCTGTCCAGTGATTGACAACATGAGCATCAATCAAGTCTGGACCACAAAATCCAGTGATTAACATCATGAGCATCAATCTAGGCAATTGAGGTATTAGGAATTGCATCAGCACATTGCCAAAGCATGTGATCACGTTGCCTCCTCTCATGACAAGCAAGGTTTGGTTGCTGAAGACTATCTTAACCTGCAGTTCTATGGGAATTTTTCACGTCAAACTTAAAAAAGTAAGTTGCTTAGAGACCAAACTCATCATCAGGCTGACATAGAACTAGTAGATCCTGTCAAGGCTAAGACAGTCAATCCTGCATCAGTGATCTGGACCAAAACAAATACCATCAGTAGACTGGCAATTGGTTTCTGGGCTGAATGGCCTTGAATGGAACTTTGAATGGAAAGGTAGCAAGCAGTTTGGAAAGCATTCTTGACACATCAAGTTTTAGCATATTATTATTTATCCTACAGCTAATTATTAGCTCAGGGCTTATATCAAGATAACAGAGCACACACAAACTCAAGAGTGTAGAAAACAAAGAAGAAAAAAGTAGGAAAGAGAGAAGACATGAAGTCTGTGGTAAAATTCAAAACACATTTCAAAGATTTCATTTAGAGATTATAAATACTGATTTTCAAATGAATAAATAATCCAATATTAAGAAAAGTGAAGTTCCAGCATTTGCAGATTTAATCCAAACATGATGCTATTTGTTTGCTTCTCTCCGAGTTGATCAGTCACTATAGCCGAGGCAGTCTGCACCAGTTTCTCTGACAGAGAGACTGACGAGCACATGCACATTCTGCTTCTTGATGTGACTGAACAACCTGTCTGTTGTCATGACTACAAATTGGACAAAACTGACAAAATAATGCAAGCTTCAGTGGCAGTGCTGTGTATTACTTTTATCAAGTTTGTAAAAATTGTTTTGAGGAGAGAAGGTTGAACTGTTTTTCAGTCAGTAGTGTTGCTGAATCAGTAAATTGGGGCAAAAGAATGAGGAAAAACATGAAGAACAATCCCCAGGGTCAGAGGTTATTCACACATACCAAATATATAAAATCTCATTTCATTACTGAAATCAGACGACTAATGTTAACAGGTATGGGTCATGTCAAGAACATGACATGATTATATAGGAATATTTTAAAACTGAAATGAAATACTTCTGATTGTGTGTCACAAATAAAAAATCAAAGTATTCTTTGACAAAAATATGCAAACTGTAAGACAAAACACTTCTGCTTTAGATAAACCCATCATGCCACAAACCATTACAATTCGGTTTGTCCTTTCCTTAAACCTCTAGTCCCTCGCAAACGTCAAGTAAAATTTTGCTCAATCAACTAAGATTATCAAATGACATATGATAACACTAAAATTTACAGAAAATGGTGCTAAGATATAATTTCGGGCTAGTGGACAAGGAGGGTTTGGGTACAGACTGTTTCCTTCCCCCCAAAACAAAAAAAACCCGGCTTGTCCGAGTTCTACAGTAACTTCTGTCAATATTCACACATGTAGAAGCGAGTGAGAATTTTCTATTACGTTGATCACTGCCAGTGAAACAACACAGGACATATTAATGACACAGCCTTACTTGATACGGGCTTGGTCTCTACATGATGCAGTAAAGGCAAGTCACACATCAGTCAAGACAACACAGTCATCTAGTGATGTTACTTCTAACACACCTACTCCAAGTCATCAGTAAATCAGTTAATTTGTGGGGTAATATGGCTTTCCTCTCGGTATCTTTTCTTCCAAATGTCTATTGTTAGAGCATTAACTCAAAAACTGATGAAAAGAACAAATAAATCAATGCCAGTTTTGAAAACAATATTCGCTGAAATAGACACTTGGCAAGAACGTTTTGATCAGCAAATTTAGATTTAAAGAATTATATCCAGAGACTAATATCTGAACAATGTTTGAGAAAAGGCAAGTGTCCTGATAAACAAAGTCTGTCCCTTTCATAAACATACTGAACAGCAAAAGAAACACAATTTTGAAAAAATGAAATCTCACAAAAGTAAGAGTTCATGTCCTTTATTAAAAAACAGAATTGTTTCTTTTAATGTTCAGTATATATACTCAACAAAAAAGTTATGCACCACCCCTATGTTCAATATTTAAGTAATTGGATCATAACATAAAAAATCAAATATACTTTAATACTGAAAACTGGGGTGGTCCTTGACTTTTTAGTTGAGTATATTCGAAAATAAAACACTTCTGAATCTTAAATGCACTGGCTAGCTATTAGGGCCACGAACATTTCGAGAATGAGGGACCAGGTTACTGAATACTGGCTTGTTGAAGAATTTAGTTCTGTAAATGCCAAGATTCCTAATGAGACAACTGCTATCAAATGTAGCTGCATTGAAAGACAGGAGCAGCAGTGCTCCATGCTACGGAGGTGGTAGTTTACACGAAGACGGATAGAGAGAGGAAAACCATGTGATTCTCCAGGCAGTGGGGTTTAATTACCAGCGTTATGTCCTGAAAGTGGAACAGCTCTACAGGTCAACTTGACGACTAATGTTACACACTGTCACAATTACTTGATGATTCATCAAGTAATTGATGATCACAACACAATGTGTGATGTATCATTTTTCAAGTGTGTATCATAACAACAATTTGACATGGCAAATAGAAAATAACGTATTACATTCCACATTTTGGTATCTTTTATGTACTTTAACACTGTTAAGCAGTGTCAACAGTGTGGAACATAGTTTCAAAAATTTGGTAGCCAGTCGGACTAGCTATGCCTGAACGTTACTAGGCTACTAATTCATTCACTGGCCCAAAATGAAAAATTAAGCTTAATATTAAAAAAAGTACCATCAAAAACAAACAACCTCTTGAATGTCCAACCGGGCAAGTGACAGTGGAGATTTACTGGTCTGACTGGAATTTTACTAGCCACAGGCTAGTGTGCAAGGGGCTCTTTTGTACAGTGAACATCAGTGAAATACATGCTACCTCTGCATACCATGACTTTAGACATTAGTGGATACAGATATAAATCTAAGGCAAAACGCAATGCGGAATACTTCTGAAATGTTTCATTTCAGTGGAAGTTGTAAATTTTAACCTCCAGTCAGGAACTTTTAGACAGATTAACAGATACAGCCAACTTATCATTTGTGATGGTCTAGACAAATACCTGTATATCGTTCATCATCGCTTTTATGGACCTATCACTGACTCTAAGACCTAAGAAACTGAACTTGAGAAAAATTGCTTTGTGCTTACATTTTGAAAAGTGAAACAAAAAGAAAAAATAATGTGTCTCAACTTAAGCCTATTTCCATGATGTTTGTTTGTACTTTGGTTGAATATAATACCAACAATACCTTTTGTGATTAAAAAAGAAATATTTAAATACATTATTGTATTTGTATCATGATGAAAACATAATGTGTATCCCTGTATAGTACAAGTCCATCAGTCACGCTCATTATTACTCGGTGAACACCAGCAGCTGTCGCCATGGCAACATACATACTGCTGTGATCACTATTCAGACCAATGCTTATATGTGACCAAGATCTTTTATGGATAAACCTTCATCAGAATTTTACGGTAAAAGTGTGTAAAAGATGAAAAAAGCTTTATTATAAGAAGTCTTGGTCATCTATAGAACTTCTAAATGTTGCTAAAAGACATGGCTTATGTAGATGTTTAATAATCTTCAACACTGACTACACATGACACATATGTATGTGTATCTGCGCCCTGCTCTCAAGAAATCATTTTGATTCTGACTTGCTGCTACAGAGAGCTTAAGGCTGTTCAACAGTGTCTTTTCCTTGTGATTTTCTTTATTTAGAACATACCACTTTATGGACAATGATGCAGGGAACATGAAACATAATCTCAAGAAATTTGCAGAATAATTTTCTTCCTACAACACATACCTTCAAACAAGGTAATGCAACTTTTATGGCAACAAGTGAGTGAGTGAGTTTAGTTTATGCCGCTTTAGCAACTTTCAAGTAATATCTTGGCAGGGGGCACTAGAAATGGGCATCACCTATTGTGTCCATGTATGGAATCAAACTCGGTTCTTCGATGGGACAAGCAAACACTTTACACACAGACGACCCCATAGCTCCTTGGAGTTGGTACATCCAAATAACTGGTTCACTTGCCAAATCAACAAGCAAATCCATAATATCCCTAAAACTGTATATTGTTTATAAAGAAGGCAAGTGTCTTGAGATTTGAGTCAAACCATGTACTTTGTCGGATTATATGTATATACATACCTCGAAAAGCAAAGGAAACACAAATGTGTTTTTTTCAAGTTTTTAAACAGAACACATAAACAATAACACTTACTTTTATGAGATTTCATTTTTTTAAAACTTGTGCTTCTTTTGCTAATCGGAATACTTCTAATTGGGGGCAACTGTCTTGTTGGACAACCACAGTATGTTCACTGTGCTGCTGATTTGGATGTTAAAATAGGTTAAGAAAACACGATGAGACAATCTGTAGCCCTGTGCAGCAATTAAGCCAGTATCAAGATAATGAATGCGGAATTGCATCAGAGATGCATGTAGAGTGTTAAGCAAAACAGCGATTAATTTTGATCATTCAAGATCATTCACAAGAAGCAAAAACAGGATGTTTTTCTTTTCTTATCTAAAGTTATTGTATCAAGCGATCACAGAAAACTGATATTTTCCAAGGTAGCTCAGCAAAGAATTAACAATTGTTCAACATATCATTGGTCACCTATCTAAATCAGTGAACCAAAAGAGTGAACAGGTAGCAGTCTTCAGATAAAGGGAGATAGCTGTGTATGTCACAACTACATTCAGTGTACAAATATATAGGTTTTTTTTCCAGATAAACATATTTATCACAAGTGCTTATTTACACTGGAGGTGTGGTGGGGGTTTCCAGATTAAAATGTTACTAGAACGCAGGTCTATGACTTACTTTGTAGCTTCCGGGACAGTTCTCTCATTGTATCAGGATTATCAAAGCTGGTCCTGAGCTTGTTCAGCACATCCTTGTTGATTACTACAAGTTTCTGCAACACAGGGCAAGGAGAACAATTGAATGTTCAGATTTAATGTAAATAAAATAGCTGGTTGCGTTGTTGTTTAAAACTGCATTATATTCCAGCTGTAAAGTGGCGATGTATAAACAATAAGTCTGGACCAGACAATCGAGTGATCTTACAACATGTATAGGTTACTGAAAATCAATACAGACCACAGCCATATAGCTGGAATAGTGCAGTGATAAAAAACCCAGTGTTATATTAGGTGTTACCTTTAGTTCGTCCACCTGGCTGGCAATGTTCAACATCAGTCTCTCTCCCATGTACTTCATCCCGTATGGGCCAATCAATTCAGCCAGCGCTCGCAGCTCTGAAATATAAAATCACATTATGATCAGAAAAGCATGTAAGATGATGAACAGGATTTTACCTCAGTTCACAAAATGGGATTCCCAGGGGCCTCCATTTACTAGTGACCCGTGAAGGTCCCGGGGTAGAATAGGCCTTCAGCAACCCATGCTTGCCATAAAAGGCAACTATGCTTGTTGTAAAAGGCGACTAACGGGATCGGGTGGTCAGACTCGCTGACTTGGTTGACACATGTCATTGGTTCCCAATTATGCAGATCGATGGTCATGTTGTTGATGACTGGATTGTCTGGTCCAGACTCGATTATTTACAGACCGCCGCCATATAGCTCTAATATTGCTGAATGCGGCGTAAAACTAAACTCACTCACTCACTCCAGTTATTAGTTTTATTGACCCTGCAAACAATATGAGGGTCCTGGGAAATAAAGGTGTTGGGTAAACACATTTTGATTTTATGATTGATTCGATTTAATCTGGAATGAATTGTTGATCACATGGGCTGGTGAACGAAATAGTGCATGTTACTGTTCTGAAAGAAGCAACCAAACACTTAGCAAAGTCACAGATGTGTTGTGGGTACAACAAGTGATATTGTGCAACCCTCTGAATGCAGGGACGTACATTTGCACATTGTTGAAAACCCTTTTAATGGCATGGTTTGCATGGTGAGACCAAGCCCTGGTCTAATCTCAATTTTAGAGCCAACTCTGCATGAGCAGACCTGTCAAGTGGCTGTTGTCTCCCAAAGTGATTTGTTTATTTACTTATGCCACACTTTACAATATTCTAGCAATATCACAATCCCATTACTCATCTCAAGTGAGTGAGTATAGATTTACGCCGCACACAGCAATATTCCAGCTATATGGCAGTGGTCTGTAAATAGTCAAACTAGTGATCAATAGCATGATCACCAATCTATGCATTAGGGATGTGATGGCATGTGTCAACAATGTCAGGGAGACTGACCAACCAATCTGCCTCTTACAACAAGCATGGACACGGAAGATAACTCTAACCCATATCTTCATGATGTTGATCTCATGAGCATTGCTCTATTCTTTGTTTCTTTGTACACTATTTAACACTAAAAACATTTCAGGTGTTAGTCTGCACCAGAAAACCAGTGACTGACATCATGAACACTGATCTATGCAAGGGATAAAATGACAAGATTCACCATCTGAAAACGCCAGTTGCCCTTAACATAAAGCTTTGGTTGCCAAAAACCATTTCTCAGCCATATCTGTCACTGGGGCCTAAAACACTGACCTTCATCCTGATACACTGTGCTAAAAAGAAACCATTCTATTGTCCATAGATCAGAACTGACAGGTGGTGAGGGAGTCTTCTTTCTTGTTGACAATGCCTGCCTCTCCATTTTCTCACATTTCAGTCAAATGCAGTGTGAGTGAGTGAGTGAGTGAGTGAATAAGATTTTATGCTGCTTTTAGCAATATTCCAGCAATATCACAAAAGGGACATCAGAAATGGGCTCCTCACGTTGTACCCATGTGAGGAATCGACAGTGGCTCTTTGGCATGACAAGCGAATGCTTTAACTACAAATCCACTCCACTGCCCTTGAAAGCAGTGTGAACACATCCATTGCCAGACGATATGGATGTCCAACACATGTGCAGACGATGAACTACAGGCTCCACTCAACCTCCCCTACAATCAGTTTCTTACATAAAGATCTTGTGTTGTGACTTCCCTAGCGGACACCCTATCCCAATCCCTGAGGAGTCACTCCAAGGAAATGTTTCCGTACCTGTCAGATCTGCATATTCCTCTGCAGCAAAGGGCGCTCCTCCATCTGAGGCCACACTAACAAATGCCTTCTGGCTGGGGGAATAGACAATCTGACCGATGTTGATTGTCACACGACGCAGGAGCACCTCTAGGTACCTGCACAGAATCATGACATAAATCACACATAATGTCAGATAAAACAGCACGTCGGATAATTAAATGCCTCCATACTTGAATACTTTTCAAACAGTAACTGGCTTATATCATGAAATTAATGCTTAATAGCTATTTTCTTAGATTTAAACCTGTGACGCATCATTTCCCTATCGCCAGTTTAGTGCAAGGAGAAGGTTATGCATGCCTTTAGTCAGTGAATTCTTGTTGCTGTAGCTACACAAAATATACAAGCTTTCGTCGAAACTCTAAAGTTTGCATCGTTGTGAATCTCATATGTCAACAGTTGCCTTGAATAGGTTTATTAAAAGTAAAGAAATGAAAAGTCACACAGCTTTGAAACTTTTGGATTGGTCTTGAGTACTCTGAATGAGATTCATGAAATATTTGAAAATTTAGTGTGCTTGAAATCTAATTCTGTGGTATTTAAATCCAGACACAATCTGCATAATTAAACATAACAATTCATAATTCTTACATTTCCTTCTGAAATTCAAATACTGAGATACAACACTCTTAGAGACAATACACTAGAATATTTCCAAACACTGTACAAAGTACTAAATTGTGACAAATCTTACCAGTTTGTATAGTTGGATGTGATTGTCTTCTCCCCAGTGCTGTCTGTCGCTTGTGTTTGCTGGGGTAAGACGTTGTTGAAGACTCTGGCGATGTCGATATGAACTGAAATGACATTGGTAAGTCAGCGAGTCCAACAGAAACGTGAATGTGACCCAGGTAGTAGAAATTCTCGACAAATAATCACAGTGTGTGAGTTAAGTTTTATGCTGCCTTTAGCAATAACACAGCGGGAGACACCAGAAATAGACACTACATGACAAGTCAGTGCTTTAATCACTAGGTCAACCCACCACCAACAAGAAGATACAAGGGAAACCATCTGAGTGAATAGGTGAGTGAGTTGGTTATTACATTGCTTTATGCAATATTCCAATAACATCATAGCGGAGGACACCAAAAATGGACTTAACAGAATATTACATAAGTGGGGAATCAAACCCCAGTCTTCGACAGGACAAGCAAACACTTTAACCACTGAGCTACCTCATCAACTCAGGAGGACACATTCATCAAAAGCATAGAGCAGCTAAATACTAAAAGATATCTCAGCACAAAAATGATTGGAAAGAAATCATGTATGACAGGTACAATTAATGCAGCAATCTGACTGCTTTCTGGAACAGGGACATTGGGCATTCATGATCAGATGCAAAGACTAAATTTCAAACCTAAAAGACTAGTAATATCTCATTCAGGTTTTCATGTGCTAGAAGTTTGTTTCTGTGCATTCTTCACTCACCATAGTTCTCAATACTCTGAAGGACGTTCATGTATGCGCGCACACCATTGAGGAGTTCCGAGGGTTTGGCGATCTCACTAGTCTCTGGGTTGTACATCATCATCCCGACAAGAGCTCTGAAGGTTGCAAAGTGTGAGTTGATTAACATACATCATACCTCCTCTCTGAAGACAGCACCTGTTTGATTACCACTGTTTAAGATCACCTGCATTAAACAGTATTTAGTAGCATCATAGTGTTTCTGTGTAATAATTCTGGGTTTAGTATTATTAGCTAGGTGCAACTGTACTCCACATCTACTTGACAAACATTACAACGTTCGCAAAAGATCGACACACATACATACACGCACTGCAGCTGAGACTGTTGACATAGTTCACAACAGTCTCTGCTCCAAACATCTTGTTATCATTTTCAGTATGTCTTAGTGTCTTACTCTTGCCAAACTTATTTAGACTGAAAGAAATTTGACTCAACTCTGGATGGATACTACATGCATCTGTCAAGTCTCACAAAACTTTGTTGTTTGTTAATGTGTAAACAAGGAACTAAGTTTGAATGGATTTGCTTGTCTGTCAGTAAAAGTTCATCATGACCTAGAGAGGCTGACGAAAGACAGTGCATCATGCTGGCTTGATAGATAGGATCTATGGTGGATAGATAAGGTGAGATATTGTGATAACGAATTCCTCAGTTTGTTGGCATCTTGACACACCCCACTGGGTGACTAAGCAGATTGGGATTCTAGAGTTGCTCGACACGCACTTGTCATAAACATTTGTCTATACATACTTGTTGAATCTCGTCTCGAGATGTTGAAGGAAGAACTCTCTAGGCACAAAGCCGTGTTCCCACACTGTGATGATATTGCAATAGTTGAGGGCGTAGCACAGTTCCGTCAGTGCCATGTGGAGCTTGTCCATTCTGAGGAGGTTAAACAAGTTACACACAGACTACCATGGTTACAGAACTCACTAAACAGGAACTTTATCAACCTGGCAATAGGGTAGCAAACTGAGCTAAATTCTGCATTTCATTTACGGTAATGGTGTTTACAAAACATGAATCAGGATAATATGATCTACTGACTGCAAGGAGAGAGACACATCAAGTGGGGGCAACTCTGTGAGTGACAAACCTTAGTGACCAGATCAGTCTGATGTACAAGAACCAAGGACAAATATAGTTGAGTTGGATGTAGCCAGCCTTGTGTACTCCAAGTGTGTCAAGGGATGTCAGGATTGAAAGGTCATATCAGGCCATGCTTGTCATGTCAGTTTTTTAAAAAAAATCCCCAATATTGTCTGAGTACGTCTCTACTAGGAATCATTATGCAGTTATCAGATCACCTGGTAAAGTTCTCCCTGTTTTTGCGGATGCTCTCCTGTCCTGGTTTCTCTGGCTCTTTGATCTCTCTGTTCTTCTTCTCCTTGTTCTTCTTGCGCTGCACTGTATTGAGGATGGTGGCCGCACTGTGTTTCGGCAGCAGCTGCACAAATACAACCAAGTATGTCGAGGTATCGGAGCAACAAAGTTAACAAGAGTCATCAGAAGATGACATATCCCTCCGGCCCTCACATATTTGAAAGGACAAATCATCCGACAGTTACTTATTGTGTTTTTAGACCAAGTCTGAATTGTGTCCATGGAATTTGTGAAAAATATAAATGCCATATATCTGTTATCAGAAAAAGTCACCATTTCAAGATCTGTCTCATATATCTGCCAAGATCTTTTGAAAGTTATGAAATGGTTTTCGAGTTGTCCTCTGGAAACGAAGTCAACAACGTGTTCATGGAACCGAGAAAATAATACATCATAGAAACCTGTAAATAGCAAAAGGCACCACTTTGGGGTCTGCCACACATATCTACCAAGTAACACTGACAGATACTAAGAAGTTTTTGAGTTCTGCTCCGTAAACAAAACACACCTCTCACTTTTGAGACTAAGTCCAAAACGTTTCCATGGAGACCAAGAAAATAAGAAATCACAAAAAACTGTAAGTAGCAAAAGGCACCACTTCAGGTTCAGATTGATATATCTACCAAGTTTTGCAGAAAAATATTGAATGGTTTTTGAGTTATGCTCCGGCAAAGAAGCACATTCCTCCATTTTGATACTAAATCTGAAACGTTTCCATGGAAACCCAGAAAATTATAAATCACAAAAACCAGTAAATACCAAACGGCACCACTTTGGGGCCTGCAACACATATCTGACAAGTTTTGCAGAAAGATATTGAATGGTTTTTCAGTTCTGCTCCGGAAACGAAGCCCATCCCTCCATTTTGATACTAAGTCCAAAACGTTTCCATAGAAACAGAGAGAATAATAAATCAGAAAAACATGTAAATAGCAAAAGGCACCACTTTGGGGTCTGCCACACATATCTACCAAGTCATTTACCTATCATTCATCACTTTAGGTTCTGATTGATATATCTACCAAGTCTTGCAGAAAAATATTGAACGGTTTTTGAGTTATGCTCCGGAAATGAAGCACATCCCTCCATTTTGAAACTAAGTCTGAAACATTTCTATGGAAACCCAGAAAATAATAAATCACAAAAACCAGTAAATACCAAAAGGCACCACTTTGGGGCCTGCCACACATATCTACCAAGTTTTGCGGAAAAACTATGAATGGTTTTTTAGTTCTGCTCAGGAAACGAAGCCTGCCCCACCATTAGACTAACACCAAAATATTCCACGGAAAAACAAAAAAATAAAAATGCCAAAACTCTGTAAATAGCAAAAGGCACAACCATAGGTTAAGATCATTATATCTATCAAGTTTGGTCTAAACATATTCAACGGTTCCTGAGTTATGCTCCGGAAACAAAATGATTACGGACAGATGGAGGACAGACAGATGTACAGACAGACGAAGCGTCGACTATATCCCCCCGCATTACAGGCCGGGGGGATAATAAAGGCACTGGAATAACAACAAGTCAATCATGGGATTGGAACAACAAAGTCAATCAAAGGACTGGAACAACAAAGAGAAAAAACAAAGTCAGCCAAAGGATCAGAAGAACAACACAATCAAGGCATCTAAAAAACCAACATCAGGAACAACAAACAACACTTCAATTGCTAAAGAGTTACATGCACATAATAATGGAATTTTCAGAAGCGAAATAGATAACTAACAATTTTCACATATCAGTTTCAGACACAGGTGAAATTATTATTTCATGTGTGATCACTGACCTTGTAACTAAGCATGCACTGTTCCTCGCATATAGCTGTGATGACCTGGTTCACCTCCTCGGACATCTCACGCAGGAACCAGTGGGCATACTGGACACTTGTAGTCCCGATAGAGTGGCGCTGTAAACACAAACTGGCCATGTATAGCAGATTCTAGACACTAATGGTCATGATAGAGTTTCACAATCTGATCATACTACTTTTAAATGAACTCTTTAACACAAGCATCATCAATATGGCTGCCTTGTACAAGGAGGCTGTGGACAACAGCTGCAGGGTTTAAATAAGACTGACCTCCTCTGGACACAGCGGGTGGGTGGCGTTCATGAAGTGGCCGCAGATCATGGGGAAGATAATGCTGAACCGGTGCTGTGCTGGAAACTCCATACACTGCTTGAACTGGTGCTCGAACAGGTTGGTGTAGAAGCTGGAACACACGCATCACAGGACGTGAGAAATATAGCTTAATATTTCAATTTAAGACTTCTTCAAGCATGAACATATTACATACTTACACATCAATGACAGGAGAAAATGTCTAGCTGGAACTTACAACAACATTGATTTGTTATGGACAGTTGTCACTACCGGTTCCTTGGGACTTTTTTTCTAGCCTGGTCTGAACAATACAATGCAACATTTACCAATATATGGAGAGGTCGCCTGTTTCGTTGAGCAGCTCATCGAGTGCGTCGACCATCTTTGTGTGGAAGATGACAGTGTTGAGGTGGCGAGCCAGGTCTCGGTGGTCTTTGAGGATCAGCCCAGCTTTGCTCATGCTGGTGTATGACTGGTAAAATAGAATATGATCATGGGACAATTCCACTGTTTTAACATCATAATAAGGTGACTCATAAAACACTAAACTCCACGCCGATGTGACATGATCTAAGTGCATGCAACATGATGGCCGTTATCATCCTGGAAAACCAAAGCAGCCGCCGAGGGGCCAGAACGTTGACAGTAATATGACTCATACCACCGGGTACCCATTTTATGCTTACCCACTGGCTAAGGTGAGATCACTTGAGAGCTTCATTGTGGGGCAGGGTTGAAATCTTAGAAACTCTCAGAAGTCAAACTACCAAATACTGTCAATCCATCCAAAGACTCTCCAGGACCAAAGTTCCTTAACTTTATATGATTTGTGACCTTTGTTCTATGCACAGGACCACACACCTAGGTGTCCTGACACTTGGCAAGTCAAAGATATTTAATTTCAAACCTTGAATTACCATACTGGTAAAGATAAGGCAGTTGATAAATTGTATTCAAAACAGTGACAATACATGGACTATCTCATCCAAGAGCTCATTGACTTCAAACGTATTAACACATTCTGAAAAATAAACAGAACTATGAGGCTTGTTTTGGGGACAAATTGGCATTAGTTGTTTAATGTCATACTCAGCAATGTTCAAGCTTTAGGAATAGGATAGTGCAAAATAGCTTGTAAATAGTGAGGTCTGGACAACACAATCCAACGAATAAAATAGCGAGCAAGGATGCACATTTTCAAGATAACATGACACGTCATCATCTCTGAGAACATTATCTTTCCTGCCATGTTGTATGATCAGTAATTTGGGACATTATCTAACATCCAAGATAGCATTCAGACATTGGCCCAATGTTGGCCCAATGTGTACCAATGTTGGGCCAATGTCTGCCAATGTGGGTGGGTGGGGGGTGTACTTGTCCCAGGGAGCGATTAGCCTAGGGGGCAGTTGTCCAAGGGGCACAATGGAAGGGGCGGCAGATAGCCAGGGGACTGTTGTCGGGGGGCAGTTGTCTGGGTGGCACTTGTCCAGGGGGCAGTTAGCCTAGACCCACTGGAGACATCCTCGCTGACAAATGAATGAATGCACTGACCTGGAGTCGGAACCAGTCTAGACGAAGTCCTCGGAAGTCAAACAGCTCATTTTCTTCAACTGGTAACAGAGATAAAAGAAAATAAAGAGGACATTATATCTATGATTATTATTTACGAACAAAAAAATATTAGAGTTCACACTTTTCATACAATACCTGAGGACAAAATATCACTTTGTTACTTCGCAATTTCACATGTCTTCTGTGATGTTGTGTTCTACACAAGGCAACAGTGTGTAGCCAGCTTATGTTTGAAAGTAGATTTGGGTTTATTTACCTCAATTTAACAACTTTGTTAATAAACAGAATATCACATGTGTGCTCATATCGCACTATGTTTATGACACTGGTGCCTAAATATCAGAAAACATACCAACTTTGAGGCATGTGTCTCGTGAACATAGTATGACATGGGCACTCATATAATATGCTCTGTTTACACAACACCATTTAGAAACAGGTCAAATGTAACACATATCATATTTGGGATTATACTTTCTTAGCAAAGTACAGATTCTAGTACTTTTTGGGTTGAGTTCGATCTGGGATTTGAACCCACAATCTAAGTGTCAGGCACCTAATCGCCAGCACACAAAGTCTGCCACCTAACCTGCTCAGCCACCATAACTTTCACATTCCAATATTCACAATTCACATGATTCACTGTGAAACAAGCAAGGCTAACAAATGAATTGGATCAATCTATCTTTGTCATGGAATGGGTCCTGTACATATACAAGAAACAGGGATCATTTTGAGAAATTTCATGAAATTTGCCTTCAGTCCTCATTAAAATAATTTTTCCAAAGTTTTCCTGCCTCCTCATGGTTGTTGTGACAGTGAAATGCGTGTTTCAAAGTTCTAGCTCACTCAGACTCCATGTTGCAGTTTGACATTAATCTGTATACTGAAACCAAAAGTCCTTGTTTTACACTGTCAACCCTGACCACCAGGCAGGGCAACAACATATCCCATCTTTTAATGTCTCCTGGTATCACACAGCCACTCAACTTGGGCTCTTCTGACACACTCTAGTGCACAGAGAAAGTTACCTCTGACAAGAATTGTTCAGGTGCATGGATATCTCTCTTAAACTTTGCATTAAGTTACTATATTTCTGAGAATCAAACTGAACAGTCTGTTCTTCCTCACCTTGTTTGACAGAGAGAGCAGATATTGTGTTGTAGAAAGAAGACAGGATCACAGACTCATCTTCTGGGCACATAGCAAGATTCTGCAACAGACATGCTATGAGATGTAGGTATATCAGAAACCAGGCCGTGTAACTAGGGGCTGGTGAGTGAGTGAATGAGTTTTATTCCACATTTAGCAATATTCCAGCAATATCATGAAAGGCAACACCAGAAATGGGCTCCACACACAGTACCTATAAGGGGAATTAAACCTGGGTCTTCAACATGACGAGTGGGTGCTTTAACCATTTGGCTACCTCACCATCCCAATTGGGGCTGGTAATCATAGTGGCTAGTGTCGAGTGTATCTTCACTGTCAACAATAAACTAGCACCAAGATGATGTCAAACAAACAATCAGTTGCCAGGATCATGCTTCATCAAAGCAAAAGGAGAACTACATATGCCTTATCAAATGGCTGCAAATTTTTTCTCACATTATTACACAAGAAATTTGTACACATATGTGATGACATTCCCTCTTTTAGGCAGCTGCGCTTGTGTCCTAAAGAAAATATACCTTACAAGGCGTCAAAGTTTAACTGTAGCAATATGAAAGAATCAAGTTGTCTTTAATTTCTTGTAGTATACTTTATAGCTGATAAACAAGGTCGTACCTGTATGAGTTGATTGAGATAGACAGCATCATACCCCATCAGGTATTGCACGTAGTAACGCTGGATCACCTGGTTGTACTTCTTTACCAGACCTGGCAATATGGATACAACTTATATTGTTGTATATGCATTAGACACTTTTACCACCTTTGTATTGCTGCAACATTTAGTACTGACATGTGGAAGTCTGCTATTGAATCTGTAACGTCCGTTTAATAACTTAGTTTATGACATGAGATTAGTGAGTGATGGAGTGAGTGAGTGTGAATATGGTTTAATGGCACTTTTGGCAATATTCCAGCAATATCATGTCAGGGGATACCAGAAATGGTCTTCACAGATTTTATGATCTCTTGAAGCAAGAGCTGAGTTACAAACTGTATAGAATCTAAAGAATTTCCTTACCTTTCAGTTCCTCCATGTAAAACAACAGTTCTGGGAGTTGTCTGGAAAACATCACAAAATCAGAATGCATCATCAAGTTCGCCATGTCAACACCAGCAGGTGAGATACTGTTACAGTGTTATATTGTGTATTTCCATGGCACAACCCTTTAATTATCAAGCTCCACAAGGCTTTAATGGATATGTAAGTTTGGTTTAATTACTCCTTCAACAGTTATGCCTTTGTGCCAATGAATGCTTGCTAAATGTGAGACATACTTCCAATCTCACACAGACTTCAAAGGTTTTCTGAGACAAAAAGCTCTGGGCCCCATTTCACAAACTTCTCGTAAGACTCTAAGAACTCGTAGTGCTATGATAGTTTTGTTAAACAGGGACACGGAAATGGGTATGCTGCTGTTAAACATCAGTATGAACTGGAATTCTAATCCCAGATCATTGCTTTCTGGCAACCTCAGTGGACGCAACTTTGCACAATGCACCATAGACAATTTGGCCACACATGACCCCTAGCAGTATCAGAATTATGAAACAGTGCATAGAATTTGACACACCTTTTCTATAACAGCATCGTCAGTTAGACTGAATTTCACACATGTTGGGTATCAAACCTAGTCAATGATTAGCAGTTTATCCATCAGGCTACACAGTGACTCTTGGAAAGATTCCAGTAATATGAAGGAGTAGAGTGGGTGAGTGAGTTTTGCGTCGCACTCTGCAATATTCCAGCTATATGGCGGCGGTCTGTAACTAATTGAGGCTGGACCAGACAAACCAATGACCAACAACATGGGCATCGATCTGCGCAGTTGGGAACCGATGACATGCGTCAATCAAGTCAGCAAGTCTGGCACCCCAATCCCGTTAGTCGCCTCTTACGACAAGCTGAGTCGCGTTTTATGGCATCATGGGTTGCTGAAGGCCTATTCTACCCAGGACCTTCGCAGGAGCAGAAGGATCAAGGTTCAAAAACCTTTGTGAGGATTCAAACAGGGTCCTTCAGTCATGAGCAATAGCTGGTAGGCTACTCCACCACATGTGGAGAATGTGGACAGTACAAGTACTCACAAATAGTGTGATTTGCCAACAGTCTGGTAGAAGTCTATAAGCCGTCGGTCCAAGTGTCTTGACTGTATATTTCACAATGACTTTGACTTAAGTTGCCATGTGTGACATGTCACACTAGTTTGCTGTTTGTAAGTTTGACCTTTGTAAAATAATTTCAAAGCCAATTATAAGAATTGTTAAATCTAAAATGTGTGTCTAATTATAACTCAGTGAGTTCTTTGAATTTTAAGTGGGTCAGACAGACATCTGAAACTTGCAGGACCCAACGTCCAGTTACTTTAAAACACCATTTGTGAACACTGGTACAATGAGTAATTTTACACATTTAAATTACACTAATACAAAAGGACTCTTCGGGTCATATAGATAAGAACAATGCTGAAATCAGATACGACGGAACCTTCTATAACTTCAAACACTGATGTTGATAAGCAAATTTAGCAGAGCCTAAAATCAAAAGTCCTGAAAGTGGCACAGTTGTCCCATGTCTGAAACTGGGTTTCAGACACCGGTTTACACACCTGTCATAGAAGTCCTCTTGGGAGAGCTTTATGTTGTGACGTTTTGATGGGGGATTGACAACATGTCGCAGCAACCAGTGGATCTCATCCCGGGCCATTGACAGCCCTTGTACCACAAACATGCCCTGAAACATAAACACTATGTTAGTAGACATTCCTAGCTCTATGCAAGTAAAGTCCATTGTACCACCATGGGCGGATACATGAAATTTCAAGGGTGGGAGACAATGTCGAACCCTGACCCACCTTGGCTCCGCTAATGCAAAACATGAAGTTGAACTTAATATGGTCTTAAGCCATTTCAAAAGGTGAGAGTGTGTATGTGTCTGTGTGTGCATGTGTGAGTCTGTCTGTCTGTCTGTCTGTCTGTGGATTGGACCCGCCAGTGACCACAAACATGCCTTTGACACCAAGTTGGTCATCATATCTACTATTTATACAATAATCCTCTTTGCACACATCCAGATTTTCATATACCTAACTTTGATGATTAGATTTTCAATATAGATACCAAACCCTGTGTACAATCATTAGCCCTTGTCTATTATTTGCCTTGTGAAATTTCAATGTTGGACACACAATAACAGTTATCTGTATGTTACAGTGAATATTGATGACTGAATGTGATACTCACCTTTGGCCCCAGCAAACCTGGCTGGTCTGAAAACACCAGAGACAGTTCGCGCAGCATGGTACGCAGGAACTTCCGTCTCTCACGATGCACTGCAGGCCTGAAATTACAGATACAAGTCATGACATGCACCCTACAACCATTGTCATACACACATACCTGAAACACTTACAAAGTGATACAATTAAGTAACCTTTGCTGTCCATACGTTATTTGTGAGTCCTCAGACCAGGTATAATGTTAAAATATTACTGTGTATACGATCTATCTCAAAATTACCATAAGAGCCTTCTGAATTCTGGCAAGAGGAATTTCAGAGTACCGGTGCCAAAAATGTGGGATTAATCATGTAGACTGACACTCATGATGTTAGTCACTGGACTGTCTGGTCCAGGGTACATGGACGCTGCTGTCATATGCGTTGAATATTGTGAAGGGGGCATGAAAACCAACAAGGAAGGAAACTGCATCGTGTTGTGGTACTCACGCAGTTTGTAATGCTAGAGTCTGCAACTCCTTCACCTCCGTCACTCGCTTGTGCTGGATGTTGTGTCTGAAACATGTCAGTCATTGTAAAGATCTTCCCTGCTGAAAGCTGAAATATCTGATGATCACCCACCAGGGGCCTCTTTTCAGTTCTTTATAGATGAACAGAAACTGTAAACTGATGTGAATGCAAGGGCTTCAAGATTTTAGTTTATGTGAAATTGATCATGCTCTATGTTTCCTGTAACAGGGGTGCAAGAACCTACCCCTTGAGACTGTCGAAGAAGTTGACGACGTAGCTGTGTATGTGTAGGACCTCATCACGACACAGCTGGATGATGTAGGCAGAGCTGAGGGCGGTCTTCCAGAGGTCCCACGCCTTCGCCTCTGACACATGTTGGTAGCAGAGCATCAGTCCAACTGTAACAGAACATAAGCACAACTGTAACACAAGCAAGACTAGCACAACTGTAACACAAGCAAGACTAGCACAACTCTAACACAACCAACATCAGTCCAATTGTACCACAACCAACACCAACAAATCTGTAACACAACCAACATCAGCCAAACTGTAACACTACAAACATCAACACAACTGTCACACACACATCAACACATCTGTAACACAACCAACATCAGCACATCTGTAACAAAACCAACATGAACACAACTGTAACACAACTGACATCAGCACAACGGTAACAAAACCAACATGAACAAACTGTAACACAACCAACATCAGCACACCTGTAACACTACTAACATCAACACATCTGTAGCCCAACCAACATCAGCACAACTGTAACAAAACCAACATCAATGCAACTGTAACACAACCAACATCAGCTCAGAAGTAACACAACCAAAATCAGCACAACCGTAACACAACCAACATCAATCCAGCTGTAACCAACATTAGCAAAACTGTAATACAACTATCACCAACATCAGCACAACTGTGACACAACCAATGTCAGCACAAATGTAACACAATCAAAATCAGCACAACTGTAACATAAGCAACATCAAGACAATTGTAACACAGCCAACATAGAGATGCCAACCCCATAGTGTTGCAAATAGTAGTTTCAATGTTCAATATTAGTAGTTTGGCCATAAAATTTGTACTCAACTAAATAAACAAAATCATGATGGATTCTGAGAAAAAATGAATGATATTATGGTCACGTGGTTAAATTATTTCTGCAGGAACTAAATGCGTCAAATTGCAATGGTATTGAAATAAGCTTTGCTAAAATTACGTTTGTTACTTGCAGTCATTCCAGTTCAAATATGTCATTAAATATGATGAATGGAAGGTACATGAAATCCGAAAATGTATTTCATCGTTAAAAATATATGTTTTTGTCTATATATCTGAATTTTAATGCATTTTATTCAGATTTCTTAGGATTTCTGGTGGAATCATAATGGTGTAGTTTGAAGCTAAAATTTGTAGTGACTACGATAAAATCGTAGAGGCTGGCATCTCTTGCCAAGACAGGCCACATTCTGCTGGCAGCAAAATCGAACCATGAAACACTTAATGAAAAACTTCTGAATACTAAACAGTATTGAAGCCATACAATATCTTTGACACTGGAGCACATGATACAAATAGTTGTACGCAATGCTATGCAGACTCTCTTTCCAAAGGACACTTGTGAATCAGAGAAACACTCACATATAATCCATCGCTCCATTACATCCAGAGAATGGTATTCACACTGAATCTGAAACAGACAACAAAGCAGGGCTAAAGCATGATGGAAGATGTGTATGAATGTTTTGATATATAAATTTTTAATTATTTAATGTTAAAGCGTTGTTATACACTATTAAATGCCAGTGCAGTTGTTCCTGCTAAAAGACAATGTGACAATAGAGTTGAGGAAGGATTAGCCTTTTTAGTCTCTTGTGTAGCTTACTTATTTTGGACAGGGGGTCCTGACCCTAAATATTTACCCCTGCCTGAGAGATGGGTTAAACACAATTTCAAAGTCAAATTCTGACCCATGCCTCACTATGATGAACTAGATGTCAGTCAGTGACAGAGAACCCACCATGTCTGTGTTGGGAACAGTGGACATCTTGGAAGGCTCTGACAGTAGACTCAGAAACTGATGGTTCCGCATTTGTTCTGCTGGGAGGTTCCGTCGAGGGTAGACATCATGCAGCGACAGTAGAGCTGGCATCAGGAACTGATGAACCAAAATAAATGTGTCCAGTCTTATCAAACTTGCACGGAACAGGGTAGACAAACCTTTTACAATCCATTATGAAATTCAGCTGTTGTCATATTGATAACCAAGTGTCTGACTGTATATTTCACAATGACTTTGACTTAGGTTGCCATGTGTGACATGTCAGTTTTCTGTTTATAAGTTTGACCTTTGTAAATAATTTCAAAGCCAATTATAAGAATTGTTAATTCTAAAATGCAACTTTACATATACTGCATGATTGATAAGAGGCAAATCATCTTGCTGGAAGAAAACAAATATTCACTTCACCTCCGATTAAACCCCATTTCAGCTCATTTAACTCCTGTTTTACCTGTAATTGTCCTCACCTGCCATTAAACAAATTTTTCTTCACCTTCCAATAAAAAATTTTGCCTATCATGAAACCCATTTCACCTAACCTAAAATCATGTCATGTTACCTTAAACCACTTCACCAAACATTAAACCAATTTTGTCTAAATTATACCCATTTCATCTCACGTTAAACAGATTTCATCTCACCTAAAAGCTATTTCACCTCACATAAAACATTTCACCTGACCTCACATCAAAACCATTTCACATAAACATTGTCACTTCCTCTCACATTAAACCCAACTTTCAAATCAGAATAAAACCAACTTTTACCCCACACTAAAACCCATTTCAGCTCACATTAAACTCATTTCAAAACCCATGTCACCTCACCTTAAACCAAGTTCACCAAAGATTAAAACCATTTAATCTCATCTCACACCATACCTCACCTCCCATTAAACCAATTTCAGCTCACCTTAAACCATTTCATCTCAACTACATTTCAACCCATTTCACCTGACATTAAATCCATTTCCCCTGACCTTAAATCCACTTCACCTCAACTTAAACCCATTTAATCTCACCTTACATTACACCCACTTCACCTCACAATAAACACACTTCACCTAATAATAAACCCATTTCACCTAATAATAAACCCATTTCACCAAAGAATAAACTTGTTTCACCTCATTTCACCTCACACTAAACCCCATTCTACCTGATCTCATTTTGTTACTTACACGGGAATGCGGCACAAACTCCTCCGACAACTTCTTCATGGGCATGTCATAGTCCAGGAACATCTGACCCAGACGAGGATATGCGTGATCGCTGAAACAACCACCAGCTCGATAACGTCATAAGTAAATGATAAACACAGCTTCAGTTTTGTTTTCTTTGGATGTTCAAAGACATGTTTTGACTAATGACATCAGTAAATGTTACATTACATGCATTACACAGACAACCAGGCAGATTCATATATCGAACTTTTGTTCTTAGTAACTTTGACCTTGAAATCTGTATGAATTTCTGTCATATGATACACAACTGACTCACGGCCCCAGACATGCAGGAGACATAGCATACACAATTACTGTCCTAAAGCCCACTTAACAACACTCCAAACACGTAACAACAGCAGCAGACAACTCAGTATGGACCACATATCAATGAAATAATCTTAACATTCCACATCGCATGGGAACAATGTCACACTATCAACAAACTCTCAAAACCATTTTTAAAGAAATCATTACAGCCCACTCAACTATTGAGCACTGTATCTCACCCTTTTCCATGCAGGAATTCATGTGCCACATTGAACAGGCCCAGCACCGTCTTCCTGTCCTCAACCTTGGACACCAGGATCATGATTGATACATAGGTTGAGATCAGGTCAAGATAGTTCCGTGTCAGGTCAAAGTTTGAAGTCTGCAAAAAAAAATATGAGTGAATGAGTTTTGTTTCATGCTGCAATCAGCAATATTCCAGCTATATGGTGGTGGTCTATAAATAATCGAGTCTGGATCAGACAAACCAGTGATCAGCAGCATGAGCATTGATCTGTGCAGTTGGGAACCAATGGCATGTGTAAACCAAGTCAGCAAGACTTTGCACCTTGTTTTTTCATTGTTATTAAACAATCACAGTTGATGTTCGATGAAAGCTCCGTACTGAAGTTGACTCCCAAAAACATGTCCATGACTCCCTCCCATGACACCATGAGTCATGATGACTCCCTCCCATGACACCAGGGAGTCATGATGACTCCCTCTCATGACACCCTGGTGTCATGATGACTCCTAAACTTTCATGTCTAGGGCCTTCACAAAGCATCAAACAAATAAAAGCTGAAAGCTTCATGATAAGGTGACAGTGAGTGAGCTGGTACTTACAATATCCATGTGCACTTGGCAGGCATCTATCGTTGTGAGCAGATCCACCACATGGTCCTAAGAAAACAGAACAATTAGAACATATCGTTAACAGAACTGATACTAAAAACAGCCCACCCACCCCTCCTAAACTCACTTCCTATTGACAGCTAATGAAAGATCTTATCAACTACATAATTTTTATATCCGTAAACATCAAAAATTCTTCCCATCAATGAACTTATTGATCTATTTAAACAGTCTTTCTCAGTGCAGGCCCTTAGCAGTTTGTAAAGAGAAACCAGAGACCATATAATAGATCTATTATATGGTCTCTGGAGAAACAAAGCTACCAATAGTTATGACAGAGTCAACATGACGTAATAACAATGTTTACAGTTCAAAGTGTAATCCAAATGCAAAGAAAGTTTCAGCTGAATCTCCTCAATAATGTTACATACACAAAGAACTTAATTAATTATCCCCGTGTGATATTTTGCAATGATAGATTTTCAGTAAGTGAGTTCAGTTTTACGCTGCACTCAGCAAATATTCCATCTATATGGTGGCGGTCTGCAAATAATTGAGTCTGGACCAGACAACCCAGTGATCAACAGCATGAGCATTGATCTGTGCAATTGGGAACTGATGACATGTCAACAAGGTCAATGAGCCTGACCACCCAATCCCATTAGTCGCCTCTTACGACAAGAAGAGCTGCCTTTTATCTGGCAAGCATGGGTTGCTTAAGGCCTATTTTACCCCAGACCTTCATTGGTCGATAGATTTTCAACACATACATAAAAAGTCTTCTGGTGACCACAATGGAAAGCATGAGTTGTTTTTTTTACCCATATGTACCTTTAACTCATCCAAAATAACAACATGATTGGAATCCATTTGGATTTAATGGAGACAATTGCTGATTTTAAACAAGACTGATTTTCATACAAAAGCATGTCTGCAGAAGTATGGAATTTGAATGTCTAATGTTGAAGTTATTGCTAAATGTGAACAATCAAAATGTCATTTTGTGTGTGTTACACAATTCAAGGTAAATACTGAGTGTAACTTCCTTGTGACTTTATGACAGTCAGCACTCTCCTCCTCATACCCCTGTCAGCCTCCTGATCCTCTGAAAGTCTAGGCAATTCCTTATGTAAAGCAGCTTCCAAGGACCAGGTTCTGTACAGGAGGATCCCTTTGGTGAACACAACGACCAATCATGTCCCAGATATGATCCAAAGGTTTAAGATCGGGGTTCATACATGATTCAATCATGAGATTTGTCTGTGGGATTTAAATAAGTTCTTTGTGTTTAGTTTCTACCCCTATGTGAATAAGTCATTACCTTGAAGTCCAAGATGTCCACAAAGGTGTAATAATACAGAGACAGGGACTTGGTAACTTCACTTTTCATGGTGTTGACGACATTTAGCTGAAATAAAGGATAGGAGTAGTAGTAGGTTTGTGTAGGATAAAGCAGAACTCTGGGGTTATGGTTGGGAAAGTAAGAGCCAAGACCTGAGGGTGGGGAGAAGTAATATTTATGCACATTGTTAACTAAGACATGGTCAGATTTCAACATAACAGTTGGTATCATTAACAGGACTAAAGACTTGAAATAACCTCACTTGACATTTAATCCACTTGAACATTACAATGTACAGCAGCCATGTAACAGACATTTGCTAGAATTCACTTGGCAAAATGGCATAAGACAGAACTATGAATGAGTGTGATTGAGCACCTCATGCAAATATGCCTGTGGTGGATTCTGAATGCTATATTTATCAATATTCTTGAGACTATGCAATCATTCATCATAAACAACTCAACCAATATAGGGACTGACATCACAAGCCTTGATCTTTGAAATAATTGAGGTAACTGAGATATGACATGCATTAACCATGTCAGCAAGCTGGACCACCCGATCCCATAGGTGACAAGCAAGAGTTTGTGAAAACCACATCTAAAATGGATCTTGAGTTCGCAATATGCATGAGTGTGCTGATACTTGTTGTAGCCTGGGTCATGCTGGTTTCATTGTGTTAGTACTGAGCACAAGGTCGTCAGTGATTCACCTAGACTACGCTTTGATTTGACTTTCGATACTGGATCCTCAATTCGATCATTTTCAATTTGATTCTTCATACAAGTAAAAAATGAGATTTCACTTAACTCGTCTTTCTAGCATGAAGTCCATTACCAACTTCGTGACATCTACTAAGAATTCTCATTGGATAATTAGCCTGGTGTCAACCAATCACATTTTGCCTTATTCTACATGTTCTAGGGATTGAAACTGCTCGACTTGGAGTCAAAATTAAGTTGACTGCATGGGAAATAATCTAAATAGGTATTCAAGTATCAAATCAAAATAGAGATAATGCCCACTGAAAATCGAAACTACAGTGTCAGATTTGATTTTTGATCATGTTGATGAACCAAATTGTTGCAGCCTTACTGAACCCTGTCTGAGATTCATCAAACCATGTGTCGTTTATTTCAGACAATAAAAAAACACTGACTCAGTGCCAGCCTGTTCCAGTTTTCTCCTGTTAGAGCATGATAAACATTATGAACATTGTCAAGTAGAACTGTGTGAGTTACCTGGCCCTGTTTGATGTCATACTGTGGAAACTTCTTCAGGATGCTCTTGATGGCTGATTCCATGGTTTTGTCTGACAAAAACGATGGCTTGTTTTCATTATTGCCAAGCATCTGCAACAAATATGTTAGTGTGATGCGTAGACTGACAAATCATCTCTCACTGATCACGCTAATGATGATGGCCAATTAGTGATTTTTTCCATGAAATTTGTGGTGTTTTTTTTGGATTACCATAATGATCTCATAGGTCCATGTGAAACATGTAAATGTAACTACATGTATAACAGAAAATGATACAGTGATCATTTCTTGGCATTTTATTCTACCCCACTTTACCTTCTAACATGTCTAATGGCTGAATAACCATGACTGAGTCACTTATCATGTTCATAGTATATGTGATTAATCTGTTAATTAAATCAAATGATATTTTCTTAAATACCACACAATTTGGAAGGAAAAAGAAGTAAGCTACTACATTAACTAAAGCTAGCTGAGAACTGCAATGTGATATATGCACAGCTTAACTAAGACTGCTCTCAGCTAAACTTAAGCATACACTGATTAGAGTGTGCACATACAACTGCGGTCTACGAACTACTGGTTCTACTTGTGCAGCAATGATTATCATATACTGTCAAAGGAATATAACTTCCTACTATGTGAACAATTGAGTTGGTTTCACTGTGATTGAATTAATTGGTGGGGAAATGCTTCAGTTAGTACTACGAAGCGCACCGAAAAAGAGACGACAGGTTATGGTGATGCAGACTATTTTGCCTCAGTGCTGCCAAATTTCTTGTAATGTTGACAGAGGTTTGCTCAAAACATTTGATCCTGCAGAGTATGATTAGCCTATCATTCTGTGTATTCGACTACGCACCGCTTCATTTTATCCAGAAATTCCGAATGCAATATGCCATTTACTTAGTATCTTCAGTTTCCCTTAATTTCAAACTCAAACATTCAATTACTTTCACGTCAGTTGCAGCAAAAATAGAAGAATTACCCAGTAATTATCCATCTGTCAAAAATGAAGCTTCTATGTCCATGAAATTTCATTTCCTACCTTTTTTATGTTGTATATTCGTGTGAGCATGCCTATTCCTCGATCGTTGAGGATAGTTAGCTTCTCAGCCAACTTCTGTTGGCTTGGAATCATTGCTCGCGACATTTTGGAGCGCCGTTTATTGGTAATATCCTTCCTTGTGTGAGATAATCGATCACTTCCTCAAAATTCGACAGCCATTTTTGTCCAAACCCATTTCCGGTCAAGGGAGATAATTCCACTCGACCTGCAGATCCGTCCCTAAAATATATTTAGTTCACCCAAAGACGCACACTACACTGGACATTACTAAACGAGTTACTCGTGAACATAAGAATTGGAACTGCGAATCGTTCGTATCGAACCAAATAATACGTGCTGACACACAGGTGTAAGATATGTAGGTGTCCCATGCTGATATTTCTTGAATAGTGCTAAAAGCCGCGTCAACACCATCTAACTCACTCACTCGGATTTATAGTACAAAGTATGTAATATACTGCAGTGCAGATCTCTTCAACCCTGGTGGGTCATGGGCCATGCTATCAACCACTGGTTTGACTCAGTTTCGCAGTGTAACGGGGCGCGTGTTGATTTGCATGAAATATTGCTGAACACGGCGATGAAAACAACATTCCTTCACTCACTATTACAAAATGAAAGACATGAACACAACTCTTTTTTCACTCACCCACTACCAGAGATTTATCAGATCACTACTGGCGGCATAACCATTACTGATCTCGAAACAGGGTCAGATTTCCATTCAAAGTACCCGAAATCCAACCACGGCTGAGCCCAATGGACAGTGTAGTTCAGTGTAGACAGTGTAGTTCTTGAAATGTGAAGTTTCAGGACAGTGTATAACTTTGTTAAAGTGTTAAATGATCGCGTGGAACAACCTGGGTTCGAGACTATTCCTGATATGTGATATTTCTGACATTTAACTGTTGTTATATAGATCAACTCTCTCAAGATGTTATATGCGATCTTACTGAAACATCTCTTGCTGACATACGCTTTAATTGTGCCCACGAGGCTGGCTCAATATCAGATGCACTGCAAAGATGCCAATGAATTCTCAAACGTAGGTTTGTATGTATTACTTTTTTTTTATTATTCTACCTTTTCTGTGCATCATATTCATACATCACCTATACATATCAAAATGTATTTTTGATCTAACATAAAAAATATGTTATGAATAATGAAGTGAATGCTTATGTTCCCTGGAGCACCTAACACGATATAGATAATTGAGTTTTTGCTAGTCGAGCGATGTCAAAGTGCGATTTGCAAGACATTGAAGGACATTTGTCATTCATTAGACATTCAGCATTTCCCAAATGAATAATAATGAGATAGACCATAACTCGAGTGGGGTTTGTGCAGAGGCGGGTTAGATCTACGAGTGGATAGTTTTACATTACTCTAACTAATATTCCACCAATATAGCAGAGACGAACACCAGAATGGACTTTTAATTGGCATTTTAACCTTAACGCATTTAGCGTATCCACATGAACCTTAAGTCTAACAGGAGTAAGTGACTTTCATTTTATGGGGTTTTTAGCTACATTCCAGAAATCGGGGACACCAACAAATGGGCTTCACATATTGTACCTATGCGAGGAATTAAACCAGGTTGTTATTTATGATTTCTGTGCACCTCAGACCAGTGTGCGTTTAAGGGCACAACACCCGGGTCTGCCTCGTGACAAGTGAACACTTTAACCATTATGCTACACCCTACCTCCACCCCACCCACTAATAGGATGGGCGTGATATCCTAGTAGTTAAAGCGTTGGTTTTGTTCGAACCACGCTGGATGTGTGAACCCCAATTACGATGTCCTCCGCCGTGATATTTCTGGAACATTGATAAAAGCGGGATAAAACTAAACTCACTCTAATATGGCCATATAGATGGAATATTGCTGAGTGTGGTATTAAACTAACCTCACTCACTCACTGGATGGGATGCTACTAGGGAAGACGTAGACCTATCCTCACTCACTCAAAGTGTAATTCTATTTTTTAAACGTTCAGACTCATTCACGTCCTTTCGGATTTTAGCTGAGCGGTAAAATCCAACTCCTTCACTGATTCGGTATTTCTTTCCAAACAAAGCTGACACATCCCGAGCAGTGTGAGAAACAGCCACTGGTCCGCTAGCCTGTGGCTAGTAAAATCCAGTCGGGCCAGTAACTGTCCACAGTCTTCACCGACTGGCTGGTGAATTTTAAGGGGGTCATTTTGTAAAAGTATCACTCTCTCCAACTTGTTCATTTATGACACTGTTTGAAATCATGCCAAATTGTCATACAATGTAGAATGTTTTAACAGCTTATGAGACCCGTGTCAACATTCAAAGTTCGGGCTAGTGAATTATTTTATAGGCTAGTAACTTTTAGGCATAGGCAGCCCGACTGGCTAGCAACATTTGGAAACTATTTCTCTCCTGATCCTGAGGTAACTGGATTACTTTTAAAACTGGAGTTAAACCCATCCGCACATACTTATGCGTCAGTGTGGCATTAACAGATGTAGTCTCCGAAATGAATGGTCATGAAAATCGCATTGTGCAATCTGAACGTAACGTTAGCACAAAAATGAAATCAGCGTATGTATTCCTCGATCTTAACATCTTGTTGGATGAGAGAAGACATCCAGTTACTACACGTGGATTGAGCTAAATTTGCATCAGGCAATGACCTGAGAAAATGATAAATATCAAGAGTTCAAGTTCGAATAAATTTATTCTTGAAGCAGTTTAATACCCAGCGTCTGTGATTCTCGTAAATCCAAATTAGTATTCACTATTTAATCTGACAGAGACTGCAGTGCACCACATAATGACAATCAAGACGATACACATGTTGACATGTAAAGCGGGTGAGTGCAGTTATTACCAGCTTTCATATGAAGCGCAAAGCGAGTACATGATGTCTAATATCAGGTAATGATAATGGATGGAGCGTTGGAAATTTATCTTAAGCGTTAAACCTTCTACGAAATATTTGAATAAAACCAATGTCATTTTTCAATAAAATGCGAATGATCAAGTTAATCACACACACAAAATAAATTATATCAGCAGTCCGTTACAGTTATGCGAGAGGTCCGGCCATGACCTTGGAGATGAAGTCCTCGTACTTGACGTTGCCCTCCAGATCTTCTCTCAAGTCCGTGCACTTGATGATGTCGTCCATCTGGGTGTCGGTCAGTCGGTCTCCCAGAGATGTCAGAACATGCCTCAACTCAGCAGATGAGATGAAGCCCTGACCCTCTCTGTCGAATGTCTTGAAAGCCTCCATGAAGTCGGCGTAGGTGCCTGTGTCTTTGATCTGCATGACGGTCTGGTAGATGGGCAGGAATTCCTCCAGTTTGTAGTTCTTCTCTCCAAACTTCTCCACACCTCCGTTCTTCAGGATGGTGGTCATGGTAGGGTTGAGGCCCAGACAGTACAACATGTCCCCGGTTTTGGCAGCGTCGACGGCGCCATCACGACCATCCCAGAAATCGAAAAGGTCGAACACCTCCGTGACTTCTTCAATCTCGTCCTTGGACAATTTGATTTGAGGAGCTGCAGCCTTTGTAGGCTTTGTTGGTTTAGCTGTCTTGGATGCCTGAAAACATTCATCAATTTGTATTGTAGCTTCTATGTTTATTCAGTTGGGAAAATAGGAAAACGAATGTATAACAATTGAATACTACATCTGAATGCAAACATCTAGGTTCTGGTTCTTCGTCAGGAACCGTCCTGGTTTCAGAACTATATTCATACGCACAACTGCCTTAACTAATAATGAAAACTCACGGTTTTCAACGCTGCACTAATTTCACATGCGCAGTTTGGGCGGATGGTAATGATGAATGTCAGGGCATGTGTCAACTCATGTCGCACCGAGTTGCTTCCTCTGAATATTTGAGAAAATATGTACTTTGTCCAATTCACAGTTCACCTCGATTGTGTTTCTGGGATTGTCAGCATCATTCGTCCCTTTCAACACTGTGAAAATCTACAACCTGCATTACTTCAGGTTTTCCTCCAATTCAAAGGTGACAAACCATGATGGAACTAGGGTACCGTTATATCCCAAATCACTCATTCATTCTGACATAGTAAAACAATGGAAGAAAGATCTCTGTCTGGTGTTGCCTGCTGAGATTGTATTTTGTATTCACGGACTTTGTCGAGATAATACCAGAAACTGTATATTCCTTTAGTAACATTTCCTCACTGTACAGGTTTTTTCTGTGGTTGTATCTCCAAACAGACATTACTAAACAGCCTTGGGTTTCTTCGCTACTTAACAAAGTGTAGGAATTGCACATTCCAGTCAGGATATTGAAGTAAACATAAAAACATAATTATTTCAGTGCCAAAGCAATCGTGAAAAGTGTACAGCCATTCAATCAGCAAAGTGAACTACCGGGCGTCTTGGCTGTTTGATAAATGTTTAACACATGGGAACAATAAAATAATAATTAACCACCCCCACCCCCATCCCCCATGCTCTGCAGGGATCTGTTGAAGAACGTACACGGAACAAACACAAAAGTGACTGCCCCGACTGATATATTATGATATTTGCCCTCGTCGCAGCATGTGTACACCAATGGCTGATATCGACACTAGGCTCTGCATTCATGTAATGTATAAAATTGAGTGACCACATTTAGAGCACCTTCACCGTGTAATCTTCCAGGGAGGAAGACCGATTGATGTTTGAAACACATGAACGTTGTCTTGACTCCATTACCTCTGATTTTATTGCTATGTGTAATATTAAATCAAATGGAAAGAACAATGCTTAACAGTATTGTCACCATTTTGACTTTGGTTATCGCTACGCCTGAGTGTCTAGGCTGTAAGTAACATATACATTTCATGTTTAACCTATGTAAATCTGTCAACTTCACGCTCGTTCATCATCATCATCATCATCATCATCATCATCATCATCATCATCATCATCATCATCATCATCATCATCATCACCATCATCATCATCATCATCATCATCATCATTTCCAATTGCAATATTAAAGATCTACTGTATAATCATTAACTGTATTAGAAAATATTCTATACTTACCATAGTGCTTGATGTGAGCTGACTGGAGAGAGTCGGTATACTGTCTGCTTCTAGCGGCGTGTGTATATATACCTTCCTTGGCCCAGCCGTGCACGTGGGGTGCCCATGTGGCAGCGTGCATCTCAGCTGTTCTTACCTCACCCCTTCATTAATTAAGGATACAGTTATTACACATTATATCATTATACATCTGAATGGGGAGCATGCTTGGTTGGGCAAACTACGGTACCGGGGTGGTAGGAAGAGGGATGGGGGATGTTAGAACGTGTGTGTGTGTGTTGTGGCGGAGGTGGGGATGGGGTGGCAGGGGCATGGGTAGGTAGACATAACCTACTGTTGTGACATAACCTACTGCATGACGCAATATAATCCTTACATATAGAAATACTCACATGCGTGAACTGGATTATAGCATTCACTTTGACTTTGTCTAGATAATATAAACAGTTTTGTTTTAAATCAGTTTTAATTAGTTTGCATGGTATTTTAAGTAGGACATTTTAAGACAAATGCTAGCTTCAGATGTATAGACAAAACTAATAATATACATGATGTCACTAAGGGGATTCACAATAGGACGATGCCTTTAGTGCATTGCGGTCCTTATATTTTGGCATCATATTTGTACTTTATGTCGTGTGTGTGATATTGAAGTGTGAATGGTTTTGATATCTTTATAGTGTTCGGGTGAAGGTATTTCAATGCTTGAAAACAAATATATAACATGGGGTAAAACTGTATATGTTTATCTTATATTCTAATATAACTAAGAGTGTCGGGTATTACCAAACAAGCGGCCATTACCGAATAAATTCCATTTCCATATTGTTTTCTCAAGTTACCGATCGCTACAGAAATTTTTATACGCATTTCATGAAAGGTGTTCTCTACCGGAAAAACGATCGTCTGCTCCTTAAATATATTTCAAAAGAGCCATGGAAGATAATTGAGGAAAAGAAAGGCAACTGGCATTACATCCTTAAAAACTGTGCGTATATCGTCCATGAGATGGCTAAGCCAACTAACCACATGCTAAAGATAGCACCATGTCTGTTAAAGTGCATTACGCAGTTCCAAACCATAACGCAAGGTTTTGTTAGCCATGTATGGACTGTACTGTCCGATCAACACTAACCTCTCATTGTGCGTGCCTGTCGTCCTATACCGAACAAGAGCCACTGACCTCAGCAATTTTAGTTTCTCTACTTATTATGCCTATAGAGGCTTAATTGTTGATACTAAAACGAACAACTTTAATTAATCCATCTGGTTTATATTTTTAAAACACAAAACACACGATTTATTTAGACAATAACTCCAAACTTTAGTCGGGGAACAACTTGCTTTTACACAATGGAACATGTTTGTTGAGGCATGTAGATAAATGTTTGAAATATTCGAGCTGACATTATAGGAATATCAAGAGCAGTTAATTTTACGACTTTCTTGAGAGTAGTTTCTCTCAGACTGTGCTCCATTACTGGCCGACGGGCAGCTTGCACGTATTTAATTATTTTCACCCTTGTCCCTGTTGAAGTACGTAATTCCATTACTCTCTGTGGCCGGTTAATTTGTCTTCCATAAAATACGTTCACATGTATTGTAAACCAAAAGTTACTGTGTTCTGTAATCTGATTGGTTGAAAAACATGATCAAATGGTATTAGATTCCCGGAAACTGCAAGACTATTCACTGCGTATTGACCTCGTAAACAATTGTTTTGTTGAGTCATCAACAGTGGTGACGTCATTCAAATCATATTGTGACGTAAAGTCAGAATGACGTCACAAATGAGCAACTCCAGACGCTACCATGGGAACCAGCTGAAATGGCCTGCTGATGACACTTCACTGCTGTACCCGTACTCGATGTAAACAAGTGCAGACACTAAAACCCTTTGGTTTACTTTTGTGTTTACAATGTCGATAAACATCATGTGTTGACGCCGTCGGTTCCAAATGCATTCCCGTGCTTCAAATACTCAATAACACCAGGAAATTGGCCAACACATGATGTTTATCTCCTAAATAAAATACATACATGTTAATCATGTATTTAAAAGTAAGGCCTCCAGTAAATTATTCTCTTCATCTTCCAATGTCCAATACTGAAAGGAGTTTTGTATTTATCAATAACATGTGACCCTAAGGCCCCGTAATCCCCAGCGTTTGGTTTGGGTGGCTATGACCTATGTCTTTCAAAGTCGTAGATGGCACTAAGACTGGATTATCAGGCCGGATTAGCTCGTCTTCATATGTGAATATGATGCATATCGATAGGTTCGCAGTGTGTATTAATTATTGTTATGTGTGACGAAACACGGTAGGAATTAGACGGGATGTGGTGTTAGCTGTTCAGTAGAACCAGACACCGCTCAACGGCTGAAAATTGTCTTGGTTACCACTATTTATTGTTATATTTAGTTTTACGCTGCTTCCAGTAATATTCCAGCAATATCAAGCGCGGGACACCAGAAATGGAGTTGACACAATGAGTAATAGCGTGTATATCGTCGAAAAAACTCATCTATATGCTCTCAGGTGTTTCACATTTATAAGACCGAAAAAGTTAAACAATTCATTGAACCAGTAACTGATGTTTCCCGCTATATGATTACTGTAACACCGATACATACAGCATACAGCTGAAGTCACTCATTATTACTTGCATATTAAAATGTAATGTGTTGTGTACATCTCTGCAAATCAACACGCTCTCTCAGAATAGAATTAGGCCATTGCTCTCGCCTGACCCCTCATTTAGGTAAAAGAGTGTGTAAGTTGTATCTTTCCTCTGCGTTTATTTGGCATGGCTATATGAATCGCGTACATCACCTTCATTTTACTACTGACCAATTAACCTTTACTCATTACCCGCATGTTTTCAATCTTCTTTTACACGAACATAAAGGTATGACTAAAATACTACAGTATGTTCCTTGCTATTTCAACTGTCCATTTAATTCATATCACCACAGATACTTTGGGAAGGTTACTTTCTTTCTGTGCCTGCTTTTTCCCTTTTTATTGTGCGCCACTACGTCACGCGTTTATTTTCTGTATTCATTCAAACCAGTAGATAGAAATATACAAAATACGCAGTGCAACAGAACAGGTACACAAAGAGACAGTAGTCGATGGGCATGACATATACTGGGAATTACTTCAATATTATGATGGAAATGTATACAAAAATGACGACCATTTTCTGTCAAATTGTAATATTTGGGTTTTTTATTTTTGGCAATAAACTTTTCTGTCTTGAAGATGTCACGTAATATTTTCACGAACATACCTAGTGATAACTTTTATTAAAATACTTGATACATGGATGTATTTTTTTACCAGCATGAAGTGATTTATATATTTCAATAGATCGGTATTATTTCCGCCAATTAAGACTGTATATTTCGTCCAGATAAATGTGTCTCATGATTTATATATTTCAATAGATCGGTATTATTTCCGCCAATTAAGACTGTATATTTCGTCCAGATAAATGTGTCTCATGATTTATATATTTCAATAGATCGGTATTATTTCCGCCAATTAAGACTGTATATTTCGTCCAGATAAATGTGTCTCATGATTTATATATTTCAATAGATCGGTATTATTTCCGCCAATTAAGACTGTATATTTCGTCCAGATAAATGTGTCTCATGATTTATATATTTCAATAGATCGGTATTATTTCCGCCAATTAAGACTGTATATTTCGTCCAGATAAATGTGTCTCATGATTTATATATTTCAATAGATCGGTATTATTTCCGCCAATTAAGACTGTATATTTCGTCCAGATAAATGTGTCTCATGATTTATATATTTCAATAGATCGGTATTATTTCCGCCAATTAAGACTGTATATTTCGTCCAGATAAATGTGTCTCATGATTTATATATTTCAATAGATCGGTATTATTTCCGCCAATTAAGACTGTATATTTCGTCCAGATAAATGTGTCTCATGATTTATATATTTCAATAGATCAGTATTATTTCCGCCAATTAAGACTGTATATTTCGTCCAGATAAATGTGTCTCATGATTTATATATTTCAATAGATCGGTATTATTTCCGCCAATTAAGACTGTATATTTCGTCCAGATAAATGTGTCTCATGATTTATATATTTCAATAGATCAGTATTATTTCCGCCAATTAAGACTGTATATTTCGTCCAGATAAATGTGTCTCATGATTTATATTCAGTATATTCTTTCAGTTTCAACCACAATGTTTTGACACGTTCGCATTCTCAATAAACATGGATCAGATTTTCTGAAATTAACTTGCAAAATGAGCAAAGTTATCATCGACTAATGTCGTTCCCAGTTACTCGTTTCTAGCACAGACAATATTATGGATAAATATATAGTGGAAGTCAGTCGGATATTTTTTTACATGTAGGAGGTAAGTTTCAGGACTTGTAAGTTTAGCATAGAAATATCTGAATGTCTTTGGTGTTGAAAGTAAACCTCTCAATGATGTGTTAAGATAACGATTATGTACAAACAATGAATATTTCTTTTTGTGTCTCTCCATTTTTGGGAGTTATGTTTCAAATGACGCGATTATAATCAAGACCTGTGCCTTTGATTCTGAAGTTCACTAACTGACAGATGGTCATTACACTCTCGTATAGAGTGAATATCTTTGAGATACCAATGTCTTATAAGACAATAACTATTTTGGAATTCGTGATTGAACCAAAGGGGTTCAGATAAGATTTGATCAATATCTGTAAAATCATTTTGTTTGATTGGCATTATTAGAAGTTGATGAGTGATAAGAAAGTAAGATTATTTATGGATAATAACTTCTATATTACATATGATGCGACGTTTCGGTATGGATCCTTATACCACTGTGAAGCAAGAGTGAAGTAATACAACATGGAACAGACCATATACATTAACAGGGACAAAGCAATAACAACTTCTCAGCATGAATCAAAGGGATTAACAACAATGGATGGTGGAAACGATGTGACAAGAGGAAGCCAATGGTAACTGTAGCTAAAACAATGCGTACATGGCTGATGGATTTGAACTGCTTCTGCAAGTTTTTTTTGGGTGAAGTCGTTGTGGCTTTTGGATAATATTCTCTACGTTGTCCCAAATTATGTTGTGATTGGGACATTTGATGATGTGGTCTGATATTGCTGATTTTCGATCTGATTTTGTTTGAGATGATAAGTGTTCTTTGATTTTGATGTTTATGGACCGGGAGGTTTCACTTACATATGCCTCGCCACAGTCGCTGTTGATTTTGTAGACGACACCTTTGGGTAGCTGATGTTGTCTCAGGTGTTTATGTCATTAGCTTTCACGGGTTCATGTTATAATATTCACATAATTTTCAATATTGGCTCCAACCACATTTTTTAATCTACATGTATGTTATAATGGAAATGTACACGTATTAAGACTAGTAGTGTTTTTATTCTGACGATATGTATCCTTGTTATTGTGTATTAAGTTTGTTTTTAGCTATGCAAACTAAACAAGTGTACCAAATTTTCTCACATACATTTATTTTAAGGATTTGGTCGTGTCTCATAAGTCAAGAATGGCTGGAAAGTGTTTTGTATTCATCATCTCATGTCCTGACTAATATTTTATCTACATTTGGTGACACGTAAATATAATATACATTGCCTTATCTTACTTATCTAATGCTGTTGTAAATCTAATCAGTGGCACGTGTGCATCGATCTCCTTATTCTAGCGATCTAGTGTGTATTGACATGTCTTGCACCAGATGACACGAGAAGGTCTGGTCTAGATTTGAGCAATATTCTGCAAATGTCGCGGTAAGCTGTGAGATGTATGGCGATGGTCTGTTAAGAATGAAATCAGCTAATAAAGGGACTGACATCATAAATATAGACTAGACAAAAATAGTTAGGGATATTGAGTGGAAGCTGTCAAAACCGGCATCTGTCCAACCCAGCAAGTTGTCAACACCGGCATAAAATCTCAGCCCCCATCCATGGCTTGTACAATTACTATCAACTCTGTAATCCAGCACTTTGTCTAAACCGGATCGTTTCTTCAGTCCCAGTGAATGCTTCCACTGTATGTAAATTCTGAAATCATTAATAGTGAATCAGATATATTTATTTATTGACACACTGATAACATATGAATCATAATAATACCAATATGGGCATATGCATTATGAAACTAAAAGGATGACTTGAAATCAACCAATTTGTCAAGTCTGGATCTGTTCTTTTATGTGTCTCACACAACAAGATAGACTGACGAGGACATCACCATTAACTCAAGCAGATTTACCCTTGAAGATCCGGGATACAATTGACCTTCAGCAACCCATGCTTGTCGTAAGAGGCGACTAACGGTATCGGATTGTCAGGCTCACTGACTGGGTTGACACATGTCGTTGTATCCTCGTTGCGTAGATCGGTGCTAAAGATTTTGATCACTGAATTGTCTGATCTAGACTCGATTATTTACACACTGCGCCTTATATCTGGTTTATTGGTGAGTGCAGCGTCAAACACCGTACCATAAATCATGCATAAGATTGCGAGGAATTGTTTGACAGAGTGAAATGCTATCAGTTGTAACCACACCAACGTCGGTTTAAAACATTCGTTCTCATTTTAATAACCTGATGTTCAAACCGTTACTCTAGTTGTAGTCGATACTGTGGAACAACTACTTGCGCCTGTAATGTTTTTTTCTCATTCCGCTGGTTCCCTACACGTGTTATGCACTCATTTGTAGTGGTGAACCACGGGGGTCATGGTTTAAGTGTAAATACTTCTCAATTATGTTTCGAGAGAGCCTACATGTACACGCTGCATGGGAAGAATTTACGACCTCGTTTTACATTGTTTTACTACAGATGTATCACAAAACAAATCGCTGAAAGGGCCAGGGTATAAATAAATAAATAAATTTTCTTTTCTTTTCTTCAGAAATCAAAATGCCACGTCAAAAATCACATACTTAGTGGTTTGTGTTTCCCGAATGAATAAACTAGCTGTAGACCGGTGAGGGGCTGAGAACCCACACGCGACAATATCAACACTCAGTGAAGCCGTGAGCTTGATGACGTCGTTGCGAATGTTTGTCATACTTGGCTGCCCTCTCTTGGTCTTTTCAGCCTCGTAGCAAGCCATGTTTGTTGTGTAAGCAAAGGTTGCAAAGCATTATATTTAGGCAGTGTTGAGGGTTTGCCCAACCATTTTTAGCAACCATCATGTGTTTGAGCCCATTTTATAATGGTAGCTATGTCCCCCCTTTTTTCATATCCTTACCACTGTCCCACTCGTTAATACGATTATTAGCATTCATGAAACTGGGCACAGTCCCCGCCAGCAGAAGCGTTCTTTGGGTGCGTGACGTCACAGCAGACATAATTAGTAACGCTGAGCTGTTGTTGTGAACGTTTACTGTTCTTGGTCTTCCCAGCAGGTGCCTTCGAAACAATATGTCGAGCACCGCGGAATGTCTGGGCTTCATCAGCGAAGGTACGTGACGTTCTAGTATTTGTGATTGTGACACATACGAGGTCTTTGTGATGACGACAGAATAGATTTTCTTCTTTCAAGGTCACACGTTAAAGAGCGTTTAGCGTCTTATTCACGGTGACCGACGTTCTCTGGAAATTTTCAAGAGTCTGCGTTCTGCCACGCATCTGATGACAAGCACATATTACAGTCATATTGGGTTCGTCGTTAGACTTAACACGTCAGCCACTCATAATGTTTCTACAGCGTCAGAAAACTATATTCAGGTGTAGTGAGTGTAAATATTGGTTTTCTCAACGTCTTACCTGCATCCCTCTAGAGAACTGACCCTTGAAGATCGGGGAGATAACTGATCTTCAGTAACTCCAATGAGTTTCACAGACCTTTGTACCTATGTGAAAATTCGATACCAGCCCTACTGCGTGGTAAGCGGACACCCTGACCACAGGACTATTGGATAGATGTGTTGCATTGACAGGTAACCATCTCCTTCTCTTCCTACGCTTGCAATTATCGTCTATAGCACCATGAATGAAGCAGGTTGTTTCCTTATAATAACAAGCGGTCCCGTGACCCAAGAAGACTTACTTTCCTCAATAGTGTAGTGTCGTATACCGGTTTAGAATATTATCTTCAGCGAAATACTGGCGCATGTTACATAAAACACGGTATATAAACGTGTTCCGAGAACCTTTAAAGTCAGTCGACACATCGTAACGTCACCAAGACAGTTAGTGTTGTTCTGTATCACAAATGCCTGATTCCGACATATTGAAACGCTTTCACTAAAATAGTGAGTTCGAATCCTGGAAACTGGTGGTCTTCGTGTAATGTCGGAAAGCAAATTATGCACACGCAAGGAAATGTTGTGTAATGTGTGTTGCTGAACGTAAAAATCTTGATACATTTGATTTGGGTTAGATGTGAGTGGGTGAGTTTAGTTTTACGCCTTTTTATCAATATTCCAGCAATTTTGGGGGACACTAGAAATAGGCTTCACACATTGTACTCATATTGGGAATCGAACCAGGGTCATCGGTGTGACGAGCGAACGCTTTAACCACTCAATCACTAGGCTACCTCGCTGCCCCCATTTGGAGTAAATGTGCCTGGCACAATCAAAGTCAAACGTTTAGGTTCAAATAAATTTATTCATAAAGCAGTTTAATATTGAGCCGATGAAATGCCAATTAACATAATTAGAATTCATCGTTTAATCTGGCTCTAATTGCAATGCACTAAACATTGGCACAGAACAGCTCAAAAGATACTTAACTGTGAAATTAATATCCGTTGGGTAGAAGTATTACCAGCCTTCAACAACAGGGGCTTGATGACTTATAAATTACCGATACTGACAATGAATGCTGTCAGTAATCTATCTTGGGACGCTGAACTTCAACCTTTTGGAAAAAAGTTAAACCAGTAGTCCTATTATCTTAAATGCGAACTCATATCGTCATTTAATTGAAATACAAATAATAATTTATATTACAATTATGCGAGAGGTCCGGCCATGACCTTGGAGATGAAGTCCTCGTACTTGACGTTGCCCTCCAGATCCTCTCTCAAGTCCGTGCACTTGATGATGTCGTCCATCTGGGTGTCGGTCAGTCGGTCTCCCAGAGATGTCAGAACGTGTCTCAACTCAGCAGATGAGATGAAGCCCTGACCCTCTCTGTCGAATGTCTTGAAAGCCTCCATGAAGTCGGCGTAAGTGCCTGTGTCTTTGATCTGCATGACGGTCTGGTAGATGGGCAGGAACTCCTCCAGTTTGTAGTTCTTCTCTCCAAACTTCTCCACACCTCCGTTCTTGAGGATGGTGGTCATGGTAGGGTTGAGGCCCAGACAGTACAACATGTCCCCGGTTTTGGCAGCGTCGACGGCGCCATCACGACCATCCCAGAAATCGAAAAGGTCGAACACCTCCGTGACTTCTTCAATCTCGTCCTTGGACAATTTGATTTGAGGAGCTGCAGCCTTTGTAGGCTTTGTTGGTTTAGCTGTCTTGGATGCCTGAAAATAGATTATGTATATTGTTTTTTATTCGGTGTCAGAGAAATATTTACGCATTCATTCTGATAACAGAAGCAAAAGTGTTTCATCTAACATTCTTAAATGTACACGTGCAGTATTTAATACCAGGACACCAAAGCTAGCCACAATGGTACTGAATAAAGCAGCCTTTATTTGCAAAATTGTAGATAGTGAGGTCGGTACGTGTTTCACATATAGTGATCGGTTTGTGTTTCTTATTGTATTTTGTGCCAAGCTAACTCTATACACTGTCTAGAAGTCTTTCTCGTTCTAAAATTTGAATTTTCTCAGTTACAGTGCCTGAATAATTTACTCTGAAATCTACACAACATAGAACGTCTTGGGTTTCCATGTGCATGTTTGAAACTCACTCCTTCTTAAACACTTTTAAAACTCATTTCAAATTTGGAAATATTGAATTTATTTGAAACTGGTTAATTATTCATGTTCCACGTAGAAAATCAAGTTTAATCCCAGGACGCTCATAAAATTGTGTATCGCCAACTAAATGAGCACAGACAATTCTAGAGTTCCGTGGCCAATTGATGAACGGTTGATGTGCGAGTACACGAGTACAATTGTTCAGAAAATTAGCCCACAGAGAATCTGTTGAACTACGTATTTAACGCGACAGTCCCCAATATATTATGATCATATATCATTGCATATGGTGATCATATGATAACATCGCATAATGCTGGGATATTATCGCATATGATCGCATACTATGTTCAAAGGATATCACGGCATATATTGACCATAGGATATCATCTCTTATTATGACCATAGCATATCATCATATATCATGGCCATAGGATATCATCATATATTATAACCATAGTATATCATTGCATATTATGATCATAATATATCATCGTGTATCTTAAATCACCCCTGTTGACAGCAGATTCACGTTCACAGAGTAAATAACATACACGGCTCATATTAAGGCTGGTTTTACTTTTGCCATTACTTCATAATATAGCTACCGTTACCGTTTAACTCCCAAAGGAAGTGTTACTGTACAAAATATATATAGAGTATGGATTCCCGTATTCGCTATCTTTCTTAAAATACAGAGCCAGTTTAGCTTTACGCTGCACTCAGCAATAATTCAGCTATCTGGCAGCGGCCTGTAAATAATCCATTCTGGACCAGACAATGCAGTGATCAAATGCGCCAGCATCGACCTACGCTATTGGAATACGTGCGATGACATATGTCAACCAAACCATTGTTCCTGACCATCCGCTCCTCGACAGGCATGGGTTACTGAAGACCATTAATAATCCGGATCTACACGGGTCTTTAAAATATAGAGAAAGTAAATACCAGAGTCTTGACTATCATCAAAAATTCCGTTTAGTATATAGGGAAAATGGCTGTTAAATATTGCTATTGTTTGTTATGCGTGTCGATACTCTTGAATGTGTAGCTGACGATCCATTTCATTTAGATGTTACCTGAAGCTTATTTCGAATTAAGGACGTCATTAGAACAGTAGACGTCATTAGAACAGTAGACATTAGAACAGTAGACTATTCAAGATACTAACATCATATGATTATTAGTTAAAATTGTAACATTAAAGAATAATAAAGTATATTAGAAAATATATCCTACTTACCATAGTGCTTGATGTGAGCTGACTGGAGAGAGTCGGTATACTGTCTGCTTCTACCGGCGTGTGTATATATACCTGCCTTGGCCCAGCCGTGCACGTGGGGTGCCCATGTGGCAGCGCGCATCTCAGCTGTTCTTACCTCACCCCTTCATTAATTAAGAATACAGTTATTACACATTATATCATTATGCATGTGAATGGGGAGGATGCTGAATTGTGATCCACGGCGGCGATCAGCGGCAGGAATATATGGATTTGGGTTAGGGTGGGGGTGTTGGTCTGGGGTGAGATGGAGGCAGAGAGTCGGGTAGCACGGGGGCGGGAGTAAGGGTTTGGGAAGTGGAATGTATGAAGGGGCCAGAATTCATTAAGTGTAGAAACTAACAGGGTGAGTAAGTGGATGGTTTAAAGAGCGGTGTAAATTTAATTTCCTGTTCATAAGAAAGCAAATATCGTCACAGTAAACAAACGCCGGTGTCTACAGTGTGGAGGGATTAGGACCATAAACAGGTCATACAGGATAACTGATGAGAATGAATCACTTTTAATGCAACCATACATTTATGGCATAGTCTAATAAAATGACGCACGGGATAAAACATAATTAGATAAATCACACAATAAAGCCTTGATTGGTGGTTAAGTTTAAAAACTAATTTGTGTCTTTAGTAGAAAATATAAGGAACAGCCTACATAGCCGACGAATTATTTAACGTGCATATGTACTGCAGTCCACAATCTAGCCTACGACATGTATATGTATGTATGTACACGACATAAATGTGACCTTAAGGTCGCCCGAGACATATTTGTATCCTTAATCTAACCTTAACTCTATGTATTTCATCTTATCTGCGACACAAATTAATCCACCTATAATCTAATTTGCCACAAATGTGAGTTTTCAAGTAGACTGTCTAATCTGCGACATATACGAGTCCTTAATCTAGTCTACCACATATGCGAGTCCTTAATGTAGTCTGCCTCATATATCTAATCAGAGACCATAAAATCTATTATATGGTCTCTGATCTAATGTAGGTTTCCACAAGTATCTGTACTGCAATCCATTATGTGGACTCCGACATCAGTGTATCCTTAATCCTTAATCTAGCCTGTGCTATACCTCTTAGTTGCGGTACGTACGTATATTCCAGTCCACTATTTACGTTGTCACATACATATGTCCATGATCTATCCTGTGAATATATATCAGTCCTTTTCCTAACCTGCGACATATATATAACGTATATTAGGCCCATGAATGTGAACGTATATGAATCTAACCTGAGCTACATGTCCACATAAGTCCTTAGTCCATCTTACGATAGTATTATTTATCGTTGGTCAGGCAGCACATAGAACAAGGATGAATTGTAGATTATCTGTAGCAACCAACTAAACATCACTTTTGAGCATACTGGAACTTAAAGCATTACATAACCTAATTAATTTGGAAATATTGCTTGCAACGTAGAGTCTCAGAGAGTAGCTCTTTTGCTTGTAACACCTGACTGCATTAATATACTATCAGTTCCGCAGTTTCTCTAGACGTCTGAATGTACTTGTTTGTAATTATGAACCACGGACGTTTAGGTCTATCGAGTATAAATAAATTCCTAATTACCTGCAGAGAATACGGATCGCTTTGAAGGCATTCCTTGACCTCATTCTACACTGCTATCATATTCTGAGCATATTGTATCTATCCAGGAAACGAAGATAAAAGATAAATTGAGTTACACATGAACCCACGCGTGCTTTACGAAATGCTACCAGGTGTATGCAACGTCAGTCGTACCGACGTTAGATGATGGTAAACTGCCAGACTGCGAATATTAAAGCAGGTTACACTACCAGATAGATATTGAACGAGGAGGAAGGCTCAACAAAAATATTAGCTCCCTACACTACAAGTAGGATAATAGTAGGTTAAAGTATTCTATATAAATGATACCAGTAGGCACCGTGAATGTAAATAGCAGGCCACAGTATTGTATTGTAATGATAGCTGCAGGCCTATTGAATCTAAACAATAGGCTATAGTATTGTATAGGAATGATAGCAGAATGCCCCCTGAATCTAAATAGTGGGATATAGGATTTTGCAGGAATGATACCAGTTCGCAACGAGTTTGTATAGTTTTGATAACGGTATTACACATTTCTTCAGGAATGATAATAACAGACTGTATGCTTCAGTGTTCCACTGAAATGATAACTGTAGGCTATATTATTCTACTGAATGATAAGAGTAGGCTACACTATTCTACGGTAGGCCAAGAAAGTCCACAGGAATGAACTTGACACTCTTCGGAAATCAACAGGAATGATTTCAGGGCTCAGTAGATTCTACGAAAATACTTAAAATAAACAACACAACTCTACAAGAAGGATTACAGAGAGCTACTGGACTGAAAGACTGTTTTAGTATACGATAATCTGTGAGAGAAATAACTTCTTCTCATTCTTCACCATGACGACCACGCAAGTACATCACCTGGCGGACAAGAAAACTCCACATGTTAGTAATATAGGGTTTCATGGCGATTACGATCACGATGATAACGGCAATAAAGTTAATGGTGCAGTAATGATCTATATGCTAACTGTTTCCTGTTGGTTACGACGAAAAGTGTAACAGTGAAGATGTGGGGATTTCTAGGATATCTTTGACATAGCAGTCTTAGAGGTTTCATGATTATTACGCGAGTGTGTTTTATTAAGCTAAAGAGTATATTAAACACGTCACAACTTAATTCTGGACTCACAAAAGTCCAGAAACTCTCAGCACTGTGGCCACTCTCTCACAAGGGATTTCGCAAAATTAAACAGGCAGCTGTTATGTATATGTGCTAAGGATGAAAAAATGAAAAAAAATTTTTTCGAAAACTCAAAATTTAAACTCGCTCGCCCATGGGCGTGCCAATGAACAGTGGCCAATGGGTAGGCCCATGGGCGAAAGTGTTTAATTTCATCCAGAATAAATGTTTTGGAGGTTGTAAATGAATGAAAAAATGTTAATAAGTATCATGACACAAATTTCAGCTTGTTGTGACTTGACTCTGCTAACTGACAGCGATTTTTAAAAATCTCGCCCATGGGTGAAAAACATATTGGCCCATGGACGAGAATAATTAATTTCATTGAAACTGCATGTTTTTTTCCAAGCTTTGCAGCTTTTCAATGAATGAACTTGTATTTATTATTGTCTTGACACGAAATTAAGCTTATTTTGACTTAATTCGGCTAATTAAGAGTGATTTTTCAAAACGCCTCGCCCATGGGCGAAAACCATTTGGCCCATGGGTGAGAATATTTACTTTTACTCAAAATACACCTTTTCCCATGTTTTGGAGGTTGTGTATGGATGAAAGTATGTTCATAAGTATCATGTCACAAAAATCAACTCATTTTGAATTAATTCCGTTAATTTAGAGCTATTTAACAAAATCTCACCCATGGGCGAAAAACATTTTGGCCCATGGGCGAGAATATTTCCTTTTATCCCAAACACATCTTTTCCAATATTTGGAGGATGTAAATGAATGAAAGTACATTTATGAGTATCAGGACAGCTATTTCAACTCATTTTGACGTAATTCCTCTAAATGAGAGCAATTTTGAAAACTCTCGCCCATGGGAGAAAGACATTTTGGCCCGTGGGCGAGAATATTTGCCTTCACTCAAACTACATCTTTTCCTGTGGTTTGGAGGTTGTAAATGAATGAGGATATATTTGTAAGTATCATGGCACAAAATTCAACTCATTTTGACTTAATTCTGCTAATTTGTAACAAGTACAAGAATCTGGACTTCCACTTAAATTTTCATAGGTTTTTTTTTATTGTCTTGGAGGTTGTAAATATATGAATGAAAGTGTGTTTATAAGTATCATGACAAAAAATGAAATCATTCCGGTCTTAATTCGACTAATCTCGCTCGCGGACGAAATATTTTCGTTTGCTTGTTTTCTTTATTTTGCAAACATGTGGTTTAAAAATAGATGAAATTCTAATGACAATTCAGTTTAATTTCGTGAGTTTAGTTTTATGTCGCACTCAGCAATATCCCAGCAATATGGCGGCGGTTTGTAGATAATCGAGTTTGGATCAGACAATCCAGTGATCAACAGCATGAGCATCTACCTGCACAATTGGGAACTGATGACATGTGTCAGCAAAAGTCAGCGAGCCTGACCACCCGATCCCGTTAGTCACCTCTTACGACAAGCATAGTCGCCTTTTATGGCAAGCATGGGTTGTTGAAGCCCTCTTCTACTCCAGATCTTCAAGGGTCCCGAACACAGAGCTTTACTTCCAGCAACATATACAGTACACTTAGAATACTAAGCCTTGAGATTCTTTTGAATTTAGGTATTCTATAAATATAACAAAATTCAACCTATATCTATGAAGTTGAAGTTATTTGTGAAAGCCCTAATCAAGAGTGACCAAACTCTAGTGACTATGCTGGGACACATTAATAAACGGTGTTGTGAGATCTTTAAACTGTATTGAAATATGTCTTGCCATTTCCTCTGACATTCGCTAAATGTACCTACCTAGTAGTTTTAAGTGTACCTACCCAGTTTAGCATGTTTCGTTTTAATAGTGTGGTCTCCATTTTTAGTAATTCCCGTTTGCCCGTCCCGGCTTTTCTTCGTCCGAGGTTTTATGGGGTATTCTCCTATTTGGCAGACCAGAAATAATCTACAACAGGGGTAGGTCACTCGCTTGTTTTCTTTACCATTTGTACTAATTAGTATGCGCCTCTCATGCTCCAATGCACACAGTGACCTGATTCGTCTCCATCGCAACTTAGGCTGCGTTTAACAGTACTTCAGCCAGTTTACTGTATCAGTCGAAATCTTACAATGAATGAATGAATGAAGAGCAAAAAGTATATGTGAATGAATGAAAGAAATGATAAAAGAAAGAAGTGCATATGTGAATGAATGAGAAAGGAATAATAAAAGAAAGAAGTACATATGTGAATGAGTGAAAGAATAAAAACATGCTAAAGAACGCAAAACTATCGTTAGATCACATGTGTTAACATCAGCTTGTTATTGTCTCCCTGGTCAGACGTAACAATTGTCAGACAGGTTAAAACAACAAACTATCTGGTTGACTGCACAGCTGCCTGTTGACGTAGTATACCCACATCACCTACATTTCCTGCGTAACCTTCATCTACATCACCATCCTTAATATATTGAGCAGAGAGCACAGAAGGCCCTATAGCTGTAACCACTGAACCGTGACGTCTCTCTCCTCCCAAGTTCCCAAGTGGGGGTGTCCTTCTCTACCTCTTCCATTAATCTTTAAAACATCTAACAAGCTCAACGAATGCATTTTTTTACTCAAATGTGATGTTATACATATCATAAGAGTATTTTTTATGTATTATTCAGCTGATGAATTATTATTTCATGATGCATATATGTACAATATTTTGCTTCGATTCTGTAACTACCCACATTATGACATTGAGACCATTCTGATTTATCGAGTAAAATACGATTGTATAGTTTTGAGTTTGAATCTTGGCATATTTTACCGGTTTGCCACTTTTGCACTCTGCCCTTTTAAAGGGGGCGTGCATATTTTGGTGGTTTTTAGTATTCCATCTATTCATTTGGATTTATTAATTTATTTGTTTTTGTTTTGTTTTGTTTTGTTTTTTACTGCTAGTGGGTCTGTTAGTCTTCTTTGATAACTGTAAATTTATTCTGACGTTTGATGAGCGGAACATGAAGTGTTGTTATCATGTATGTTATGTAATTATATTATTGGTATGTGGCGGCAGTGATATGTATGTTTATGCTTGCCAATCCAGTCCCGATTACTTGACGGAGATTAGTTTAAACTATAGATTAACGTATCCATACTATTAATGTGTAATCATTATATCGGGCTATGAGGAATACGTAATGTAATCAAGACTGACTTTGCGTTTACTTTTCTATTTTTTAAATAAATTTTCACTATTTTTGCTACACTCGAAAAGATTTACTTTGGCTTTCGTGGTTGTTGTCTCTAAGTATTTTAGAAATTATGTTGTTGAGACAACTAGAACTGTTGATCTGCAGTCTTTCAAATTTCATTTTCACGAGATATATTCTCCCTTTTTACCAGTTCTCAAAATGAACCTATAATCGTTTACACAAAGGTATCTTCCCGTAAAACAAGTAGGACGAAAAGTGAAGTATAGCAGCGCGTTTGCCATAACTGAAGTTGTTAAAATGATCCTGAAAAATGTCATTTTCAACATTCACCTTGCAAGCAATTTTATCAAGAAACTAAATAACTCATTACTAATGGAAGGAGTGAACTAAAAGCCCATTTTATTAACTGAAGACACTGATTGAACTCGCTAACATCGATTCACTTACATTCTGGTACACGTGTCTTATTTCGTTTCCTGACGACACACATTTCACTTTTTGTATATAGAAAATCCGTGTCTAATCCCATAAAACAACACCGTTGTCACTACACCAAACGATTTTGACCTCGACCTAAAACAAAGGTCTAACTTACAGGACTACCTGTAAGATATCCCTTTCTTGATAACGAGTTTAACAGCTTCGCCGAAATGCTGCTTACCTTATAAGAAGTTGTATATCCATAGAACTTTCGTGTTTTTTTTCCAAATGATCATGACCTGAACAGATATTACTTTGTCAAAGACTTCATGAGTGATTTTCAAGTTCTAATCCACACACTGATTTCCACTTTTTCATCATTTTGACTTTTATCTCAGTTTGTTGAGTATCTCAGCATAACTCGCAAAGACAATGGAAACTGAGCGGAACGATGACGCTTTCTGTTTCTTCCGCGTTCACTTACGTAATTTCCGCAAAGCGCCTACGACAATTTGCGCCGAAAAGTCATGTCTCGTCCGCTGGTTTGTTTATTGGAGTGAAACAGCTGCCGCTTTCAAGTGTATTTTACTTGTCATATACAAAATTCATCCATGGATCACATTAGGTCATTAGGGGACACCAGCTTTGAAATGAACAGGTGTTCGTGAGTGTATATGGATGAAAAAGACTGATTGCGCAAGACGCGCAGCCAAATATCTCACATTCAAAGGAAATCTCGAATTGATTGTTTTATAAGGCGTCGAGCTGACCAGTTGGTTTTGGTGTTGTGTATAAACCTCCTTTGCAAGAACTTTGTCAAGCATACCTGCTTTGTCCTTTTGCAAGACCTGCACATATTAGTGTTTGAAAGACATTGACATTTATGTGCATGTGCTCTACACGCCCTGGTGGGGTGTGGATTCGGGGGAGGGGGTAACGGAGGAGATGACCAAGGCCACACTCCATACGCTATCATGGTCTTCCTTACTGCTTGAAGATCGACCTTTTCTCACTGTGGTCTATGATGACTTCGGTGAACGGAAAAGAACTTATTCACTGTGAAAACCAGAAAATAGTTGAATCCGTCCACGATTTTATCATAAAACACAAAGCTTGATTTTTAATTTTTTAACAGGAAACTAATTAACTTGTCAAAAACCTTCTCACAAATGTTCAGTGTTTCTACAAAGAGCAAGTCAGACACAACAAACCATAACTCTATTTTTCATGTTTACTTATATGATAGTTGTATTTGATGTAATGATATGTATGCATATGTTATTATATGATAGTTCATATGGATGACGACACATGCTTCATTTATATTTTGTATTATATGCTGTATGGGTGAGGTACTGTAAAGCTTGTTCACCAGTCCCAATCAGAGTTACAAAACACACAAATATACAACAACATGGAGATGTGTGGAGAAAATAGAGACATATGGAGAACAGCAATGTCATAACTGAACAGAAATCATTCCCTCTATTGGTGAAGGCCGTGTGGGATTAGTTAAACAAAGAAATCTAGTCGACCATGTCTCCTAATCCTCTTACTCCTTAAACAAACGACTTGCCTGGGCTGTCTAAAATTGAATTGAAACTTTTGTAAATTCGATATTTCGGGTATTACGTAAGGAGGTAATCAGATGTCAACACTATGGCGTTCGACGTTCCGGACATGAAGGAAAACCAAATACGTTATAAAGTACAGTAATGTGGTCACTATGAGCGAGGCAGACAGTCTGATGAGCACAGCTCATTACGGAAATCTCTTGTCTTTGGAGCTGCTCGTTGAGACGCTGAAGCCTTCTGTCAAGTTCTTCTTTATTCTTTATTGTGGCCACTGTGTCACAATATGCTGTTTACATTGCTCACAGACCCTCGATTCACGATGACGCCAACTTTCTCGACTACTGTTCGTGCGACGACTATCATTCAGGAATTGGTTCCACAGCTCATTCTTTCACCGATGTCTTTGTGTATGTGTTTTAGCTTGTTAATTAGCGTAGAGACGAGTCTTCTCGGGCACAAGTTCTCCAAGGCAGTCGACGCTCCGGGTGTCATTAGAACAGTGTTGAGCACTGTCACACTCCACTGCTTTTCGACAGTCCTGTTGTGTATTTGATAAAACAATCGACAATCCGGGTGTGAACCAAAAGAGGATACCACCATTCTCATCGGTGGATGAAATGGGATGAAGAAAACCCGCATACTCTTCATCACATTGCTACACCGTATTTACCATAACGAATGTTTAAATGTCACTTTATGTAAATAGAGCATCAAAACAAGCTGAAACCATGTATTATATTAACATGGTACTAACTATAGTCGATACGAACCACTGTTCTACAGTTCACTGACTGCCGTGGATACATGGTTTTCCCACGTGGCGGGGTAAAACTTAATGATCTATTCTCCCTCGCAAGGCCACGTTAACCAATCAGAAATGGACATTCTTAAATGGGGTAGGAGAAATGTGCCCTGTACGTTCTTATGAACCTTGATCTTTCAGGTGCATTTCATCAGTTGTGTACAAATACTGGTCTAGAATAATGTTTCAAACACTTTAATACGTATTGATGCAGGGTCTCATTATATGTTCTTGTTTACGTCCCGCTCGTCAAACGTCAGAATAAATTTACAGGTACCAAAGCAGACTCACTCGCTGGGCGACTAGCAATAAAAAAACCCCAATCAAAGCAAAAACAGGTTAATCAATTAATTTAAACAAATACAGGCCCCTCTAAGTAATTGAAGGAATTACAGCATATTTGAAGGAATTGCATCTCAAATGTAAACAAACGCAGCCCACTCGCGAAACAATTGCAGCGATATCGGTAGTTTAGCGGTAATAACAGAAACACATCGGCCCTATCGGAAGCAATGTAGGTAATACTGGAAACACTCTCGGCCATCTTCGGAGATGTTTCGGTCGCGAGCGGATATCGCTGCAATTGTTTCGCGAGTGGGCTGCGTTTGTTTACATTTGAGATGCAATTCCTTCAAATATGCTGTAATTCCTTCAATTACTTAGAGGGGCCTGAAATAGATGGAATACTAAAAAACACCTAAATATTAGTATGCACGCCCCATTTAAAAAGATAGAGCGCTAAAGTGGCAAGATTCAAACTCAAAACTATTCAATCGTATTTTACTCGATAAATCAAAATGGTCTCAATGTCATAATGTGGTTAGTTACAGAATCAAAGCAAAATATTTTACATGTTTATGTACGATTTATTTAGCAAAGCCAGAAGAATCCCCGACAAACACGGCCGCTTCTCCTCAATATGTGGGTTTGTGAGAGTGAGGGTACTCCATACAAGGCTCACTCCCATTAGTTAACAAGGCGTCCTCCCATTTTATGTATTTTTAACTCGATAGGTACGGAAAATTAATTAGGCGATGTGGGTATGTCATGACTGGTTGATTTCTCAGGATTAGGTGAATTGGGTATGGTAGAGTCGATATACTATGATCATAGGGGATTTAGCAACCATGTTGGATTGAAGGAATGACAAAACTCTGTGATAGATTAATGAGTGTCTTTTTTAAGCATTATGAAAATGGTAATGTTAAATTAACACAAAATGCCCTAAACCTGTCCAGCGTGTCATATATATATATATAATTTATCAGCTGAATAATGCATAAAAATACTCTTATGATTATGTATAACATCACATTTTAATAAAAAGATGCATGCGTTGAGCTTGTTAGATGTTTTAAGATTAATGGAAGAGGTAGAGAAGGACACCCCCACTTGGGAACTTGGGAGCAGAGAGACGCCACGGTTCAGTGGTTACAGCTATAGGGCCTTCTGTGCTCTCTGCTCAATATATTAAGGATGGTGATGTAGATGAAGGTTACGCAGGAAAAGTAGGTGATGTGGGTATACTACGTCAACAGGCAGCTGTGCAGTCAACCAGATAGTTTGTTGTTTTAACCTGTCTGACAATTGTTACGTCTGACCAGGGAGACAATAACAAGCTGATGTTAACACATGTGATCTAACGATAGTTTTGCGTTCTTTAGCATGTTTTTATTCTTTCATTCATTCACAATATTGCTAAAAGCGGCGTAAAACTTAACTCACTCACTCACTCATTCATTCACATATGTACTTCTTTCTTTTATTATTCCTTTCTCATTCATTCACATATGCACTTCTTTCTTTTATCATTTCTTTCATTCATTCACATATACTTTTTGCTCTTCATTCATTCATTCATTGTAAGATTTCGACTGATACAGTAAACTGGCTGAAGTACTGTTAAACGCAGCCTAAGTTGCGATGGAGACGAATCAGGTCACTGTGTGCATTGGAGCATGAGGAGGCGCATACTAATTAGTACAAATGGTAAAGAAAACAAGCGAGTGACCTACCCCTGTTGTAGATTATTTCTGGTCTGCCAAATAGGAGAATACCCCATAAAACCTCGGACGAAGAAAAGCCGGGACGGGCAAACGGGAATTACTAAAAATGGAGACCACACTATTAAAACGAAACATGCTAAACTGGGTAGGTACACTTAAAACTACTAGGTAGGTACATTTAGCGAATGTCAGAGGAATTGGCAAGACATATTTCAATACAGTTTAAAGTTCTCACAACACCGTTTATTAATGTGTCCCAGCATAGTCACTGGAGTTTGGTCACTCTTGATTAGGGCTTTCACAAATAACTTCAACTTCATAGATATAGGTTGAATTTTGTTATATTTATAGAATACCTAAATTCAAAAGAATCTCAAGGCTTAGTATTCTAAGTGTACTGTATATGTTGCTGGAAGTAAAGCTCTGTGTTCGGGACCCTTGAAGATCTGGAGTAGAAGAGGGCTTCAACAACCCATGCTTGCCATAAAAGGCGACTATGCTTGTCGTAAGAGGTGACTAACGGGATCGGGTGGTCAGGCTCGCTGACTTTTGCTGACACATGTCATCAGTTCCCAATTGTGCAGGTAGATGCTCATGCTGTTGATCACTGGATTGTCTGATCCAAACTCGATTATCAACAAACCGCCGCCATATTGCTGGGATATTGCTGAGTGCGACATAAAACTAAACTCACGAAATTAAACTGAATTGTCATTAGAATTTCATCTATTTTTAAACTACATGTTTGCAAAATAAAGAAAACAAGCAAACGAAAATATTTCGTCCGCGAGCGAGATTAGTCGAATTAAGACCGGAATGATTTCATTTTTTGTCATGATACTTATAAACACACTTTCATTCATATATTTACAACCTCCAAGACAATAAAAAAAAACCTATGAAAATTTAAGTGGAAGTCCAGATTCTTGTACTTGTTACAAATTAGCAGAATTAAGTCAAAATGAGTTGAATTTTGTGCCATGATACTTACAAATATATCCTCATTCATTTACAACCTCCAAACCACAGGAAAAGATGTAGTTTGAGTGAAGGCAAATATTCTCGCCCACGGGCCAAAATGTCTTTCTCCCATGGGCGAGAGTTTTCAAAATTGCTCTCATTTAGAGGAATTACGTCAAAATGAGTTGAAATAGCTGTCCTGATACTCATAAATGTACTTTCATTTATTTACATCCTCCAAATATTGGAAAAGATGTGTTTGGGATAAAAGGAAATATTCTCGCCCATGGGCCAAAATGTTTTTCGCCCATGGGTGAGATTTTGTTAAATAGCTCTAAATTAACGGAATTAATTCAAAATGAGTTGAATTTTGTGACATGATACTTATGAACATACTTTCATCCATACACAACCTCCAAAACATGGGAAAAGGTGTATTTTGAGTAAAAGTAAATATTCTCACCCATGGGCCAAATGGTTTTCGCCCATGGGCGAGGCGTTTTGAAAAATCACTCTTAATTAGCCGAATTAAGTCAAAATAAGCTTAATTTCGTGTCAAGACAATAATAAATACAAGTTCATTCATTGAAAAGCTGCAAAGCTTGGAAAAAAACATGCAATTTCAATGAAATTAATTATTCTCGTCCATGGGCCAATATGTTTTTCACCCATGGGCGAGATTTTTAAAAATCGTTGTCAGTTAGCAGAGTCAAGTCACAACAAGCTGAAATTTGTGTCATGATACTTATTAACATTTTTTCATTCATTTACAACCTCCAAAACATTTATTCTGGATGAAATTAAACACTTTCGCCCATGGGCCTGCCCATGGGCCTACCCATTGGCCACTGTTCGCCCATGGGCGTGCCCATGGGCGAGCGAGTTTAAATTTTGAGTTTTCGAAAAAAATTTTTTTCATTTTTTCATCCTTAGCACATATACATAACAGCTGCCTGTTTAATTTTGCGAAATCCCTTGTGAGAGAGTGGCCACAGTGCTGAGAGTTTCTGGACTTTTGTGAGTCCAGAATTAAATTGTGACGTGTTATTACTATTTTGCAGGGATATAGGTTCAATTATGCAAGCGTTTGATAGATAGAATTTGTCCGCTTTAGTACCCAAAATTACTTTTTGCCAGTCGTCTCCAAGTCGTTTTAATCCTGCGCTTAAAGTCAGTCATACATGAAGAAGAAGACTTTCAAGTTAATGATGACTAGCTCTTATTGACAACGGGTTAATCCGCTCCTCATGTACAGTCTCCTTGAAACAAAATGAAACCGATGAATCGTAATCTAATTAAAAAACAAACCGACAAATGAAACTCAACCCTTCGACGACTGCAATGAAAGCAACAAAAAACTCTAGATAAAATTGCATAATTCTTGTCACTAAAATAAATAATCAATTATTTGTGGGATTTCCCAGTTTGTTACAAGGGCGCAGTAGCAACTAAAGGAACAGCGAGAGAAGCGAGATGCACATGCGTTAGTGAAATTTGGCATTTTCTCCCAACGTAAAGTCTATAATTAACAAAGTTTGTGATCTCTTCAAGTGTTTGATGTCATTTTGTCTCAAAGGGATTTCTAACACCCCTGCATGTGTTGCTGAAGAACAGTTCCAACCCTGATCTCCACGGTACTTCATGGAAACAGTAGCTCGACGGAACTAAAAGTACCCTCGTTCTAAGGAGTAATTGAATTTAGTTTTACGCCACACTCAGCAGTATTCCAACTAAATCAAAAGAGCAGTCTCTTTGCATTTGGACTCAAAGTAATATAAATACGATCTTAGAGCCAAAACGCCCTTGAGCGGTTTACAGAAATTGGCGCTATACAATGTATGTATGTATGTATGTATGTGTGTGTGTGTGTGTGTGTGTGTGTGTGTGTGTGTGTGTGTGTGTGTGTGTGTGTGTGTGTGTGTGTGTGTGTGTGTGTGTGTGTGTACGTACGTATATATGTATGTATGCATGTATGTATTTATTGCGGCCAGTAAACAATCGAGTCTGGACCCGATAATCCAGTGATCAAGAGCATGAACATCGATTTGTCTAACTGGAACACGATGACACGTGTCAAGCAAATCAGCGAGTCTGACACGTTAGTCGCCTCACACAGTCACGTAACACAGCATGTCGAAAGAGACCTTTAATTCACTCAGAGCTGTACATGTACATACATAGTCAACGAAGATCATACTCATTTACTATACTGAGTCAAACTTCAGGGCACTATAAAAGAACAAGAGATGGTAAGATGGTTAAACTGTTATTATTTCATCGCTGAGATCTGTGTGGTGTACTCGATACACTGACAGTGCCACAATCAGTTCCATTAGACTACACCGCCGTTCCAAAACATAGGTATACACAATGTCAAGTCACACGAATGTAAATTCGAAATTTCTCAGTCGACTGCCTGACGCTTGTGAACATGTGGTCGGGGATTCTTCTCTTGATTTGCTTGATTGCCATTATTAGAAGTTGGTGAGTAATAAGAGAGTAAGACTCTTTATGGATAACAACTTCTTTATTACATACGATGCGACGATTCGGTATGGATCCTTATAAAGTTATCAAGCAAGAGTGAAGTAATACAGCACAAAGCAGACTTATATACATGAAGTCGCATCTCCTTGCCCTTCATTGGAAAAACCACCCACCACATCAGCCGTCTCCTAACGCAAAAAGCAGGCATCGAAACCTACTTTACCAGCTCTACACCACTGTAAACCCTGCTGAAAGCTAATGGCAGGAACACCTCAAAACAAAATCGGTTATCCAAAGGTGTCATCTATAAAATCAACTGCAGCTGTGGCGAGGCATATGTGGGTGAAACCTATCGGCCCATAAACATCAGAACCAAAGAACATTTATCATCTACAACAAAATCAGATCGAAAATCAGCAATATCAGACCACATCATCAAATGTCCCAATCACAACATATTTTGGACAATGTAGAGATATTATTCAAAAACCACCAGAACCTCACCCAAAGAAAACTGGCAGAAGCAGTTCAAATCCGGAGACACAAGCCCTCAGTCAACAGAGATCAGGGATATCTCATCCCAAATGGATACAATGAACCGATTAAAAACAACAGATTAGAGCTCACCAGTCATCATTACTAATTACCCTATCAGCCATATAAACTTTCAAGGCTTTGTTTCGACAACAGTTACCACTGGCTTCCTCTTTATTCTGTGCTGTATTACTTCACTCTTGCTTTGACAACGGTATAGGGATCCATACCGAAACGTCGCATCATATGTAATACAGAAGTTATCCATAAAGAATCTTGCCATGTTACTGCAAATTCTGAGGTAGGTTCCTAAGACCACGAAGCCTTCTCCCAAGTGGATCCCAAACGAGCTTTATTGGATTAAGGTCAGGAGACGTCGACGGCCAGTCCACGCCATTGATTCCAGCGTTATGAAGGAAATTTCGTGTCAACTTCGCGGTATGCGGAGGAGCATTATCATGCTGGAACTGTAGACCTGGGCCATTGGCCGCCATGAAAGGAACGAGTTCAGAGGTGAGCACCTGGTCGTGGTAAGCAGCTGCTGTGAGGTTTCCATAGATGACCAGAGGTCGGGAACGGTTGTTTCCACAGAAAGCACCCCACACCAGGCAACTTCCGCCTCGAATCTGTCTACTTTCTATACACAACATTGGGCATACCATTCCAGACTCTGTGCCTGCCGTCCGCGAATCTGAGGGTAAACCTGGGTTCATCGCTAAAGACGACTCGATTCCAGTCTCTCTGGGTCCATCGGAGGTGACGTTGGGCCCACAGCGGACGCTGACGTTGATGAAACGGCGTCAATATTGGCCCAGGATATGGACGTCGAGAATGGAGATTGGCAGCCCACAACCGATTTCGAATGTCTGTGAGGACAGTCGACCTCTAACATCTCAGTCCTGGTTCGCGTAGCCGGTAGGACGATTCGACAGTCTTCTGCTCGTGACATCACACGTGGACGACCCGACCTCAGGCGATCAGAAGTGGTGCCAGTTTGTTATAGACGACCTCGCAAGTCATACACAGTACGACGGCTGCATCCCATTGCTCTTGCGACGTCATTAACTGATCTTCCACCTTGTAACATGCCAACGGCACGTTCACGTTGCACATTTGACAACCGTGGCCTTTAAAGTACAGTTAGAACTGTGGTTTAAAAGGGTTTTTTTTCATTCTTGAGGCCAATGCAAACACGTGCAAATGAAGGAAACTTCGATACGAAGATCACGTGATCGACTGCATGTGCAAAACGTGATCTGGCACTAACGTCATTTGCACGAAGAATGGATGGGTTTGAGTGAGTTTTGCTAACGGTTTTCTTCAGTCGAAAGATAGGGATCCCATTTCGGATACATAGATGTATCATCAGAGAAACAGTTTTCATTAGTTTTAGAAAATACATTTTGTGAAGTTTCTTATTTGACTCAGTATACATACATACGATGAAAGATGAGTTTCTAAAACACGTTGTTCCCTTCTGACACAACCTTTATTGTCCTACTTTCGTTTTCCTTTAAATGTAATTCCTTACTGAAACACATCTAAACTGTTTGGAATAATGTTCATGATTTATGTTGGGGTTTAAAATACATTTTGACACAACCGTGATGTTGCCATTTTCAAAACTAACTTACTGAATTTCATTTGACACAACCGTGATGTTGCCATTTTCAAAACTAACTTACTGAAACTCATTTAAACTCTTTGGATTGATGTGTACAGTGTATACTGGTATTTTAAAAAAGACGGATTTCAGGCGTAATACGTTTAATTGTGACATACATCAAAAAGAAAGCATTTTCCATACCACCTGTCTGGTAGTGGACTGATTCACAAATACTAGCAGTAAGACGCATGCTTTTGAGATTTGTCTTCAATATACGACAAGACACAGACAATACATCTAATACAAGAAATGGACTGCACACTTTGTTCCCACGCGGAGAATCGAACCTGATCCTCAGCCCCTCCACCATCATCCAACCCATCTCCCACCCCCTCCGGATTAAGTCGTGCTTGAGATCGCGGCACTACTTACAACGTCGCACATAGAGACCCACGCCTACTCGCCGTATTCGGAACCGCTCTGGAACCTCATAGTACCCCCGAACATGCAGTGAACATTCACGACCGGTCCAGCCAATAGCTTTACAACCGATCCTTCTACACCGGAACGACTGCATGCTGAAAGCAACGTTTGAAACTAAACTGATAAATCAGCTCGCCTTACCAAAGAAGGACTTAACGTACTCTGTATAAGGAGGTGTTAGAATAAGTGAGTGTGGTTTTACGCCGCTTTTTGGTATATTCCAGCAGCACCACAGCGGGTAACACAAGAAAGGAGCTTCAGACATTGTACCCACGTGGGGAATTGAACCTAGGTCACTCACACAATCACTTTAAGCAGTCAGATCCAGATCAGACATTCAAGTGATTGATTTCTCACTATGAAACAATAATGCTACCAGATGTAGTAAAGATGTAGTAGTGGAGGTTGTAGCACAAACTTAAGGCACCTACTTCTGCTGCACACGTCATCTGTGACGTTATACCCGTATCCAGGTTTGCAGGTGCAATGTCTACCCAGGTTACACAGCATGTTCCGGCCCCCGCAGTCAGACGTCACCAAACACGGGGAAAAATATCCAAGTGCTATCACACAGGTAGTATCATGGATTATTACATAGAAAATTAGCAGCATATGAAATTACACAAAAAACCAACATAATCACACGTTCCTAAGGGACATAAATATGACCTCCCTGACACACACATATATCCTCCCTAGCCGACACACACATATATCCTCCCTATCTCACACACCCACACATACACCACACGCACGCGCGCGCGCGCACGCACGCACGCACGCACACACAGACACACACACATATACATGTATGTACATATTTCCTCCCTCTCTCTCTCTCTCTCTCACACACACACATCCTCCCTACCTAACACACAAATGTGTGTCCTTTTCTCTACCTGACACACACGCATATCCTCCTGACGTCTGCGGCTGGCAATATGTCAGCACCCCGCATTGATGGTCTGCGCATGCTCCAGCTATTTTCTAAAACAAATCGGTTAGATTATGTTTAGTAAAAAAAAACAAATTAATACTAAGGTTCACCGTTAAATTTGTAATATACAACCTTACTTCTCAAAATATGCAAGTATACTTACACTAGGGAGGAAGTTCCTTGGGAAAGTCGTGTCAGCACATACACCCCATTTCATTGGCGGGGGATCGCGAGGGACAGATTCTAAGATGTGACACAGTGTCGATTTTTTGGCATATTCGCATTTTTTGCGGAGGAGACATTGTGACAGGCACGCCATTGGGCCATATCTGGTTGGGACTGGTGCACGTTTTGGACGCGAAAGTCTTTGTGATAAACACTGATAGTTGCATAACAAGCCAACACATGTGACAGCGAGTCTGAGGTGGAAGAATCTTAAGACACTGAAGCCTACTGGAGGTTTGGTACCATTACGGACGTACATGGTGGTGAATGCGATTCTCATGACAAGTGAAATGTGACATCTGTTTTTACGGCTGTATGATTCTGTACCTTAGGCTTGGTGGAAGCGATCAAAGACATGGAGTTACTTGGTGCTCGTGTTGGAACAGATGAAACCGAACGAGAAAACTAATAACTGGCAGTCCGAGAAACTGACGCCTTGTGATATTAAGCCATCTGTCGTGAAGTAGGTTACGTAGCAGTTCACTTTCACGATGAAGCTGGTAAAATCGTTATGAGGTTTAAGACACCCACGGCAAGTTCTCCAAACACGACTATGCCTTCGATCTCAGATCTCTACAAGAAGGTAAGGCAGCCAGCATACATCTGTCACAAAATGCTGATTCAGGTAACAGGCTACTAGCATTACTCGTATAGTCATTAATCGGAACATAGGGGATACTTTCGACCAGAGCGTCTTACTTGAACCAGATGTTGGAAACGAGACGGCGATCATCTGATCCTTAAAGACTCTGCTTTGACATGGAATGGCGTTATCTGTGATCGTCACATAAATGATGGAGAAAACTCTTCTTTATTGACTGTAAGGAGATTCCACCCGGGGAACAGGCACGAATGTTGAGCGAAACCTGACATATTAATAGGAAAGCATTTGCTCTCATCTGTCCATTGATGTGTTCAGGGGGCGTTCCCAACTTATGACTTGTTCCAAGTCCATTTCATCCTTGAATAAACTATGTTTAATTTTTTTCCTGTGGCAAATACACCTTTTCTCCGAACACCTATCCTCATGTGTCCATACATCTACCCTCGTGTGTCAATACATCTACCCTCATGTGTCCATAGATCTATCCTCGCGTGTCCATACCTCTATCATCGAGTGTCAATACATCTATCCTCACTTGTCCATACACCTATCCTCATGTGTCTATACATCTATCCTCATGTGTCCATACACCTATCCTCATGTGTCCATACATCTATCCTCATATGTGTTTGTACAAATGGAGAGTGTCACAGGCTCATATGGGTTGCAACAGCGGTTGTTAATAGCAGACTGAAATCATCAAGTGGCTGAGTGCGAGAAATAGTGATTCTCGACAAGCAGAGTTGCTTCCCTTCGTTCATATGACCCACAACGATACTGCTGTGTAAACTCATGTGGGTTCTTCTGTTTCCCGAGCAAATGCTGAATACTGTGTATACCGAATCATTGGGATATCTGATCCGTTTGATCAAGAAGCGTGCCCTGTAAACGTACTGAACTGAACACTGCATGTGTGCTGCATGTGTGCTGTGAACATTCCAAGGACACAAATTTATTTGCATGGCATTTTCTTGATCAATCACATCATAATCAGTATCTTTCAATTAATGTATGTAATGTGTGTATGTCACTTAAACAAACATTCAACCCCAGGGGCTTGTAATGCTACAAACTGCAATCAAGGTATGTACTGTCACTAGCGCGGTCTTAGCCCTAGGTAAAAGGAAAGCGTTGTGACGATGTCACCACACCAAGTTCGTTTCAGGGTGAATTCAACAATGCAAAGAGTGTATGTATCCCATTAAAAGTTGCACAAATTTCAAGCTAACAGATTATTTTTTAATATTTTTATTTATTTCAGTGGACCAATTGTTGCAAAAGAATCTAGGTGTACATTAATGTCATAACAGATTTGCGTAAGAGGTAGGTAGCACCTGATCCACTGGTAAACAAACGTACAATCAAACTTTCATTTCAGTGGAGCATTTAAAAACGAGTATAAGTGATGTTGATGGCATTGTGTCGTGCCGTCCGCCATTGGTAACCTTGGCCTTGACCTGGACACACTGAAAAGAGTCAACCCTAAGTTTTGAGACATGTTTTTAACACGTCTGCAACGTCAAAAATGTATCACGAGACTAAAACTGCAGTAGATGAAGAATAGTTTTCCTTCCCTCTCTCCCTTCAATATCAAGGCCCTGATAAGTTCCCAAAACTTTGGCTTCAGAGCATTTTCCGGATAGCATTGTCATGAGTTTTCATGTATATTCCTCTTCCTTCAGGTTCCTCCGGCAAAAGGAGATTCTGCTCCCACCCTGTATACTACTGACGTATTCTATTACAACTGTGAATACACTGCTGGAGAGGTTGGGTAATCCGGAAATGAAAGAAACTGTATGTTCTTATTATGAGCTCTGATAAGATATATTCTTCTATCGTAATTAAATGGAATTAAGAAAACAACATTTTAGCATTGGGGTTTATCTTACAGTATCGCAAAAGAAACAGATAAGTAGCTTTGAAATAAGCTTTGAAATAATTTTGAAACTTCCAAATTGGAGAAATGATATTAAGGTCCGTAAGTTATTATTTTGCTGTCACCTTGGCATCGCCTTGACATGACTTTGTATTGTAGACATGAATCTCGGATTGACTTGCAGACCCGACACAGTATCTTCCACCATTGACAGGGGTAGGGTTAGTAGAGGTACGAGCCCGATGCACAGACCTGCGGCCACCTCCACAAGATACTGAACATGGTGTAGCGAACACTGACTAATTTGACCATCATCAGTCCACTGCAAGACAAGGATAAAACGAGAAGTGTCAGAAACTTCAAATCTGACAAAACTGTATTATTTGTTGAGGAACTTTATCAGCCTCTTTACGGAGATGGTACGATGAACAGGAACATTATTTATGGATGGACAACATCTTTATTGTACGCTTGATTAGAGTATTTACACCGAAACGTTTATGATAAGCAAAGAAGTTGTCTATGCATATGTGTAGTTCCTCTTCAACTTTATCCGTCTTGGACAAGGTGGGGTTACAATCACCTCTGGATTTAGGGACATTGGACTGAATTGAAAACAGTGTTATATTCAGACAAAGGAACAAAATCTAGAGAGTGTTTCCTCTCAGATTGCAATAATACTAAACCAGAATCACTAAGATTTTTGGGGAATTGTGTTAAAAGTGAAAGTACTTTCAAAACCACCTCAACACACAAACATGCACGAGCAAACACACACGAATAGAAAGAGAAATTGCGAAAGGGTTATCGTTCTTTCTTCCTTCCAGGACAGTATGTTCATAACCTGCAGCCGTGATCCAAACAGATTCTTTCTGCAACGAAACAGACGGTGGTATAGTCTGGTTGTTAAAGTGTTCGATTCCCCTCAATGGTACAATGTGTGGAACCTATTTCTGGTGCCCCCTGTCATGATATTGCAGTAATATTGGTAATCGTATAAATAAAAAGCAAACTCATTGTAACGAAAACGAGTACTTGCAAGTTAGTATGCCAAACATTGCCGTATATCTTATCTGACAGAATTCGGACAAATAATGTCCGTTCACTTTGGCCAGCTTGTTTTAGGATCACCGTGGTTGTGGGATTTATGAACATATGTTGATATTCGTCTACCACCAGGAACATTTTTGCTAAAAGCGGCAAAAATCATAGTCACTCAACATTCGTATCTCACCGCGATCATATTGTGACAGATGTCAGTATGATTAACATACATATATGTAGGCATTGTAGTTACTTACCAGAATCTAAAACATCCAGTTTGTCACATCGACACAAGGAGACTATAAACTCGGTTCCATGAGGGCATAACTGGTTTTCCATCCCTGATCATTCACGAACTCCATGAATGCAAACTTGTTGCCAACAATCTCCTTCAATTCTTTACAAGATCCAGAGTCTACAACAAGAAGTGGACATCAGGAACCATCTGGCTTGGGATTCACATAGGTGGGCATGGTGTTACGCCGACGTGGGTTAGCTACCTCAGATGCATTACGGTCTTTACACGTGATTACTGCCAATCGTGATTTTAAGAAAAGGTCGGTTGGTTGTTTTGTTCATTGTTTGACGCCGCACTAGGGAATATTCAAGCTATACGGGGCGGTCTGTAATTAATCGTCTACATCATACAACCCAGTAACCGACATCGTGAGTACCGATCTACGTAACTGTAACTATGACATGTGTCAACCAATTCAGCGAACCTGACCCATCGATCCCATTGGTCGCCTCTTGCGAGAAAACATGGATTGATGAAGACCAATTCTAACTCAGAATCTTCACAACTTTAGGCAGAGGATTGTAGACTTGAAGTCATAAAGTGTAAAAGGCAAGTGAGATAACTTGGTAACTGGCTCTGAAAGGGGAACGTCAGGCCTGATTTGTTCCGCACAGCATGACTAATGGCTCGTAACCGGGTCCAACCCACGGTAAGCGGATCCTGACACATGTAAGGACTGCAAGCACTTGATCATGAAATTACCTAGAGATGGGGAACCGCATGGAACATATCTTGGAAAATGACATATGAGACTCCAGAGCCTCCCATACGGACAAGACAAAACGAGGCACTGTGACAAAGAGCCTTTCTTTAAACACTGTTGGTATTTCAAGCAATCAGGTGGGTAGGGCGTGAAGAAGTAAACGCAGCCATACCGCAGTTCCACTCCCTCTGAGGATCAAGAACACCATACCAAAAGGTGAGAATTAATAAGATGACGACGGTGGGCACTTAAGAAAGGCCAGTATTTCTTTGGCACTGCTAGTAATGGACACGTTTAGTCCCTTACGAGACAAACCACACACGGAAGTTCTTGCACGATCTGTTGATATTAAACTGTGCATGCTCATCTGTTATGGCTAGATTGTCACAATATAATTTTGCAAAATTCCTGAAGCTAACGGAAACGACTCTTGGTGGTGGGTGTAATATTATCCCTAAAACGGGTGTTTTGAGTGTTGTTCTACTTCGTTGTTTGTAAGGCATAGGATCAAACTTCACTACCTATGAACTCAAGGGCCAAGGTAAACCCGATATGTTTCCACTTTCAGATGTATCCATCCTCGATAACACATAATCACATAACACAGATGGTATCAACTGTTCATGATTTACTCTCTAAATGGATGACTTCCGGGAACCAATGACTTTGGAGAACAAAAGACTAAAGACTACAGAAGCTAAAAGAGCACTAACATTCCATGACATCTAAAACATCAGAACCCACTCAGCGACGTTTCTTGACACGCTCCATTACTGATAAACAGTGCAAGCGACAGCAACAACACTGGAGTTGTACACTTCATTGTAACCATCACCGACATTGAAAAAAGAATAAGAAGTCGAGATGTTTTCACTGAAGAAAATGAACAGCTAGATATAAGAAAGTAAGAAAAGGTATCACACATTGTACTTACATAGAGAATCGAACCCCAGGCCATTGGTGTGACGAGGGGGCACCTTATTCACTAAGCTACTCAGAGTCATACTATTTATACATAGTATTTATAGGTGTAAACAATGTCAACAATACAAAGTCTTGTCGTGAGCTTTCAAGATGGGTTTGTACTAGAATTTGCAGTCCAAGGGAAGATATGATCTGGATGTGGCAAATTAGTCGAAGTTTGTTGTAAACATGTAGGAGCGACAAAAGTGTGATGTGAGGCTTTATCGACCTAGCTTGATTCTAATTTATGAGGTAAATGTACTTTGATTCAATTCATTCAATTCATTCATTCAGTACTGCTAAACACTGGTGTGCAGACGACAGAAACAGCACTGACGATAACCACTACCTTCTAGACACTGCGAGTCACCGCTGGGATACATGCCATCAGCGAACCATCAGTGGGACGAATTACTCTTACAACGACAACGCCTTTCTCTTACAAATTTCTACAGCAATTGGACTCCCACTATATAGAGACGCATGCTTTGGCACTTTCCTACATAGAACCAGTGATCATACAGTCTTAAAAAACAGAAGGGGAACCTGAAGTCTGGTAGAAAGAAGACCCACTGAGAAACGTTACAATGACATTCATCTTGTGTACGCAGCATCATTTCACGTTATCACCACGCGCAAACACAATGCATGGGAGGCACGTGCACAACGTGGGAGCCTCCTACACGTGTATGGAGTGTCGTTATGAGTCTTGACGATTTTCAGGCAGGTCGATAAAATCACTGTACACCATTTTTTCCTGTAATTTTCTTGCATCCGTTCATGATCAGGGTTTTCAGGGTCAAATCACACACTACTGACTGAAAATTGTAAACCTGAAACTTTCATGTCAGTCACTTAAGACGGGGGATAAATGAACGAACAGCTTTGATTTGAATGAAACCCATGTGGTAATGCATTCTCAAAACATCCATTCTTTTCTTGTATCAACATTGATTGAGTCCCATATATCTCCCAATTTGGACAAGCGCACATTGAAAGTAAAGTTCCCCTACTTTTTTGAAGGGTATAGTTCAAAATACTGTACAAATTTTGTAGGTTGATATCTACATTATTTTAGCCTTATTCGCTTTATGAGCTGCCTCTGTGTTTCCATGTGAGCAAGGACCAATGCCTATACGGCTACCATTATCTTCATCATGGTCCTAAAGGTTTATGATAGGTTCAGTTAAATAGTTGATTCTGCCTAACTGTGGTGAGGTCTCTTCAAGAAAGGCTTCTTAAGTCAGCTATCTGACTACTCGTGTAGTGTAGTTTGTTTTGACAATTATAAGACTGAAAACTGGTTTGAGAGAGTTGATGCTGTTTTGCCGAGTCACTAGATCCTTATTCACTGACGAGGAGGAAGAGAAATGGGCGGGGCTTCAACAAGGGTGTGGGGACTTGAGGGGTGTGTTCCATCTACCATGTATCCTGATATCTGTCAGACGAGGCACCATCAGTTAGCAGCTATCATTACCAAGTCATACGCCACAATTGTGGTCCTTTATGACAGAAAGAGGCGTCAAGATAGTTACACTGAAAAAAGGGCGTTAGGCCGTGGCCACTTACAAGCTAGGGAAGTAGCTATAGCAAAACGTGTCTAATTACACGGCCATTTGAGTTCAGTCTCAGTGTTTAGAACGTATTAATATCGATGGTGTCGTAGTCGTGGTCACCCAGTCGTCTTATGTGCCTCGATTCGATGTCACTTAGCTTGGTTCTCAAAGAAACCTATGATTATGGGCTGGAAGTACACATATATATCAAACGTTTTTGATAACTGCATAGCTAGATGTTTACAAGCTACTGAGTCCCCTGACGACATTACCCAAAACGTTAACACTTTCATATTTCAACAGGACCCTCTTTCCTGCTTTACAATTTAAAACTGGTTGTGTTTGCACTCGTTTGCACGTCAGTGATCTATTTCCAACAAAGCCTCTCTTGACATCACGAACAGAGTAAACTGGATTGCAGTCTTAGCAGATCCATTTCGAGCAGAATGTCCGCACAGACCAAACGAATCAGGAACTGAGAGTGTACGTATGTGAGCGTGTGTATATCCCGTGGGAACGAATAACGCATGTGCAAAACGTTCAAACAATGTTGCACGAGGTGAAACAGGCACTTGTTTGTCAACTGTGTCTATTTATCACCTGGATATACGCCCACCTATTACGTAAATAGGAGGCAACCATGCGTGATTTCCATGGTCGACATTGTACTAGCTTCTGTTGTGTATGTTTACATATATTATCGGCTTGCAACAATATTCATTGTACGTTGTATTGCAGTTTTTTCCAGGATAATATATGCCTTTCCCACACTTAGCCATGCAAATCGGTTGAGCAACTTCAAATT